>NW_026732451.1:52500-369777 GCF_028476545.2 Physella acuta | reverse complement strand
AATATTCTAATATAACACTACAGGGGATGGCAACTCGGGATATAGACTTCTAGACATGATTTTTAATCCATTTTAAATACTCACATTTCTTAAAATAGAATATAATCTCGTAGAAAAAAGAAATGCACACCAAGTGAACGCTAAATAAAAAAAGCGCATAATAGTGCGCAATATTATTAGTACTTTATAAATTTACATGCGTTTTTTTGAGAAATCGGAAATAGCGTTAATAAGTACTTCCGGTCAACGGAAATTACTCAAAATTTGACAGAAGGTAGAGAATTAGCTCTTTTACTTACATATCAAATTTCATTTATCTATCTGAAATAGTACTCAAGTTATAGGCTTTTGAAAAATTCAAAGTAGAAAAAGTACCACTTCCGGTTATCGGAATTCGCTCAAAAGTCGATACGGATCTACGATTTTGATAAAATACTTATATATGAAATTTCACCAGCCTAGCTGTAACGGTACTCAAGTTATCGTGTTTACACACGGACACACAGACACACAGACACACACACACACAGACATACGGACAAAATTGCAAAATTATGTTTTTCCGTATCAGTGAGGTGTAAAACGTCGAGATTTGTAAAAATCTCGATTTTTTTTTTGCACGATTACAATACTTTCTCTATACTACGTATATACGAGAAAGTAAAAACATTTACCTAATAAATGAACCATTAGAAATTTTGTCTACAGTTGCAGACGATAGAGGACGACTCTGGAAGCATCAACCTCAGATACTACCCGGATGTTAAAGGTCTTCAAAGGTAGGCCCAAAACTTAACTACGGTTAAATTTTAAATGTAGATTAACAATGAAAGAATCTTCATCTAATGCGGCACCGTGTTTTTCTTTCTTTCTTTTTTTTAAACGAATGCAGAAAATAGTTCGTTGCATAGAAATGGAAATATTTCAAAAACAGTTATCACATTTAGAGTATAATTACATGACATTAGATGATTAGAGTATGGCGTTACTAATGTAGGGTGGGTCAGCCCCGGGCAGCACTTTTTTTCTACATAGCTGCTATCAAGTAGGGTGGTGTTCTGTCTCTTCCCCTCCCCTGTCACCACACATTGATGAAGTCTTTATGTGTAAGTGCCTCATACTTGTTTCAACAGTCACCTCATACATCTAAACACATCTACCTCATACATCTAAACACATCTACCTCATATATCTAAACACATCTACCTCATACATCTAAACACATCTACCTCATACATCTAAACACTTCTACCTCATACATCTAAACACATCTACCTCATGCATCTAAACACATCTACCTCATGCACCTAAACACATCTACCTCATGCACCTAAACACATCTACCTCATGCACCTAAACACATCTACCTCATACATCTAAACACATCTACCTCATACATCTTAACACATCTACCTCATACATCTAAACACATCTACCTCATACATCTAAATACATCTACCTCATACATCTAAACACATCTACCTCATACATCTAAACACATCTACCTCATACATCTAAACACATCTACATCATATATCTAAACACATTTACCTCATACATCTAAACACATCTACCTCATACATCTAAACACATCTACCTCATACATCTAAACACATCTACATCATATATCTAAATACATCTACCTCATACATCTAAACACATCTACCTCATACATCTAAACACATCTACCTCATACATCTAAACACATCTACCTCATACATCTTAACACATCTACCTCATACATCTAAACACATCTACCTCATACATCTAAATACATCTACCTCATACATCTAAACACATCTACCTCATACATCTAAACACATCTACCTCATACATCTAAACACATCTACATCATATATCTAAACACATTTACCTCATACATCTAAACACATCTACCTCATACATCTAAACACATCTACCTCATACATCTAAACACATCTACATCATATATCTAAATACATCTACCTCATACATCTAAACACATCTACCTCATACATCTAAACACATCTACCTCATGCACCTAAACACATCTACCTCATACATCTAAACACATCTACCTCATGCACCTAAACACATCTACCTCATAAATCTAAACACATCTACCTCATGCATCTAAACACTTCTACCTCATACATCTAAACACATCTACCTCATACATCTAAACACATGTGCCTCATACATCTTAACACATCTACCTCATGCACCTAAACACATCTACCTTATACATCTAAATACATCTACCTCATATATCTAAACACATCTACCTCATACATCTAAACACTTTTACCTCATACATCTAAACACCGCGAATATTGTATGTTTGAAAAAAAAGCTGACACGTCGCTATGGAAGAGTGGAGACGTCGCTAAAAAAAACTTATCTAAACTTGATATGGGAGATAACCTCTATAGGATCTTTTGGCAGAAAAACTGACAACAAACAAAACAACTCCAATTGGCTCCATCTTGTCACGTGGACACGAAGAACTAGCTCTGTTGAAAGATAGGTTTCTGTACAGTGTACGCTAGGAATTGACCGATAGCCTACCGGGGCCAAGGTCACACGTTGGCAACCTATTTTTACAGAAGCGCAGTTTTATTTTAAATACACATTTAGGACTCTGTAATGGACAGTCAGGACACATTGTAGGACAATTTTATGGACAGTGACTGACAAACTGTAGAACAACTGACTGACACAACATGCATTAACACCTCTTGACAAAGACTAGGTGTCTCCTGGGCCGGCGCTACCTATAAGGCGAACTAGACGGTCGCCTAGGGCGCCATCTCTAGGGGGGGCGCAAAAGGTTTAATAGTTATTATCAAAAGGTACCTAATAATTAATAACTTTTATAAAGGAGTAGCGATCTATTTCGGCACCCAGGACGAACTATCAATTCTGCACCCCCACCCCCAAAATTAGGTATATATAGACCATTATTTATCCGCGATGGTGAAAATGCAATCCTATCTCCCTAATTTGGAAAGGTCTGACCGCTTTTTACCAGTCACTTTGCCTTTTTAATTTGGTTTCGCATAGATGTAGAAAACGATTAAATAAGTTCGTAATTTAAATTTCGAACATTTTAATACGGCTTGTAAGTCTCGCTTTCTCTGACTTTGAATTAGAAATCTGTCCTGATGTATAAAGTTTTGTATTTTTTTTATTATTTGGCGGTTGTGTAGTTAAAGGTCTAGTGGAATCTGATTGGTAGTTAAGTAGTAGATACACGAGAATGCAGGTGATGAAGTATTGTAGTTCTGGAGTTCGGGAGTATTGTTTCTTGTGGTATTAAGGTATCGAATTATATTGATTGTTAAAGTGTAGTAGTAGGTCCAGTGAAATCGTTGTAGATTGGGAGTACCGTTTGTAGAGCTTGGTGAAGTTAAGCGAGTTGGTGTCGTAGTTCTGGAGCATCGAGTCTAGTTATGTTTAGGTATCGAAGTTTGATATGTGTTGTGAATGTAGTAGAGTATATCGAGTAGTCGAGTTTATCGTAAGTTAGATTATTTCAATTAAGTACGGAACACACTATAAAGAAAGGTAGGCGTTCTCTAGTTGAAAATTTTTAGTTTTTTTAAGGAATCTATATTACCACTCTTTAAGTTTAAAGTATTAATATATTAAATAGTATGGAATTTATAACTAACCGTAAACTTTGTTTTTCCAAATTAATTTTTTTTATATTTAATCAATAATTCTAGCAATGTCTAAAACAGTTACCAGTGTTCCATTTTTTGAAAGATGTCCCTTAATTAGGGATCCAAAATTTTATATTACTACCTATTATATGGAGGTAACATGATATTATGTCATCAAAATTGAATAAAAGTATGTTATAATAAAGCTATCGGTTTTAGACTTTCAAACAAAACGTACAGTTAAGTATTCAATGGGTAAAATATATTGTTTTTACAAGGTTACATAGCTAACATAAATGAATTGTTGTAATTATACCATAATAAAATTTAGAGTGTTTTATTGATTTTTAAAACATGTCTTAGTTACACTTGGTTAATTTAGCAATTGTTGTGAAAGTTATTTCCCTTGAATAAAATTGTGTTGTTTGGATTTTCAAATGGGAGATAATTAGTTTCTTAACTTTACAATCATTTCCAATTCCTGACCTTAGGTTGACCGCTTACATATAAATACAACTTTAAGTTATTATTTGCAACAGTAAAAATTATATAGAGCTTAAATTTTAAACAAAATAGTTTGGTAATTTTTTTTAGCATTATCAAGTTGAAAAATATCAGTAGCCGTATTAGATTGCAATACTTAATGTTAGTAGACATACAGTCTAAGTCGTAAAATAAACATCTAATTGTCTTTTCATATTTTCACCCTCTCCTAAAGGATTCATATATAACAATTCTAGGCTGGAATCTATAATATTTATAACCTTTTATTTTTCAAAACAAAAAAGCGTTAAATAATCACAGATATAGACATTTAACAATCATAACTAAAGACAGTCAAGCTTAAAAGAAGTAAGTTCCGTTTTGGGACTCACCTTGGGAGGACAGCAGAGAGCCCAACACTACAAGAACTTTTTCTTTCAGTGTTTTTTAAGACTACTTTCCCCCAGGGAGGGGGGAGCACTTACGATTTTTTAAGGGGGGGGGGGGCTATGTTGTAAAGTACAAAGTAGACTCGTGGACTTAACAGCAATTTCAATAAAATGTGATTACGCCTGCAAACTGGAATTGAAGGAATTACTACACACTTTTGAGACTTATAGGATATGTTTTATTAATTGATTTGTGTGAAAGGGGGCGTTTTAATAAGTTTTGCCTAGGGCGCTAAATAACCTGGCGCCTGCACTAGGTGTCTCTACAGTTGACTTCTTCAAAATCTTTTTCTGCAAAAAAATGCCACCACCACCACCACCGCGGGTATCTCTTCCGGCTGTTGGGAATCACTGCCCCCCCCCCCTCTTGAAAGAAACACAACACCCCATCCCTACGTCGTGATAAAGCCCAAACTGCTGTTCATCTGGCAGGTAGTCCTACCATCTACCCCACCATAAGCCTACTCTTTTTCACTGTATCGACGTCCTAGTTCTGTTTGCTCAATCTAACATGAATGGAGGCTCCGAATAAGCAATCCATTTACCTTATAGGATGGATATAGATGTGCAGTACACTACGCTTGATGATATAGTCCAGTATCAAGGTGTAATGTTTTGTTACTCTACAAGGGCTAGATACTTGTGTGATTAAAAAAGACTGCCGAGAAGTCTAGATTCTATTCACGCTTCCCCCCCCCCCCCCCCAACAAGAACAGAACTCTGGTGAACTCTGAAACTTATGAAACTTATTTGGAAACGAAAGCATAGTTCTATAATATTTCTAGCTTTTGTTCTGTATTGTTGAGAATATAGGGCTGGTAAGTAGGTCACCAAACAGTTCTACGGCTCAATAAATCCTGCATGAGCCATATAACTGGTTGGTGACCTACTTACCAGCCCTATACGGCAGGGCTGCTTATTCCGCCACTCTAAAAATAGAGCAACTCTTTGCGTCGTCTTGACTTGAGCCTCTTTGGCCAGCAAATTTTATTTAAAATAAAAATAGGGGACAATTCAAACAAATACGACATATCCAAAATTAATGTTTTAACTTGTTTTTTGGTTTGTCCAGTTTCAGAAATTCTCTGAAAACATTTCTAGAAACAGAGTTCGACTCCCACCAGCCTCTAGACGCCAACAACGTGAGTACATGTAGAGTTTATTTTAAACTTTAACATACATCAACATGCGTTGTCCCAGTCTAAAGACCTGGAGATGTGCTGTTGAATTACCTACATCATTCTACCAGTAGCTGTATGGTCCCAATGCTGTTTGTTTGGTCCTACGGCTGTTTTTGTATTTGGTCCTACGGGTGTGTTCTGTGTTTGGTCCTACTTCAGTTTTCTGTGTTAGTGGAGTCCTACAATTTCCGGGATGTGTAAACAAAGTAGATATAAGACATAAAGAACGTTTATATTTTAAACTCATCACGACAGGTCTATTTTGTTTGAATAACATGCTTATATATAAATGTTCAAGATGTATAGAATATAGCGAGTTACAGATTTTTTTTCCATTTGTTTTACACTCGTATACTCTAATCCCTACTGCCGTAAAGTTGTCCGTGTTTCCCTCTTAAAAATCTCTGTCACAAAAAGTAAATATTTTTTTACCCATGTGACAAAACTGTACCATTGTTTCCATCCACCCACAGATTATTGTAGCATGTGGCGTCACGGCACTTTTGGACGGACTGGGGTTTTCACTGGCAGATGAAGGAGGTGAGGATTGTATGGAACTGTTAGCTAGTGCTTCGGAGTCTGGATACACACACACACACACTCTCTCTCTCTCTTTCTCACACACACACACACACAAACACACACACGCATAAACACACTCACACACACTCTCACACACACAAACAATCACACAAACACTCACAGACAAACACTCTCACACACAAACACTCACAGACAAACACTCTCACACACAAACACTCTCACACACACATACACACACACACACACACACACAAACACTCTCACACAGACATACACACACACACACACACACATATATATATATATATATATATATATATATATATATATATATATATATATATATATATATATATATATAATAAAAGATAGGTATAATAAAGTGCCTTATAGTCTAATAGTTAATAGCCGCTACTTCTAGCAATTCATCTAGGATTATAAAGGGCAACTCCCATTTTTTAAACTTCGCCAAGAGAATGATGACGCAAAAAAATCTATAACAGACAATCGCTACAAAATGGCTCAAATAAATATTTCACATGTTGTTGTCTCGAGACAACAAAGGACACTTTTTTAAAAAATTTTCACCTAATCCTCCCCCCCCCCCCCTCCACAGATTACATCATGACGACATCACCCTACTACTACCGCATCAAGAACGACATGTTTGAGAGGGCAGGGGTCAACACCCTGGAGGTGCCGCTCGTTGCTAAGGTAAACAAAAACATGTTCACAGACATGTCTACAAGATTTCAAATCATTGCAAACATCTTAGTAGCTAGGCTTTTATAAACTAGGGTATTATGGGGTGTGTTCACAATATGTTTAACAATGATCATTTATTTAATTAATTGTGTGAACTTGTCTTAACATCATTGCCTAATCTACTCCTCATTAGCCAAAATCAAGCCACACGAAGCCATACAGTCTTGATGTTCACAGACTAGAAGCCTCATATTTGGAAGCTGAGAAGTCGGTAGGTGTTCACAAATCCTGACATTTTCGCTTCAACATGTCCGAAAGTTTAATAAAAATAAACCCAATGAAGCTGGCCAGTAGTTTTTGTAAGTAGGTCACCAACTTCTCGATCTCGTACTTGCCAGCTAGTATTTTTCAGACCAAATATTAATATTTTTTAATGAAATCGGTAAAAGGTACAGAAATAGAAAAGTTACTTCCCCTATTGTTAAGTTATTTAAAATCTTGACCAGTGATGATGATAGACTACAAGATATAGGTTAGCTTACAGAAAAATATAGCCTACGTCAAATTGTGTTTTTTTTTTTATGAAGTGTACATTTTGTTATTAGAATCCGTAACAATGTGTCCTCAACGCAGTTAAATATTAATTTAATATTAATAGCCTAGACTCAGAGGCGTAGCGACCCTTCCCCCCCCCCTCGAGATTTTCATTCGCACCCCCCCTCAATTTTTCTTCGATTTGCACCCCCCTCGAGATTTTTATTTGCAGCCCCCCCCCCCCCTCAATTTTTCGATTTGCACACCCCCCCCCCCTCGAGATTTCCATTTGCACCCCTCCTCAAACTTTCGATTTCCACCCCCCTCAACCTTTCAATTTATTTTTCAAACCCATTTTGGCGCCCCCTAGGGTCGGCGCCCGGGGACATATTCCCCCCCCCCCCCGCCCCCCCCCCTCGCTACGCTACTGCCTAGACTTACCTGTACTTAATTTGATTATATTATTAGCAAATATTTTTATAGTTATTGTATTTTGAACGCTCCTGGTATTTTAAAATCTTAAAGCGAGGACTAGAAGCAAATAGTCGCCATGTTTTGATTTTTTTGTTATGTTCAAAAAAATTAATTTAGTTCAAAAAGTATATCTCTCCCGGCTGACAAGAATTTAAAATTTTAAGCGAGAGAGAGCGAGACTTACAAGCACTAAGACATTGCTTAGGCTAACCAATATAAATCAATCAAGCTACCCAACTTATATCTCTAATCCAAACAAAGAATTTGACTTAGTGCCACAGGCAGTCTGTGTCCTTGTGAGACCAATGTCTAACTATTTGATTAACGCTATTTTGTTAGAAAACTTTGACCACTGTCATTCCAATGCGAACGGAAAAAATAGTATACTTCGAACTGGATCAGTTGAATGCGATTCGAAGATAACGATAATTCTAACTGTAACTCCTAACCTGACTTTAAAGAGACGAATTTTTTCTATTCCTGGCACAATACTAAAGATATTTATTGTACCGCGCACAAAATAAAGTGCAGATTGATGAATATTTATTTTCTATTCCATTTTTATTTATCGATTATTGTATTCACTATTTTAATATACATAATTTATCTTTAGGGCAAGCGGGTCAAGGCCATTCTGATTGTCAACCCCAACAACCCGCTTGGTGACGTGTACACGGCACAGCAGCTGCAGGCTCTGCTGGACTTCGCTGCCAGGTAGTCACGTGCCTTATGCATTAACCTAGGTCACCTATCTTAGGCATCAACCTAAGTCACGTGTTTGTGATAATTTTGAATTTTCTACATGGTCAGATTTATGGCTCCCCATACGCCCCCCCCCCCCCCTTCCGCATTTGGTCAGGATTTTTGGCGTCAGTTGTTCCACCACTGGTGTATGAGGTCGCCTATAACTAAATCAACAGATCCCATACCCCACACCCTTAAGTAATCCTAAAACTCAAGTGCTATTAAGTATCAAGTCCACATGCTAATCTATCTTTGATTCGATTGTCTCTCGTACACAGGTATAAACTGTACGTCATTGTGGACGAGATATACGCCATGTCTGTGTTTGACCCGGAAGTAACGTTTACAAGCATACTCTCGCTGAACCAACCTGACCCAGACAGAGTTATCTTTCTATGGGGTTTCAGCAAGGTAATGCTATTTTAGCTGATTTATTAACTAAAACAGTAGAGCATCCATTTTACATTTTATTAATCAACTTTAAATTTTGAATGTTTAAAAGGGTGGTGGTCAGTGTTGTTTTTTCCAGTCTTTTTTCTCAGGGGGGGTGCACTTGATTTTTACGGGGGCGGACTAAATTTTGCGGGGGCGGACGGGCGGACACTGTTAAAAGCATTTATTTTCTATATTAATTTCCATTTCGTTCGTCGGGGGGGGGGGGGGGGGGGGGGGAAGGGGGGGTAGACTTTCCTCGGGGGAAGGGGAAGGGGAGGGGCTGATTCCTGGAAGAAACACAGGTGGTGGTGGGGATCACCTCATAAATGAGGTCCCATTATAATATCAGTGGCGCCATAATTGTTTACACGCCCCTTCGGCTCTTCCTCATCCATCCCCCTCCCCCAAACAATGTTACGCAAGATCGACCCATTTTAACGAAAATGAACATGTTAAAAGAAATATTAACAACGTTACAGAGTTTCTTTCAGTCATCTCTATGGGGGTTGGGTGGGATTGTAAGTCCTTCTCCCACTCTCTCGATCTCAGCACTGTAATGTGACACTATTTATTAGGCTATAGCCGGCACATTAAATCTAGTGTTAGTCTATCATATTCTATCAGCCATTTCTGTTTTCTTCACGAGTTATATTTCTATTTTTTTAAAGCCCACATTCGGGCGACATTCAATATAAAACAAATGTGTACTTAATATTTAAGAGAGCCAGTAAATATGTCGAGATATGAAATAAGTTCTTCTTCTTCTTCTTCGTTCTTAATTATTAGTGTTGAAGGGGATCGAGATTTATCTGCCAGTGGGTTTGAACTCGAGACTTTTTGTTCGAATTTATCAACCATGAGCTTTTTGCCGACTCAACCACGCCTCCAACACAATTAAGCGTTACGTGTCAACTGGTTATGCGCCATTGAGGCCATTGACTCCGATTTCAACCTGCTTTTCTTTTTGGATTTGCTTCCAAGGCAGCAGTTGTTTAATTTTGGAGTTGTCTCTCCTAGAAGAGTGGCTGTCCCCAGCTAACGAGCCTCATCTGCCCGAGGGTTCGAACTCGATACTTTGCGGTTTAGCTTTACCGACTCAACCACGCCGACCCCTTGAAATAAGTTGTATGTAGGGATACCATTCAGGGCGTTGACGCCATTGACAGTCCGTCCCTCGTGTCCTTAGGGAAAACACCATCGATAATTGGACACATGTAGCCACGCCCCAAGACTCAGTAATTAATTAATGTTATTTTTCCTAGGACTTTGGCTTGTCTGGCTACCGCTGTGGTGTACTCTACTCCACCAACACTACCCTGGTCTCGTACATGGCTAGTCTCGGCATTTACCAACTCACCCCGCCGCTGGTTCAGAGAAGACTGAAACATTTTATAGACGATAGAGGTAAACTTTTTGTTAGCCTTCTCTTCGCTTCTAGATCTCTCGTAGAGAAGGCTGAAACACTTTATAGACGACAGAGGTAAACTTTTTGTTAGCCTTCTCTTCGCTTCTAGATCTCTCGTAGAGAAGGCTGAAACACTTTATAGACGACAGAGGTAAACTTTTTGTTAGCCTTCTCTTTCTCTTTGCTTCTCTTGATCTCTCGTAGAGAAGACTGTAGGACAACAGATGTAAACTTTTTGTTAGCCTGTAGGACGACAGACAGAGGTAAAATCTTAACACGGGCATATTGTTGGCTTAGGAAGAACATCAACATTAAAGAAAAGGACAAGTTTGAAGTCGATTTATAATTTTCTTCTTCGTCTTTTTTTTTTCAACTTCCATGGAAGCATAGACCTCTTACAACATGCTTTTTTGTGTCTCTCCTAATGTTCCAATGATATTCATGTCTTCAACCATTTCTCTATGCCCCATTTTTTTTGTTCTACCTCTCTTTCTCAATTCTTGTAGATTCATGATATGGCTTTTCTGGTAATACTAGTTGCCAGTTTCTTGAACATAAAGGCCATCCATCTCCACCTTTAGTTCTAAATGTCTAGCTCTTTTTAGATTTCTCCTGTCTTTTCCCATACAGTTGTGTTTACTTTATTAGGGTGGGGGGGGGGGGGGGGGTCGTCACACTCATAGGGAAGGGAGGTCCGTGATTTTGTAACGATGTGTGATTGGGGATTGGGATGTTAGATAGTGTGACGACATGCTTTTGCATTAAAAAAATGAATTTTAGCCGTTATTTCACGTTTTTAGATAACTGTTTCAATAAACTGTAATAGAAATTGATTAAAGCACTCTATGTTTAGCGAGCTCAGTTATGATTTCAGAAAAAAAAAATTCAACCGCAGTTTTGAGGAGGGTGGGGGGTATAGGATAAAGTGTAATGTCATTTTAGTGGGGAGGGTCTTCTTTGTTGTGACGATGTGTGACGGTGGGGAGAGGGAGATAAAATCGTTTTAAAAAAGGGACGTCATTTATGGATGACCATAAGCATTGTCTTATCAATATTTCGACTATGCGTAAGGTGGTATTTTCTGATGGTAAAAGTTGATTATTTCTCCTTTAATTAGAATGGTTACATGCTACCTACCTGCCCACACTGAGAAGACGGTTACAAAAACATCACAAGATGTTCCAAGATGCGCTGACCAGGTGTGGTCTGGATGTCCATCCGTGTTCTGGCGCCATCTTTATCTGGATCGACGCCTCAAAGGTACTCACTTATCCGCTGTCCACAAATGCTTGTTTTTAAAAATTGTGATATGAGTAGATTGCAATGATATTGATGTATTCAAACGTTTCGTTCAGTTTAAACAAAAAATAAAGTTTCATGGGGCAGTTTAAGTAGAGTTCACCTGTGTACGTGACCTTCAACTCCGTGTTTCTTTCAGACTTTTTTCTCCGAGGAGGCTAAAATTTCCGGGGGGGGGGGGGGGGCAGACACTGCTAAAAGTATATATTTTCTATATAAATTCCATTTCGTTCGGGGTGAGGGGGGGGGGGGGGGTGGCCGGTAGACTTTCTTCGGGGGGGGGGGGGGGGGGGGGCAAGAAACTGCTCGAACTTTGAAAGGATAATATATTAGTTCAGGTTACTAGACTATAATTATGGCAATATTAGTTTAGGTCTACTGTGTTGAGACATTTTACTTTCAATTAAGAGAGTTCCTGTTGGATTGCAGATCTATTTGCTCTACAGAAAAGTGAAATATGAAATACTTTTTGCTGCGACTAAAATAAAATAAAATCAGTGAACAGTTTCATTAACAAAAATGGCCACTTCAATGCTTCTAAAATTCTAGGAGAATGCAACAAATGATGTAGTCTAACCTTGCTAATTCTGCAGTACCTACCAGAAGAAAGTTTCCTGGCAGAAGAGTGGCTGTTTGAAGAGTTCATGAAAGAGAAAGTTTTTCTCCTGCCTGGCCAAGCCTGCTACAGCCAAAATCCTGGCTGCTTCAGGATTGTGTTTTCATTGGATGAGAACACCTGCACAGAAGGTGAGTCATGATACTTTCTTTAACACAAACATCACTTGCCTTTTACTTTAGCAAATCAAAGAATTGTATTTAAAAAGTTAAATAACTAATGTTTTGTTTCATTAAAAAACAGGAATAAAAAGAATTCAGAATGTTCTGAGAAGAATCAGACCCAGCCACTTGCCCAATGGATTTTAAAAACTTGAATTTTCTTTTCATCCTGTACAGAAAATATACTCTCATTATTGTGAACAATAGAATTCCTATATTGTCGTTTAGTCTTACCATTACATTGATATTAATATTTTATTTTTAAAAATATAACAATACATTAATAAGATGTATTATTTTACAATAAATTCATCAGTCAAATATGAAATAGATGCATAATTTTTATATTTGGTTTTGTAAGCATTTAAACAATCACATTTTGGCGATTTAAATAAACTAAAAACAATTTCAAATGTCTATTGTAGTTACACTTGTTTAATGTTTTCAATCAATAATGTCTACATGATACATCCTTGTGTAACATATAATGCACACTTATACGTGAACTTACTTTTCTGCTATTTGTTAAGAGGATCTAATACAATTCTTAATTGTAATTAGTTGTAAATGGATGAAGAAATAAATGATGAAATAATGTATTGTCTTTGCAAGATAAAAATGTGGTAATGTCAAAATTTTATGTTAACCAATATTAACTTTAATAAGTATTTTAACAGTTGTATTCTTATAACATCTAATGTTTGAGTTGTTTGAAATGCTAAATAAAAAACCTCAAAATATTTCTGACCATGTAGTCTATTGTGGTGCTGTTCTATGATAGATAAGACAAAATGGTGTTAAATAGATATTTCAACAAACTCTTTTTGTTACTTTAAGTATATTTTTATTTATCAACATTTGGCAACAAATATTCTGTTACACACTGTAAAACAACAATAAAACAAATTATAAACATCTTTGGCATATTATAAAATTAGGCAATCTGGTATAGGGCTTTTATGGAAAGCAATTGAGGGAAGTTGGTTATCGTTTTAAGTAGTCAAAGTTATTTGTACATCACAATGTAACTTGTTTTTTTCTGGTTATATAAAAATAATTGTCTAAAAATAATTTCAATTACAAAAATAAATTATTAGATATATTCATTACCAAAATCTGAAACTAGTAATTGTTTGATCAATATTTATGATTTCGCATTTCATTTACAAATTTGTTTAGTAAATATAAAACCCACTACAGTTTATTTAATGGATTTGTTTTTTCCTTTGTAATTTCTCGAATGATGATACAAACAGTAACAGTATTAGCTGATTATATTTCAAGAGACATAAACAGTTTAATGCATATCACTAACTAGCTGCTGTAATAAAAATACCAACAAAAATCCCCTGAAATTTAGAACCCTTGGCCCTTCCATCCAAGTGGCCAAAGACACATTTAGTAGCCAGGGCCACGCCCACTAACTGGCCAAATACTCTCCACTTTTCCATCCCTCAAGCCAACAATCCAGTCATGCATGTTTACTGTTGGGTCACAGTGACCTGGAACAAGCCAAACTTGATCCCCAACCTGGAATGAAAATAAAAATACAATTAAGAATGTTTTCAGTTGCGTAAAGAAAAACCCAAACCCACTGATGAAACACCACAATAAACTAGAAGGTATTTTTATTGCTGTGGGCGTGAAGAAAATGTTGGGTATGAAAATTAAATTTACTGTAAAGATTTTTTAAAAAGTTTTTTATGTAGCTATTAAGCAAAGCATGAAAGACTGACAAAAATGACTGCAAGTTTCTCACAACTCTTATGTTTTAATGACTAGTAATTGAATTTTAACAAATAATACAAAGTAAGAGTGTAAGATATATAATAGTTCTGTTAAAAAAATAAACATCTAAGAAGCTCAATGAAACAAATTAAATTACTGAAGAAAAGTTTATTATAAAATCCCTACCTTGAGATTACCAGGGGGGACAATTACTCCGTGTTCATCACCACCACTTATGTAAGTTAAGTCCCCTGCTTCTCTTAGCTAAGAAAAGAATTCAATAAAAAAATTATTGGAAGAAATAAATCAAGGTCAAAACAAACTTATTATGTAGTTTTCATTATTTTAGGTATAAGATACAATGTATAATTGGAGAAAATCTACAAAAAATGTACTTACAGTTGGTACACCTGAATCAAGACTGACTGCCTTCATCCCACAATCTAGCACAGCTCTATTAGAAAACTACACATTTAAAAAAATAATATTAGAAAACCACACATTAAAAAGTATTAAAAAAACTACACATTAAAAACATATTAATTATAAATTATTATAAATTAATTATGATATTTACCCATATTTTATTTAATTATATTTATATTATTAATACTTTATTATTTTTTTGTATAATGAATGTTATATTTCGAACGAGCGATTAGTAGACTTAAATTTAGTTTGTTAATAAAGTGAATATGAAAAGCATCAACTGTTGAATAATGCACTGATGCTACTTATATAGGCCTAGAACAAAAACAATGGAAGCGCTACTTACCGAGCTCTGGACTGTACTCAGCACGTAGAGAGACTGTCTAAACTCTGAGACAAACTTGCCGTTAATGTCCAGGTTCTTGCCATAGTCAACGTCCATGAAAACATATGAACCTTGGGTGAGTTAAGGTGAAGCAATTTACACAATAAGAATATCTTTAACCAAATACGTTGACCAATCAAATCATTTTTCTAAAATTATTTTCAAGTTAAAAAAGTTTGTATGTAAGCCAGTTCATGGAGGCTTGGGCATTATACCAAAAGGCCAGAAGGAGTATCAAGAGATAGAAGATAATGTTCTGCCAAAGATCAATGTAGATGTTCATACATATTTGTATTCCTTATTTATACTCAAGTAAATAGCTTTTATTTAATTAGAATTGAGGATGACACAAAGTTTGTAACTGAAAAGTTGAAACAATTAATCATGAAATAGCTTGCAACTGTGCATGAGATATAAACACAAAATGGATATTGGTTGAACTTCTGTGAAGACTCCACTGCCTGCCTCGTAATGGAAGGTTCCAGTACCACCTCCTGTGACATAATTACAATCAATGCCACTTTCTTTCAGTGCCTGATCATGACAAAACAGATTAATTAGTTCTCAACAACATTGACAGTTCAATATTCTTTTCAGCTAAACAAAACATTTATAATAAAAATTTAAACGAAGTCCTTACAGAGAGAGCAGCCTTTGTTTTTACAATAACAGCATCTACTGCTGTCTTTCTGTCCTCAGCACTACGGATATGCTGATTTTGTCTGGAAAAAAATGTATTACCTTACTTCAACTCCATTTTTTTTAAAACTTAAAACCCTAAAGAGCTCTCCGAGTATAAAATACTTTTATTGTTAACAATAAAATACAACCATTATCAGGAACAACCAAAAAAGGAAAATGTGGATTGGATGTGGTAATCAATTGAAACCCAGTTGTAATGTTAAACTCCAGTATTTATTTGGCTAAACATATTTACCCATTGTAGCAGTGAATTCCTTTAAAGTTAACATTTGGCAGGTCAAGAATTGTCCTGGCCAGTTTTACAACTTCCTCTCCAGGCTCCACACCACACCTAGAAAGATTTAACTTCATATATATACATATCTATATATATATATATATAAAGCAATGTGTGTGTGTGCGCGTGTCTTTTATGCATTACTAAACCTTTCATCCGATCGCCATGAAACTTTGGGAAGTTGTTGAGAATAATCCTGGGGAGGTTCCTGCGAAGAAATAAAATTCAAACTAGCAAGGGTGGCATATATAGAGAAAAAAAATTGCGCCCTCACGGGATGCCGCCTTTGAAAAATTAAAAAAGATTTTTTTTGCAGAACCCTTTCCTGTAGTGTTCTAATCAACTCCCAAAGTTTCATG
Source organism: Physella acuta (assembly GCF_028476545.2). Taxonomy (NCBI): domain Eukaryota; kingdom Metazoa; phylum Mollusca; class Gastropoda; family Physidae; genus Physella; species Physella acuta. The sequence continues at coordinate 353,224 of NW_026732451.1, read as the reverse complement.
GCAATCGGATGAACAGTGTAAAACCGCAATCGACTTTTATTTTTTATATACCGTATATAGAAAAGAATCAAAATGCATTAAAATTGAGTTTTTTCTTATAATTTTAATGTGTTTACTACTGGAATGGTCACTGATTGTCCAGTCAGTGTGTTACCTGTTCCCACCAACATTGACCTCCACCACAATGTCCAGGTTGACCCCCATCTCAACAGCAGCCTGACTGATATCAGCAATGTTCTTCTCACTGTCCACACAGACAGAAATCTTGGCACTCCTGGCCAGTGCAGCGAGTCTTAAAAGTTTTGTTTTTTGTATCACCTGAAACATAGTCAATCAATGTATTAAATTCATAAAATAAAAACAATTAAATTAGAGGTTTAAGTAATTAATATAAATTTAATTAAGAGCAACCAAGAATTTTATCAATGAAGAAATATTAAATATAAACATTAAAGTTACAGATTTCTTTTCATATAAAGAACTTATAAAATATAAACTTAAATGATAAATCCCAGTTTTTCCATGTATATCACAATAAAACCCTAAAATGTCAGTTTTACTTGATTTGACAGCAGAATGTCCTCAACACCACCCAGCACCATAGCCTCGGCTTCAGTCACCTTTTGGCAGCACAAGCCTACAGCTCCTGACTTTATCTGCCCAACAATAAGATGTTTAGATAATCTTAAAATAGACACAAGCCAGAGAGCTGCCATTTAGGGGCAATAAAATATTTTAGTAAACTAGAACATTCACAGATTCACAGTATCTATATATATAATTCTCTTCTGGGAGCCGCTAAAAAACAAGCTGTAAACGCGATCCCTACCTCCCCACCCCTACATGATCTTAGTGAGCTGTGTTCACTCTAAATGTTTACAAGCAGAGCCAACGATTTTAAATGTAAGAGGGGGGGGGGGGGAGAAGGAAGGGAGGGGGGGGGGGGGGAAGGAAGGGAGGGGGGGGGTTATGGTCCTTAACGAGCTACTTATAGTGTTTTAAAGAAATATTTTCAGTGTCAGCATTGGTACTGTTGAATTCACAAATTATGAATTACTGAAAAGTAGAAAATAAAAAACTAAATAGCGGCCTATGTTATGCCGCGGGCCGGCTCGTAGATTTAAATGAGAATAAGCGTGAATCATAAAATAAATTGTATTATCCTTTTAAAAAAAGCTTAAATGACTTTCTTTATTAATTTATTAAAAAAAATAAAAAGCCATTTAAAAATTAATATGAACATTCTTTAGGCAACTTAGACTAGTGTTGACAATAATTTTTTTAATGTATGGATTATTTCCCCTGACTTAAATTAGCCTGTGCATGCAAACACCAGCATAACTAAACCCCAACAGCAAGTGATACCTGGAGTCTGCCCAGCGTGGGACATTTATGAGATTTGGCATGAGGCCTAAACTTGACACCAGGGTAAGCCTTCATGGCCTCTGTCATTATCTTGAGGTTTTCTTCCAGCTTCTCCAGACACACAACCAGGGCTGGGGTCTCTATCTCGGTCACCAGCTCACCAACTCTGCAAGGGACCTGGTTACAACAAATTGTGAGAACATATAAATATAACATATATATTTATTTTATTTTTAAAAATATCTTTAAAACATGGGTCATGTAGGCGAGTGTTCAATTGCTAACCCAAAAGTCTCGAGTTTGGAATTTAGACTTTTGGGAGCCAGTAGGACATCCCACATTACACTAAATTACACTTTTATAAAATTCAGGCCATCATTTCAGGAAATATACTTTTCTTCAATCTTAATTGTAATGTTGGATAGGATATCCTCCAACACAATTAAGTTTTGCGAGTCACCTTGTTATGCGGAATATAGGCAGTCCACTACGATTTCTGCCTGATTTTATTTCTGGATTTGCTTCCATAGCCTGTCCGAAAATAGAACAAACTAAAAGTAGGCAGTTGTTTGATTTTGGATTTGTCTCTCCTTGATGAGTTGCTGTCGCCAGTTATCGAGCCTCCTCTACTAAGAGAAAATACACTGAACATGACATTGTTCATAAATCATAACCTACATCAGGGGTCTCCAAACTTTTCAGTCCGAGGGCCGCATCAACTATCAAATTTCAGTTAGGGGGCCAGTTTCTTCCAGGCATGTCGTGATTTTTCTGAGCAAAGTTCCTCAGCCATCACCAACAAACGTTTTTTCCCTGGACAAAAAGATCTCCGCGGGCCGGACGAGAGAACCTCGCGGGCCGCATCCGGCCCGCGGGCCGTAGTTTGGAGACCCCTGACCTACATGATCAAACAAGTGTAATTGTCTAAAACCAAGAAAGAAAAATAAAAAGCTAACCTTTGCTGAACACATTCTAGAAAAATGTTTTTCCACAGCCGATGTCAAATGAGGTGGTGATAAACTTTTACTCTGAGTAGTGCTGACAACTGTATTGACCAATCTTTTGAATGAATAAGATTTGCCTATATGTCCCAACTTTTTACACAAGAACAATGCAGAATATTTGTAAGCTTGACATAAAACCATCACGTAACTGGGTGTTATTATTGTTTCTTTTTTAAACAGTAGTAGTAGAGTTATCAACAACCATTCTTTCTGAAATATAAAAATAAAAGCTGTTATTAATAAAAAAAAAAAAAAGAAATAACCAAGCTCAGATTATTTTGCAACAATAATAAATTGGTTATTTCCTGTTTGTCCTGTTTGGTCAACATTTTTCGGGGGTGGGGGGGGGGGGGGGGGGCGGACACTAGTACAAGTGTATATTATGTTTACTATATTTATATATTATAAATATAAAATATAAATTATAAATGAAAATGCAATCTCGTTCGGGGGGGGGGGGGGGGGGCGGTAGACTTTATAGTTTATACTAAATTTATTAACTAAATACTTTAAAGGGTAATTTATCGTTTTGGGTACGTAAAATCGCCCGCGGCTACTAATGTACGAAAACGTTACCTCATTGTCAAGGCTGTAATAGAAGTATATTGTGATATGTTTGGGTCAAATATTATAGATAAATGAATAATAAACCTAAATCAATGGCTAAATATATCAATATAGGCCAGAAATTAACTTTAAACAGCAGTGTCTGCAAGCAAGATTTCCTATATAAACAGCAGCCATTTGTAAAATAGAGTGACTTCCGCCTGAATCTTGCGCTTTAATTAAGTCTATAAAAATAAAACTTTAACAAGATGGCTGCTATAGTAAATGAGCATGGTTGCATCTGTTGGAAACATCGCTAGTCTTCATTTATTACTGAAAAGTTTTAATTCAATTGTTTAAAAACAGGTACATAAATGAAACAAGGAAACATTTTTGTATTTTTAAAACATAAATCCTTCTCGAAATGTGAAATAATGATTAAAATGTAAGGAGTCACCTGTTTTTCACATTACTAGTCGCGGGCGATTTTACGTACCCAAAACGATAGATTACCCTTTAAAGTTTAAAGTAACTTTGTTACTTTATAGTTCTAACTAATACAATATGCTAATACTAGTTTTACTAGTAAAGTAGAACTAGATCTAGATCTATACTATATAGAAATCTAGTCTAGAATCTAGATCTAGAAATTATAGTATAGATTCTTGGTCTAGAATAGATTCAGTAGATTGTAGAATCTACTTACTTTTACCAGAAACATAGAATCCAAATTTTTTATTTAACTTACAAACAATCGTCACGTGACAACTTAAGGAAAAATATCACGTGATTTATAATCATGTGATTTTGATAGCATATTTTTGTTTGGACTAAGTAATTTAGTTCTCGCGATTGCTTTGGATAAAATAATGTAACGATTATCTCCCTATTGTTACTTGTATTTACTCTTAGTAACTCTTATCTGTGAAAAGTGTTTGGACAAATTCGGCTAGTTGTGTCTTGTAATTACCGGGCCCTAATCATTTAATTAAATCTTAATTTAGTTAGATTTAAATAGTTAGATTTAGATTCTAGAAGATTAGATTAGTTAGTGATTTTTAGATTTTTAGAGATTAGGCAGGCTAATTCTAAAGATTAGTATTAAAGTAAAAACAATTAAAGTAGTAGTAGTAGGCCTAATTAACATTAGTACTAGGCCTAATTAATTATTATTAATTAATTACAGTTTTACCAGTAAGCAGTATTTTAACTATTTGATTACAGTTGTACCTCGACATACGAGTGCCCTGACATATGATCACCCCGACATATGATCGCCCCGACAGATCTACGAGATTTTTAAGTTAGGAATAGTAGAGTGAGCTAAAATTTGCAATGACCTACTAGATAGCAAAATTTGAGATATGAGTAACCACATTGGCGGCTTAACAGTTTGCGGCAAAGAAACACCACAAAAAAGTTGCCACTGATTGTGCATATTAAAGCCATTTATTATCATTATGCCATTTATTATGCCATTTAATGATAATCTCCTGATTTATTTCCAAAACATTCTAAAACAAGTTAATAAAAAGTCTAGTGACAATTTAAGCGCAATTTCCTTATGTTATCTAAAAATAGATAGTCATCACAAAGACGTATAATGCTGGGGTGCGTTCAAGCTAGGAGAACGATCGGTTTGTAGGTGTTTATGTAATTTAAAAAAAAAATTTGTGACCGAATGAAAGGATATTTTTGAAAACTTTCTTCCGCAATATTGTTCTAAATTATGGCAGGAATTGATTGGTAAATGTTTCAAGTCGCTAAGTGGTCTGGTTGCCGAGATATGTGCCAAAAACTGCTTTTTTTCAAGGTTTTTTGGCTTTTCCGGGAAATCCAGGAAGGAATTCCGGGAATTTTTTTGGCCCACAATCATCCTCGGAACTTGCTTAACATATTTGCTTTTGGAACTAGTCCTCAATATTGCTTCGTTGAGGAGGAGATAAGACTTAAAGCTGCGGACACACATCCATCCATTAATTCATACATCCAGAAAGGACGAGTTAATAATCGCAATTGTCCGTATGGAAATTGCGCTAAAAATGGAGGAAAAGCAAACCTACTCTTTAACCTTGGACAGATTTAATTTTACACCAGCAAGGAAAAGTAAACAAAGTGCCGAAAGTATGGCAAAAAACGACATAGACCAGTGTAGAGAGAAGCAGTGACAAAAATCACTAAATATTATACAGTAACATTGAGATTCAGTTATTTTTGGTGAAATTTAAATTCCGTTAAATTTAGGGTTAAGTTAGTGTAACGATTAAGTGAATTAAAATGGCAGAAAGTAAGTGAGCAAAGTGAAGCTCCTCCACTCAGTGGTGTAGCGAGGCCGGGTGTCACCCGGTGTGGGACTTAATGGTGTCACCAGTGTTTCTTCCAGACTTTTTTCTCCGGGGGGGCACTTGAAATTTTCGGGGGGGGGGGGGGGGGGGAGGGTAGACTTTCTTCCGGGGGCGGACACTTAAAAGTATATATTTTCTATATAAATTTCATTTCAAAGAGGTGCCTGTAAGAAACTCTGGGTGTCTCCCCCCAGAGGCGGCATAGCGACCCTTCCCGGAGAAAAACACTTTCAATTTTTGATTTGCACCCCCCCCCCCACCATTTCAAACTTTAGATTTGCACCTCTTAAAATCTTAAAAGACTATTTAACACTCGAATTAATCACTTAATTAAGTGGAATTATCATTTTTCTCTATATATGTTGCTATCTTTTTGCCTTGGTGTCACCCCCCTATATGGTGTCACCCGTTGCGGTCCGCATCCCCGCCCCCCTTGCTACGCCACTGCCTCCACTTATTTCCTCCTAATGTCTACACCTCCACTAGCATCTTCCGTAAGCTCAAGTGGGCTGGTTCTTGGGTAAAAAACAGTTTTCTTATTTAAAAAAAACCAGTATAAAAAACAACAGGGGTGGCATTTTGGAGCCTGGAACAGATTAATGGCATTTCAATTAATTTCAATGTAGAAAATGGCTTTGAGATATGAGCAATTTCACATACAAGCAAAGTTATGAAACGAATTAAACTCGTATCTCGAGGTACCACTGTAGTTTGATTTTAATAAAAAAAAACAGGCCTTCACTGGCCTCCAGTCAGTGGCCTACACTTTTGAGACTTTTTTTTTCCTGACTTACACTGTAATATTAAAAATAAGAATAATAACTGTTCAACTTTAATAACAATCTTTTTTTTATTTTTAAAAACAGTAGAATGAAATCCAAGTGGTTTACAGTAATTTGTATAGGCCTACTATTCTTTGAAAAAACTTCTTGTAAAAATGTTATTCAAATGTCTGCTGATTTTGATAAAGGTAATTTTATAATTTAACATCCAGGTATCCTAATTATGTATTATATATAGGCTAATATGATGTAATTTACAGTTAGTATAGACTCCATATTACATACTGTACTGTAAATTCTTCCCTTATTAAAGTGCTCCTAAAGATTAAGTTAAGGTACTAAGATACTAATGTATACAAGCCTACTAGATGTAGATTAAAAAAAATAAACCATAAGATTTGATGCAAATAAAATTTTTATACTTGTTTTTAGTTTTGTATGAACAACACATGAAAAAAGGGATAGCCCAAAATGGGCCTTCGTTTGCTTTTGCTAAGCATTTCCAGGACCACATGGTGCTTCAGCAAGCACCCAGGAGAGCCAATATTTATGGATTCTCACCAGACATTGGACAAAAAGTCATCATGCAGGTACTGTACATGATTGTTTTATTACATAATGATTTTTACGGGAATAGTATCAAATCTATTATTTTTGTTAATATTGCTTTTACTTTCCAACAGTAATAGTGACTAGGAAAAACTCCTCTTAGAAGAACCCATTTTTAGGTTTCTTTCAAAACTGTTGTAGTTCAAATATTATGGAGGCTGTGAGATAATTAGTTTTGTACGAGTCTGCTCTTTTGTTTAGAGTGAAAGATGTTTACTGAACAATCTACAAGTTAAAAATGACTTGTTTGTCACATATGATTTCAATTAAAAATAGATAACCCTATAATAGTTGTGTTTCCTAAAAATATTTTATTATTTTTCATCACATTATAAATGGAATAGATAATTAATTTTTTTTTCTTTTGTCCACAGCTTGTAACAGTACCTCCTACAAGACCTTACTATTATGAAACAACAACAGTCCAAGGTCCAGACGCCAACCTTGGCTATTGGAACTTTATGCTTGACCCCTTCCCTTCCAACACAACAGTAAACATCAACATACAGGCTGAGGCCGGCTCTTTGAATTTAAACGATGTCATCTTTGGAGATGTATGGATCTGCTCTGGGCAGTCCAACATGCAGTTCACTGTCATTCAGGTTGGTCACTGTCATTATTCAGATTGGTCACTGTCATTATTCAGGTTGGTCACTGTCATTATTCAGGTTGGTCACTGTCATTATTCAGGTGGGTCAAGATTTTCTACTTGTAAGATAGATGAAATAGATGTACTTGTAGGAAAGATGGTAGTAGCATTATTAAAAAGCAAAGTCCTTGTTTTTAGTTTTTCTTCTTTTAGACATTGTGCTTGAGGGGGGGGGGGGACTGGGGACAGGCAATGGCAAGAATGATTAATTTAATTGATATTTGTTTGTCATTGTTGAGGAGATTAAAAAAGTAAAGTTCCCTTTCAAACCTGATGGTCTACAGGGCAAGTGAAGTAGAGTTCACTTGTTTCTGTGACCTCGGCATATGAAGAGATAGTGTGGTCAGCACACTGAGAGATTCCTAATAAAAACACCTTTCCTTTTTTTTTTTTTTTTTTTTAAAAATATTACAACTTATGTTGTTTTAAACTCAAAAGATAATGCAAATATCTAAAGGTAAAGGCTGAATTGTGTAAAACTGAATGTTCAAATAATTGTGTTTAAACCTGAGTGTTCAGCTGATTATGTTAAACTTGAATATTCACCTAATTGTGTTAAACTTAAGTGTTCAACTAACAGTGTTAAATCTTGATTGTTAAACTAATTCTGTTAAACCTGACAATTGCTGTAGATGGATGATGCTGAGGCTGAATTGGCTGATGCAGCAAATTACCCGAACATTCGCCTCATGACCGTCAATATGAATGAATCAACAACTGTCCAGTATGATCTCATACAAATTGAGGAAAACTGGACTAAACCAAGTAGAGGTAGCTATATACTCACATTCAACAGTTGTTTTTTTAATTTAAATCCATTAGCTACAGCAACATTTAATTTTAAAATTATTGCATTGATTAAAGCTTATTATGTTTTGTAATTGCTATAACAAATGATGTCCAATGACCTTATTCAATATTGGTTTCAGTTTGGACTTTGATATTATTCTGCTTATTTGAAATCTTGAAACCTCCTTGAGATTATTTCTGTTTTACCAACATTGCTAGAAATTGTTCTGGTCAAAAAAAAATTCTGATAGGCCACCACCACAGAATCTTAGAACATTTTATTGTTTTTAAAAGCTTGATTGAAATTAAAATATGATATAATGCACCATAACAACACAACAAAACCTTGACTGTTGTCACCAGACACTCTTGGCGCCGCTGCCTGGACCTATTTCTCTGCAGTCTGCTGGCTGTTTGGTAAAAACATCCACAAACAGAGAGGTGACCCCATCGGCCTAGTTGCCACAGACTGGGGTGGCACCCCAGTGGAGGCCTGGTCATCACCTCAGGCCTTGGCAGCCTGTGGGGACTCACCTAAACCAAAGGTTCAACTGCCAGCGTCCTACAGGAGGTGGGTTCTGTGTGTCTAGTGGACATTTCCCTTGTTGTATTAAGTGGACATTTCCCTTGTTGTATTAAGTGGACATTTTCCTTGTTGTATTAAGTGGACATTTTCCTTGTTGTATTAAGTGGACATTTCCCTTGTTGTATTAAGTGGACATTTTCCTTGTTGTATTTAGTGGACATTTTCCTTGTTGTATTAAGTGGACATTACCCTTGTTGTATTAAGTGGACATTTTCCTTGTTGTATTTAGTGGACATTTTCCTTGTTGTATTAAGTGGACATTACCCTTGTTGTATTAAGTGGACATTTCCCTTGTTGTATTAAGTGGACATTATCCTTGTTGTATTAAGTGGACATTACCCTTGTTGTATTTTGGTGGAAATTTCCCTTGAATTTGGTGAACATTTCCTTTTTTGTGATTAGTGAGCAGTTCTGTTTTATTTAGTTAACATTTCTCTTATTGTGTTAAGTGAACAGTTCTTTAATTGTGTTTAGTGAACATTTCTATTGTAGCGTTTAGTAAATTTTCTTTCATTGTCGTTCATTTAATTTGTTTATGTTTTTTATTTTTCTCAAATTGATTTTGTCATATAAGCTCTAAAGATTGTGTAATTTATCTTTTTGATAATTTATTGATTAACCTATATCATCCCAGCTACCTAAATCAGTTGCCCCCTAAAGACATAGACTTGAAGGTCCCTGTACCAATAATTTATTAACATTTACCATCCCAGCTACCTAAATCAGTTGCCCCCTAAAGACATAGACTTGAAGGTCCCTGTACCAATAATTTATTAACATTTACCATCTCAGCTACCTAAATCAGCTGTCCCCTAAAGAAAGACGTAGACTTGAAGGTCCCTGTAGCAATAATTTATTAACATTTACCATCCCAGCTACCTAAATCAGCTGTCCCCTAAAGAAAGACGTAGACTTGAAGGTCCCTGTAGCAATAATTTATTAACATTTACCATCCCAGCTACCTAAATCAGCTGTCCCCTAAAGAAAGACGTAGACTTGAAGGTCCCTGTAGCAATAATTTATTAACATTTACCATCCCAGCTACCTAAATCAGCTGTCCCCTAAAGAAAGACGTAGACTTGAAGGTCCCTGTAGCAATAATTTATTAACATTTACCATCCCAGCTACCTAAATCAGCTGTCCCCTAAAGAAAGACGCAGACTTGAAGGTCCCTGTAGCAATAATTTATTAACATTTACCATCCCAGCTACCTAAATCAGCTGCCCCCTAAAGAAAGACGTAGACTTGAAGGTCCCTGTAGCAATAATTTATTAACATTTACCATCCCAGCTACCTAAATCAGCTGCCCCCTAAAGAAAGACGTAGACTTGAAGGTCCCTGTAGCAATAATTTATTAACATTTACCATTCCAGCTACCTAAATCAGCTGTCCCCTAAAGAAAGACGTAGACTTGAAGGTCCCTGTACCAATAATTTATTAACATTTACCACCCCAGCTACCTAAATCAGCTGTCCCCTAAAGAAAGACACAGACTTGAAGGTCCCTGTACCAATAATTTATTAACATTTACCATCCCAGCTACCTAAATCAGCTGTCCCCTAAAGAAAGACGCAGACTTGAAGGTCTCTGTACCAATAATTTATTAACATTTACCATTCCAGCTACCTAAATCAGCTGTCCCCTAAAGAAAGACATAGGCTTGAAGGTCCTGGAGATAACTCTGTCTTGTGGAATGCTATGGTTCATCCCCTGCTGGGTATGACCATATATGGTGCTATCTGGTATCAAGGTATGGACAGAACACATGTAATAGTTGACTGTACTTAATTTAAAAACTTCTGCGCGTCAGTGATTGAAATAACATAAAAAAACTTTAGTATAAAGGTCACAGTGGTTAATTGAGGATGAGATGCTGGTTAAAAAAAAAGAATATTTTGGCTAGCAGGCTCTAATTTATAGGTTGGCCATAGTTGTATAAGTTTTAGATCTACCCAGCTCTTATAGGTACCTGAGGTTGGGTACATGGCTGGTAATACATTTAAGGGAATATAATCTTCCCTAAGAACCTATTGAAAACCTTACTGTTACTTTTTACTTTAAGTTTCTAATAATTAGTTATTTTTGGTGAGTTAATTAACTTTTGTTAGGTGAGTTCATTAATTATTTTAGGTGAGGCTGATGCTAGTGGGGCCAGGATGAATAATTACAACTGCACGTTCCCAGCAATGATAAATGACTGGAGAGCTAATTTTAACAAAGCTTCAAATGGCCAGACAAGCTTGACATTTCCTTTTGGTTTCGTGCAGGTAGGGTGTTTGGTTGTACAGGCAGGGTGTTTGGTTGTATGGGTAGGGTGTTTGGTTGTAGAGGTAAGGTGTTTGGTTGTAGAGGTAGGGTGTTTGGTTGTAGAGGTAGGGTGTTTGGTTGTAGAGGTAGGGTGTTTGGTTGTAGAGGCAGGGTGTTTGGTTGTATGGGTGCTGTCTATAGCTGCACAAGTGTGTTGTTTACAGTTGTTTAGATGTGTTGTCTAGGTCTAGAGTTGTTTATATGTATTGTCTAGGTCTAGAGCTGTTTAGATGTGTTGTCTAGGTCTAGAGTTGTTTATATGTATTGTCTAGGTCTAGAGCTGTTTAGATGTGTTGTCTAGGTCTAGAGTTGTTTATATGTATTGTCTAGGTCTAGAGCTGTTTAGATGTGTTGTCTAGGTCTAGAGCTGTTTAGATGTGTTGTCTAGGTCTAGAGCTGTTTAGATGTGTTGTCTCATTTCATCACCTTCCCTGACTCCCAACATCAGGCAACTCTCCTGACCCCACCATCTGTTTTTATCCCAGCTATCAGGCAACTCTCCTGACCCCACCATCTGTTTTTATCCCAGCTATCAGGCAACTCTCCTGACCCCACCATCTGTTTTTATCCCAGCTATCAGGCAACTCTCCTGACCCCACCATCTGTTTTTATCCCAGCTATCAGGCAACTCTCCTGACCCCACCATCTGTTTTTATCCCAGCTATCAGGCAACTCTCCTGACCCCACCATCTGTTTTTATCCCAGCTATCAGGCAACTCTCCTGATCCCACCATCTGTTTTTATCCCAGCTATCAGGCAACTCTCCTGACCCCACCATCTGTTTTTATCCCAGCTATCAGGCAACTCTCCTGACCCCACCATCTGTTTTTATCCTAGCTATCAGGCAACTCTCCTGACCCCACCATCTGTTTTTATCCCAGCTATCAGGCAACTCTCCTGATCCCACCATCTGTTTTTATCCCAGCTATCAGGCAACTCTCCTGACCCCACTATCTGTTTTTATCCCAGCTATCAGGCAACTCTCCTGACCCCACCATCTGTTTTTATCCCAGCTATCAGGCAACTCTCCTGACCCCACTATCTGTTTTTATCCCAGCTATCAGGCAACTCTCCTGACCCCACCATCTGTTTTTATCCCAGCTATCAGGCAACTCTCCTGATCCCACCATCTGTTTTTATCCCAGCTATCAGGCAACTCTCCTGACCCCACCATCTGTTTTTATCCCAGCTATCAGGCAACTCTCCTGACCCCACCATCTGTTTTTATCCCAGCTATCAGGCAACTCTCCTGACCCCACCATCTGTTTTTATCCCAGCTATCAGGCAACTCTCCTGACCCCACCATCTGTTTTTATCCCAGCTATCAGACAACTCTCCTGACCCCACCATCTGTTTTTATCCCAGCTATCAGGCAACTCTCCTGACCCCACCATCTGTTTTTATCCCAGCTATCAGGCAACTCTCCTGACCCCACTATCTGTTTTTATCCCAGCTATCAGGCAACTCTCCTGACCCCACCATCTGTTTTTATCCCAGCTATCAGGCAACTCTCCTGACCCCACCATCTGTTTTTATCCCAGCTATCAGGCAACTCTCCTGACCCCACCATCTGTTTTTATCCCAGCTATCAGACAACTCTCCTGACCCCACCATCTGTTTTTATCCCAGCTATCAGGCAACTCTCCTGACCCCACCATCTGTTTTTATCCCAGCTATCAGGCAACTCTCCTGACCCCACCATCTGTTTTTATCCCAGCTATCAGGCAACTCTCCTGACCCCACCATCTGTTTTTATCCCAGCTATCAGGCAACTCTCCTGACCCCACCATCTGTTTTTATCCCAGCTATCAGGCAACTCTCCTGACCCCACCATCTGTTTTTATCCCAGCTATCAGGCAACTCTCCTGACCCCACCATCTGTTTTTATCCCAGCTATCAGACAACTCTCCTGACCCCACCATCTGTTTTTATCCCAGCTATCAGGCAACTCTCCTGACCCCACCATCTGTTTTTATCCCAGCTATCAGGCAACTCTCCTGACCCCACCATCTGTTTTTATCCCAGCTATCAGGCAACTCTCCTGACCCCACCATCTGTTTTTATCCCAGCTATCAGACAACTCTCCTGACCCCACCATCTGTTTTTATCCCAGCTATCAGGCAACTCTCCTGACCCCACCATCTGTTTTTATCCCAGCTATCAGACAACTCTCCTGACCCCACCATCTGTTTTTATCCCAGCTATCAGGCAACTCTCCTGACCCCACCATCTGTTTTTATCCCAGCTATCAGACAACTCTCCTGACCCCACCATCTGTTTTTATCCCAGCTATCAGACAACTCTCCTGACCCCACCATCTGTTTTTATCCCAGCTATCAGACAACTCTCCTGACCCCACCATCTGTTTTTATCCCAGCTATCAGGCAACTCTCCTGACCCCACCATCTGTTTTTATCCCAGCTATCAGGCAACTCACCTGACCCCACCATCTGTTTTTATCCCAGCTATCAGGCAACTCTCCTGACCCCACCATCTGTTTTTATCCCAGCTATCAGGCAACTCTCCTGACCCCACCATCTGTTTTTATCCCAGCTATCAGGCAACTCTCCCACCATCTGTTTTTATCCCAGCTATCAGGCAACTCTCCTGATCCCACCATCTGTTTTTATCCCAGCTATCAGGCAACTCTCCTGATCCCACCATCTGTTTTTATCCCAGCTATCAGGCAACTCTCCTGACCCCACCATCTGTTTTTATCCCAGCTATCAGGCAACTCTCCTGACCCCACCATCTGTTTTTATCCCAGCTATCAGGCAACTCTCCTGACCCCACCATCTGTTTTTATCCCAGCTATCAGGCAACTCTCCTGACCCCACCATCTGTTTTTATCCCAGCTATCAGGCAACTCTCCTGACCCCACCATCTGTTTTTATCCCAGCTATCAGGCAACTCTCCCACCATCTGTTTTTATCCCAGCTATCAGGCAACTCTCCTGATCCCACCATCTGTTTTTATCCCAGCTATCAGGCAACTCTCCTGATCCCACCATCTGTTTTTATCCCAGCTATCAGGCAACTCTCCTGACCCCACCATCTGTTTTTATCCCAGCTATCAGGCAACTCTCCTGACCCCACCATCTGTTTTTATCCCAGCTATCAGGCAACTCTCCTGACCCCACCATCTGTTTTTATCCCAGCTATCAGGCAACTCTCCTGACCCCACCATCTGTTTTTATCCCAGCTATCAGGCAACTCTCCTGACCCCACCATCTGTTTTTATCCCAGCTATCAGGCAACTCTCCTGACCCCACCATCTGTTTTTACCTGACCCCACCATCTGTTTTTATCCCAGCTATCAGGCAACTCTCCTGACCCCACCATCTCCGTAGGATTCCCAGACATCCGCTGGCACCAGACAGCTGATGTTGGCTACGTCCCTAATCAAAAGATGGTCAACGTCTTCATGGCTGTGGCTATGGACTTGCCAGACTTTACATCCAGCTATGGAGCGTATGTATCTGTCATATGTCTGTTGAACACGTAGCAGTTTGTTGCCTTTTGAGCTGTCTGTCAGGTAGATGCTTTCTTACCTGTCTTTCATGACTGACCACTTTTAATTTTTTTTCTATTCTATTTTCTAGTTCCAGCTTTACACAAATTATTTTCCTATGTTTCTGGACTTTACTTTGCTTTATCATCTATGGACCATCATGGCTTCAAAATTGACTAATTTACATACCTTTCTTTACTCATAGTTGGTGATAATGTTTTATTGTATAAATAAAATTCTCAAACTCCACCTCTATCTACCACTACCAGTAGCCAACTGTTAAGCTCAATTAACAAAATTACAAACTCTGCCACCATCTACCACTTATGTTCAATCAATAAAATCTCAAACTCCGCCTCTATCTGCCAGTATTATGTTCAGTCAATAAAATCTCAAACTCCGCCTCTATCTGCCAGTATCTACCTGTTATGTTCAATCAATAAAATCTCAAACTCCGCCTCTATCTGCCAGTATCCACCCAAGAGACAAGAAAGATGTTGGCGCCAGATTGGCACTCAGTGGCCTAGCTGTTGCCTATGGTCAGTCTGAGGTCTTCCAAGGACCTTTCCCTGCCAAGGCCTACATATCCTCAGTAGGTCTTGTGGTGGACTACGGCAGCAGTTGGTCATTAAACATTAAAAACTGGGAGGGATTTGAGGTAAATTTACTTCAGTATTTCACAGTCAAATATTTTTCTCCCTGTATTTTGTTTCATAAAAATAATTTACTGCGCATAATTTCTGTAAGAAATTCTGTAAAAAAATAAGAAGCTCAGTTTAAATTTTTTTTTTTAAATTAAGGATTATTATAGTTTCATCTATAAAACCCAGTGAAATTTGTGTAGCAGTGTGGTATGGTAAAAGTTGACCCATTATTTAGGGTAGCTATAACAATGTGTTATGGTAAAAGTTAACCTACTATCTAGGATAGCTTCAGCAATGTTAAGGTAAAAGTTAACCCACTGTTTAGCATAGCTATAACAATGTGTTAGTGTAAAAGTTAACCTACTATTTAGCATAGCTATAACAATGTGTTAGTGTAAAAGTTAACCTACTATTTAGCATAGCTATAACAATGTGTTAGTGTAAAAGTTAACCTACTATTTAGGTTAGCTACAGCAATGTTAGGGTAAAAGTTAACCCACTATTTAGGGTAGCTACAGCAATGTTAGGGTAAAAGTTAACCTACTATTTAGGGTAGCTACAGCAACGTGTTAGGGTAAAAGTTAACCCACTATTTAGGGTAGCTACAGCAACGTGTTAGGGTAAAAGTTAACCCACTATTTAGGGTAGCTACAGCAACGTGTTAGGGTAAAAGTTAACCCACTATTTAGTGTAGCTACAGCAATGTGTTATGGTAAAAATTGACCCACTATTTAGGGTTGCTACAGCAATGTTAGGGTAAAAGTTAACCCACTATTTAGGGTAGCTATAGCCACGTGTTAGGGTAAAAGCAACCTGTTAACACCCCCTGTTGTCCCCTCCCTCAGCTCCAGTGTGGCAGCAACTGGGTACCAACCCCCTAACACCCCCTGTTGTCCCCTCCCTCAGCTCCAGTGTGGCAGCAACTGGGTACCAACCCCTATCATCTCCAGCAACCAGACGTCCGTCACCCTGTTCACAGGGACCTGTAAGCCAACTGTCACAGGCCTGCGCTACGCCTGGAGGGAGTCACCTTGTGCTATGCTACAGTGTGCTATTTATGAAAGCGTCAACAATTTGCCAGCTCCTCCATTTATTGCGTTTGCTAAAAATAGCAACGGAAAGCCTTATTTTACCTTTGATGAACCAGCTTATTTATGATAATTTTCAGAATAAATTATTTTAATTTTTTAGTTTCTCAGCTTGCTCTATTTACATATCTTGTGATTAGATCACTGTGTGTTATTTTATTTTACAACTTAAAATGTTGAAAGTATTCTTCAAATTAAACAATATGAATTTGTAATTTTTTATTATTACTAATTATGCTTGATAAACCTCTACCCCATCCTCTTATACTTAAAATTAACCTTTTTGAATAGCTTATAAACTGCCTATTAAATTTTTAATCCAATAAATTAGCTGAATGCTTCAACAGGTATTGCAAACTACACTTTTGGTTGCTTTTTCTATGGTTGCAAGTATTATTTTGGAATTTTTCTAATGTTGAATTCTTTTCAGCAAAAATATTTATACCATTTTCCTTCAATCAAACTGTTTTCACTAGAATATGTAATTGTTTTAATAATATAATCAATTTTTTATCATAATTGTTTTAAAATATGATCAATTTTTTATCAAGTTGTTAAGCCTTATGTGGCCCTAACATTAACTGTCACAAGCAAGGTTTAACTCTGTTAATGACAGACATTGTTGAAAGTTTATTGTATTTTACATGTTTGGGACATTCCTTACATTAATGTTTGATAATAATAATAAAAGAAAGGTTTTATATTCAGTCTCATATTTTTCATTTCAAAGAATTGTTGTTGTAATTAAAGTGTCATAACAAAAAATATTTACAGCTGCCATTGTTTTGAAGAGAGATTAATCAGTTGATGTGCTCAAGGCCATAACACTACTGATCCCCATGACATGGGACGTCCTAGAGTCTATATTGTTTATTCTATAATTCAAAACCTACCAATCACTTAACCATAATCAGAGATTCTTTTTTGTCCCTGTTTTTTTTTGCAATGATTCAAAAATAATTTTATCAGTTTAAGTTCTGTGGTAGCCTACTATCAATCAAAACATGGTTAATCAGCAAATACAGAGCTCAGCCTTCAGTAACCATATCTTAACTAGCTGATAACTGGTTGTAAGACAGATAAAGAGATACATTGAAACTACTGTTATTTTCTATATTATTACAGTATCTGTAGATACTTGACTTGTAACCTACCATTAGACTAGGTGATAACAGTTGACATTATTCTTTTAATTTTCGTCTCATCTTTATGCCTAATTAATCAAAATTCTTTAATTTTGTGATCTTTCATACACCTTACTCATATCTTCTTTTTTTTTCCATTTTCTCCGCCTCAACACATTTTTCTATTTACACATTTCTTTAGCTCAACACACTAATGCTCCTTCCATTACCCTCTTCAATTTTTTGACTTTGACCCCCTTGTAATAAATCTCTATCTAAATATGACAAGTTTGACCTTCTGATTAGTTTTACTGATAATACATTAAATGGTGTTGATCTTAATATTTCAAATGTTATCAAACTATTAACAGCCTTGACATCAAATAAAAATGTAAGTAAGTAAAAAAGTGAAGTTTCCCTTTCAAACCTGACGGTCTATGGGGCAAGTGAAGTAGAGTTCACTTGTTTCTGTGACCTCGGCATATGAAGAGATAGTGTGGTCAGCACTATGCCCAGCCACCTTTACTTTCCCCAACGTGAGTTAGGTACCCATCTGAGTTGGGTGGACTCAGGGACGGTCTACTGACTTGAACCCGGATTCGAACTCGAGACTTACGGGTTAGCAGACCAGCTCTCTACCGCTAGACCACTCCGTCCCATAAATAAAATTGTGATTGGTTGCAATTTCATAGTTGGGCTCAACAACAGTAGTGTAAGCAGTGTGGGGTTAGTAGAATTACCCCCCCCCTTGTTATGAATCCATGTAAAGCTAACTGAACTATGACAAGGTTATTAATATTATTTAGTGTTTAAAGATACTAACAGTAACAGTTAACAACCAAGTAGTATGCATTTTCATGATTCATGTGTTAAAAGATTAAATCTTAACTATAGTATTTATAGCCATAGGTTTAAAACTCTCTTTCTCCCCCCCCCCCCCCCCCCCCCCCCCCACACAAACTTGAAGCTGTCACCTGGCTGTTTTCCAAACAGCTGTGACAGCTAATTCAACATCACTGGCAGAACTAAAATATGTTTAAAACATGAGACTTTGAAATAGTCTTCTGTCAAACTCTAAAAATGTACTCAATAACTTAATGCTTGTATGACTTGATCAAGTTAATTGTGTTGAGTACAGGCAATTAGAAAAGCTAGTTTGCTTCCACATACCTATTAACACTAGCCCAGTAAACCATTGCCTCTTTACTTAAAATAACAACTGAGAAACTTCTTGTGGCGTTTATAGACTGGACAAAAGCTTCAAGCCACAAAGAGGTTAAAGCAGTTGGATGGATTACACATTCCTTAGGATAAGCTATATCAGAGCCACAGTTTCAGGCATCCTCTGCTCCCACAAAATGAAATAGAAGTTATAAAGAAGGTATATTCTTTTACCAGCCTCAATACACTCAAGTTTTAAGTAACCCCCACTCCCTTCAAATTTTGTTGAAAGAATGTTGTTTAGAATTGTCAGAGTTCAAGGGAAGCATCACATTTCACTGAAGCTTCAAACTTTAAGTTGGCTTCTTTATTTTAATAAATGATAAAGTGATAGAAAAATATACCACCATCATCTGTATTGTAATACCAGTACATAATTGGTAAGTACAAAAAGTTCTTAAAAACTAAAAAACAAGAAAACATAACTATACAAAATTTTATTACTGATTATTATACAAAGTCTATAGGATTTTGCTTAAGCTGACCTCTTTCTCACATCAACTTGACCCTCAGGAGTCCCAAAGTAAACAGCATCTGCCATATCTAAAAATAACCCAGTGTCAATAACCCCTGCAATATTTAACAAAACTTTATTTACCTCTTCCCAGTTCTGATCCCCCTCAAATAACCAATCAATCAAAAAATTGCCATTGTCCGTAACAACTGGACCTGCTTTATTCACAGCCATTCTCAACACTGCTTTCCCTCCTAGAAGATGCACGATTTTTAACTGCACAGGTTTGTAAGCCATAGGTAGGACTTCAATAGGCAGACCTTTCTTCCAAGTGGTACCAAGAGACTGAGAGTTTTTTCTAGAATCAGCTATGACAATGAACTGTTTAGCACAGGAGGCAATAACCTTCTCCTGCAACAAACAACCACCCCCGCCTTTAATTAAGTTCATCTTGTTATCAACTTCATCAGCTCCATCAATTGCTATGTCAATCTCTGGTGTATTTTCAAGACTGCCCAAAGTTAATCCGTGATCATTGATCAACTGACGGGCCTGAAATGAGGTTGGGATACAAATAAGATTCAGCTTTTCTAGCTTGTTTCTTTCAGCTATCCGATGAACTGCATAAACTATGGTTGAACCGCTGCCGATTCCGACAACTTGATGGTGCTTAATGTAGTCATCAACAGATTTATAAGCAGCAGCAACTTTCCCTGCTTCAACTGGGTCTGACATGCTTCTAAATGATAGTGCAGATTTGACTGGATTAAATAATTTCAATGTTTGTAAAAGGTATGCAGTTCTGAGATTCTGGAAAGATGCATACATACCACATCTGAAAAAAATAGTAGTAGTATTAAAAATTATGGAGAAAAATACCTTTAACATTGTAATTATTCAGGGCAAAGAAGCATTAAGTTGACATTAAAAGGTTAATAAATGCTATCTAATCCTTAGGCAAGATTCTAAGTTAATAATAATAATAGTTAAATTAAGAGTCTGTCTGGCTAGTCCCTAATCTAATAAATTAATAGACCCTATATATAATTTTACTATGATTGGGCCAACTATTCATAGTTATTATTATTAGGCCATTTAATTATCAATCCTATCTTATCTAGTATCTGGCTTTCTGGCAAATAGACTATAGAGAATATCTAGATTTAGATATAGTCTCAAGAATTTTAAGAAAAACTTAACACTGCACACTTAATTCTAATTAAAAGCAAATTAGTCTACACTGACTCTTGCTCTACACTTTCTATAACTCCTTACTACAAGTCATAAGCCATCTCTATAGTAGTGTAGTCTACTATAGTCTACTAGTAATGGGTCTTGGGAAAAAGCAAGACACAAAATGGCAAGATGATAAAAGAGATGGGTAAAAAAACCACCAGTTATGTGACATTTTTATCTAAACTTACCCCCGCCTGATTGTTTCCCTGGGAGGAGGTAAAATGTGAAGATGTCTGCAAAAATTATACCCTACCCCAATTGTAATGTGCTTATGATATACATGACATAACGCCTTTTATTTTAATTTATATTGCTACAACCTAAGCTCCGTTTCGGATTAAATAACTTTTTCTTTTGTGTTGTTGGTTGGTTTGAAGCACCAACTTGTTCAAAACTGTCTGATATTCAGCCTTTGTTATGTAAGGCTGTAAAAAAAATATAAGACTTGTGATCTTGTTAAGAACTATTAACTCTAGAACATCTAAAACAACAACCCAAGACCAAAAAGTTCTTGGAAATCATGTCTTGCTTTTCACCTGTAATTTTGCAGGTATATCTAAAAAAAATTTCCTAATTGCCATTTTGCAATTTACCAAGACCCACTTGTTACTAGATCTAGCACTACTACTACTCATATCAATCAAATAAATAAATCATTTAGATCTAGATCTAGGTAATAAAAATATTATTTGTTAAGCTATAAGCAGATCTACATCATTAAGATAATAAAATTATTACTAAGCCTATAGAATCTAACAGATCTAGATAATAAATTAACAAATAGGCCTAACCAAAATCACCGCCTCAATTTCAAATTTAACCGGAAACGAAAATTATAATTGACAACAGATTTTTATCCAGAATCTGCATTTTAAACCGGATTTGACCTTGATATACGAATAGTTACTGCACTTTTTTATACTAAATATAGTCGTAGTCATACCCCTAAACTTAAACCGTGCACCTAGGGTCAAACTTGACAAAAGTAGCACTTTGTTTCCGTTTTCCCAGGGTGTTAGGTTGCTGGTAGTTAACTAAAAAATACACACATGGCTGGCTAATAATTTCAATGCTAACCCTGTCCCTAACCCCAACCGTGGTTCTACCATACGCCTAACGTTAATTACTAGTAATTACCATGATTAAATGATTAGTTGATTAGTTGAGATTACAATACTACTAACAACCCAACACCCCTTTTTTAAAGAAGACTCCATTATAGGACACCGGTATCTATAATCATCCAATTGAATATGGAGAATATTATAAACTTTTGCCTTTAACCCCCCCCCCCCCCTTAACCCTAAGCGGCGAATAAAATAAACTAAAATTTGCGGCTAAAATCATCCGACAGTGACAGTGAGTGTTACGTTACACAGTCAAATACTCTCAAATACTCTTGATTTAAATTTAAGAAATATAAAATCTTCTAGATCTAGATCTAGACTCTAGATCTGTCTACCCAGTTTTATGATGTGGAATATCTAGATCTAACTAATCTAGATCTAGATCTAGATCTAGAAACTAAATTTTTCAGTCGATCCAAATAATACCTAACAAAAACAGACCAGAAGATCTAATAATTGCCAGATAAAATACGTGTACTGAAACTAAAATGAAATAAACAAAATTGACACATTGTAATGTATTTTAGTTGATAGATAGGCGCGTAGTTTCCAACATAGTGTCCATGTTAACGTTATTGAGAAATGAATACGTCATTAAAATTATGCTTAGGGGTCGTAAATAAATGTCGTTACACTCTTAGGGGGAGGGGGGTCAGTATTTTTGTGACGGTGTGTGATGAGGTGGAGGGGGGAGGGAATGTTCAGATGTTGTGACGTCACTAAGAAATGCTAGAAAACGAGTTTTAACCGTTATTTCGCGTTTTATAAAACTGTTTAAATAAACTGTAACAGGAATTGATTAAAATACTCTATGTTGACAGAATTCAAACAATATTCTAGAAAAAAATTTTCATTGTTTTAAGAAAAATTCAACTGCAATTTTGAGCGGGGTTGTAGGCTGAGGTGTGACGTCATTTTCTGGGGAGAGGGGGTCTGGCTTTTTGTGACAATGTGTGATGGAGGGGAGGGGTGAGATAAAAATCCTCAAAAAATGCGTGATGTCATTTATGGATGTCCCCTTAAACCACATCAATATGTAATATGTAATTATTACATAGCTTCGCAAGTTTGTTATAATGTTTTGAATTAAAAAGTATAATTCAAAGAAAAATATTAATCTAGTTAGTAGATCTAGTTACTAATGCAGTTTTTCTTTACAAAAGAATTCATCAATCAGCATCGTATCACCGACTTACATGTTATTTTTTTCTACACTAAACACAAGCCTACTCTGTGTAGCAGATCATAGATCTAGAATACATCTTTATCCTTCTCTACAGTCTACAGCCGTGTTTGAAATAGGCGGCGGCGGAGGAGAGACGTATGATTGTATGCTGAAGTGTGATGTCAGCGGGGTGAGGGTGGGGTGATTTTTTGTGACAATTTGTAAAAAGAGGTGGCAGGGGGGGGGAATTTCAAAAGCTTTACGTCATTTTTGATCGTTTTTAAGTGTACACGCACTAGATCATACACATTGTAGACATACAGAAAGGCTGTTGTACAATATAGTGGACGAACAATGCTTTAGCTATACACATTCAGAGGCGCCAAAATGAGTTGGACAAAAATTAAAAAAGCTCATTTTAGCTGCATTTTTGTATTATAAATGTAAAAAAATGTATGGGGGGGGGGGGGGGGGGGGGGGGGGGAGGCGCCAAATTGAAAGTTTGTCCCCGGGCGCGGGGAAGGGTCGCTACGCCTCTCAAACGTCTACGGCGTTTATGTACCAATTGTTAACGTAGCGGAGTGCTAGTCTATATCTGACTATATCAGTATTAAAAATATTGAAGTAGGCTGCGTTTTGTGTGTGTGTGTGTGTGTGTGTGTGTGGTGGGCAGGGATGCTGAAGGTTTAATAGAGTTTTTAAAAATAATAATATAATAATAATAATATACTAATTTCAATAATATTAATATTGAAGTAAACAAAATAGTTTATTAAAACATATTTATTGGTCAATTTAGTATTTAGATTTATGTCCGAATCACATATATTTAGAAAACAATTACGTTGAAAAAAATAGATTAAATAAAAATAAACAAATCGTTTTGATACTTTTAAAAAGGAAAATCTGTCAAATGTGTTGTGGTCGATCAAATGTAAAGTAAGGATTCCCCACTTGGTCATAATCAGCATAAGACACAAATGGTGGAGCCGGAAGTCCCTTAGATGTCTCATATACTGCGCACTTATGTAATGCGCAAGGCGATTCGCTCCAAGCGTAGCGAATGCCAGTTATCTTTTCTCCTGTGTTGCATACGTTGGCCGAGTTGACCGTTACGGTGGTCTGGGTGTGAGCAGTGATGCTTGTGGCAACCCAGCGTGCATGTGAGCATTGAACCTGTGAGAAAACAGTTTTCATTTGAAATGGGATTGCTATATTTGGTATAGGCCAACTGTATAAGTCTGACCAAGTAAAACTTCTGTACAGTGTTTCTTCCCGACTTTTTTTTCTCCGGGAGGGGGTGGTGGGGGTGGGTTGGTGGGGGCACTTGAAATTCTCGAGGGGGGGGGGGGTGGGGACACTGTTAAAAGTATATATGTTCTATAAAAATTCTATTTAGTTCGGGGAGCAGAGCCCCCACCCACTCCCCCGGAGAGAAGCCTGGAAGAAACTCTGCTTCTGTATACCATGACGACAGCTAACAATGGTGTCTAACGACCTACTTAGCGTCGGATTCAACATGGCTATCATTTATTTCTATACAAAGTTAGTCTCTATTTTACGCACCTCGACACTCCCCCCCCCCCCCCCCCCGCCATGCAACTTATATTTAGGGTTTATGATGCAGAATTTAATTATGTATGAATCATATTAAAAACTATCAAATCAATATTTATCAACTTTACATCAAATTTAGTAGTGAGAGATCACCAAATCAACATCGATCAAGTTTACCTCAAATCCAGAGTTGACTCTGATCTCCAGGGTCCAGGTGGTGCCGTAGTCTATGACCAGACCTGCAGGGGTCAGGCTGGAACCCGAGGGTAGCGGCCCCTGGAATAAACCGCCCTGGTTGTAGGCCACTGCCAACCCGCTGATCGCCAACCTGTCTCCAATGTCCTTCTTGTAACGTGGGTGGATTCTAAAAGGGGAAAATGGTTGTACTGGCTTCACAGAACACATTGATCTACTTCGTAGTTGTTTATCTAGGGATCGTATACACAGAGGCGCAGCGAGGGAAGGGGGCGGGGGGGGGGCATATGTCCCCGGGCGCCGACCTAAGGGGGGGGGCGCCAAATTGAAAGTTCGAGCGGGGGGGGGGGTGCAAATCGAAAGTTTGTCCCCGGGCGCCGGGAAGGGTCGCTACGCCTCTGCGTATACATTACACACAGCAAGTAGGGAAATTAGAGGTGCTGTATTTTTCATTATACGGATTTATTGGGTAAGGTGGTGATATATGAACGTTGCCCTTGATTTTATCTTTCTTTAAACTAAACTCCTGCTGTTTAGAATAGTTGGATGAATAGAAAAAAAACACTACTAGTTCAAAGCTTTTCTTCTTTTAACAAAATTTAACTCACTAAGACTAAAATAGAATGTTTCTATGATATAACATACGGTTTACTCTACAATGATATGTATCTTGTTTGTGTTTTAACATATGCTGAGAACCTCAAAGAAAATACCCCCCCCCCCCCTCCAAAGACTGGAGCTGCAAATTGTATGAAAAACTAATGTATTTCTTTTTAAGAAGCTCTAGCTACTTCGAACTATCCTAAAACCCTACCAGAAAACAGAGATGAGGCACCATTACAACAGTAAAACACTTCTCCACTAGCTAGTTAAAATATGGTTAGAAGGTATGCCAGTGGTTCTAGATGACAACGTGTTTTGGTTGTCATAGTTACTCACGCGCCGGATGGCGAGTCGAAGTCCGGCAAGTCCATAGCCACGGCCATGAAGACGTTGTTGAGGTCAGGGTTGGGGACGTAGCCCCGGTCAGCTGTCTGGTGCCAGCGGATGTCAGTAAATCCTGACGTAGGTCCTGGGCTCGGGGAGTTGGGTGCCAACTAGAACAAGGTTTTAGACTGTCAGTTGTGTGTAGAAGGTGTGTGGGTGGGGGGGGGGGGGTGTAAGCTACATTCTTTGTCCAGATATTTGGTATACAGTTATAGTGTTCATCTTAAAAAAAACACGTACAGTTAGGCACATTAATTAGTATTATTACAGCGAGAATTTTAAAAAAGAAAGCTAAGTGTAGAAAATAATCTCTCTAAAAATGTGATATTACAAAACCCCGACACAAACACTCAGACAAAAACCTATTTACTAAAAGAAGCCCGACATAAGTCACATACCCCCCCCCCCCCCCCCCCACACCATTCCGACATAAACACCTTGACTAAAAAACGCGAGGATGAAAACAATCTATGAAGTAAATGTATGACCAACCTTCCACGTAACGATTGAGTGTTATGAAAGTGTATGAGTAAACCTATCGCTAACCATTGGACCGTGGCACTAGATCGCCCATAGAACCTGACCTGTACAAATCTAAACGGAAAGTTGCCTAACCATTGGACCGTGGCACTAGATCGCCCATAGAACCTGACCTATACACATCCAAACGGAAAGTTGCCTAACCATTGGACCGTGGCACTAGATCGCCCATACAACCTGACCTGTACAAATCCAAACGGAAAGTTTGCGCTGGTCTGGCCGTTAGATGCACGGTTAAAGTTTGCTCTCCAGTCTTTTATCATGGCTGGGAAGGTGCAGTTGTAGCGGTTCACGGCTGGTGGGCCGGCGTCAGATTCACCTGTAGGTACCAGACACGATGCCATACGGTCAACAGGTAAATATTACGTCATCGCGATACTCCAGGCGCTGATTTATGTCTGACTAACCGTCAAGGATTACTGAATAAATTTAATCTGACTAATGGTCAAGGCTTACTGAATAAATTTAATCTGACTAATGGTCAAGGCTTACTGAATACATTTAATCTGACTAATGGTCAAGGCTTACTGAATAAATTTAATCTGACTAATGGTCAAGGCGTACTGAATAAATTTAGTTGCTAAATTTCGAAAAACTAAAATGCAATGCAGTTAAAAAAGAAAGTATGGATTTGAAGAATTTTAAATAGACGTGTTAGGTTTTACATCACGCACGCCCCCCCCCCCCCCTCACAGCCATGGTACCCCAATCTCTTGGACTGACCTTGGTACCAGATGGCGCCGTAGATCGTCATCCCCAGCAGGGGGTGTATCATAGAGTTCCACAAGACAGACTTTTCTGATGGCGCCTCAAGTCTGCGGCGTACTTCCGGTGGCTGTTGCTCCAGGTATCTGCAGGTAAAATAGAAATGATCTGGTGCTGAACTATACAGGTGTCAAATGTGCACACGTGCGGGGAAAGGGAGGGGTGGGTTTAAAAGTATAATTTTTGTAAAGCTTAATGTGATTATTAAAGTATTTAGACTATTTTCAGAGTCGTGAAAATTAAGGATATGGTTATTAATCTGACTGGACAATAACAAAACAACTGACTTTATGTAGGAATCTGATTGGACAATGACAAAACAACTGACTTGATGAATGAATCTGACTGGACAACGACAAAACAACTGACTTGATGTATGAATATGATCGGACAATAACAAAACAACTGACTTTATGTACGAATCTGATTGGACAATGACAAAACAACTGACTTGATGTATGAATCTGGTTGGACAAAAACAAAACAAATGACTTGATGAATGAATCTGATTGGACAATAACAAAACAACTGACTTGATGTATGAATCTGATTGGACAATAACAAAACAACTGACTTGATGTACGAATCTGGTTGGACAATAACAAAACAACTGACTTGATGTATGAATCTGATTGGACAACGACAAAACAACTGACTTGATGTATGAATCTGATTGGACAATAACAAAACAACTGACTTGATGTATGAATCTGATTGGACAATAACAAAACAACTGACTTGATGTATGAATCTGATTGGACAATAACAAAACAACTGACTTGATGTACGAATCTGGTTGGACAATGCTAGGATTGTCATGGATACCACAGGACGCCAGAGCCTCAGGGGAGGACCACGCCTGCACGGGGGTGCCGCCCCAGTCTGTAGCCACCAATCCTATGGGGTAGTTTTTGGCCTTGAAGATTGCCTTGCCATAGAGCCAGCAGACGGCTGAGAAATACGTCCAAGCGTCGTGGCCGATAGAACCTGGGGTAGACAGACATCTCAACATTAGAAAACTATGGTTTGTCTAATTATAAAGACACGTATTGATTTAACAATAATTAATAGCTTATTATAGACATTACTTTAACTGATTTAAAGGCTTTTTTTAGAGGACAAAGCGAATTTTTTTTTACATGGAAGTTAGGCCTTAATACAGCTTTTATAATTAAACAATTAATTAAATATTAACGTAAGTTAATTAGAGCTAGAAATTAATTATCAATGCGTTTCGGCCATTTTAGCAAATAAAAAAATAAACCACAGGCTCAATAAGAGTTTATTCGATCTCGTACTAAACCGTCAAGTCCAGTGTTTCTTGCAGACTTTTTTCTCCGGGGGGGCACTAGAAATTTTCGGGGGGGCGGTAGACTTTCTTCGGGGGGGCGGACACTGTTAAAAGTATATATTTTCTATATAAATTATATAAATTTCATTTCGTTCGGGGGGGGCGGTAAAAATTTTTCGGGGGGGCTTCGCCCCCCCGAAGAGATGCCTGGAAGAAACTCTGGTCAAGTCTCCTGCAAAATCCATTATCATTGGTTGGTTTATGTAGCCTACCCTAGGCGACAAACTTGAAAACTGATTTGCTGAAACTTGGTTACGGAAAGAATTTATACGTGCAACTCCTTGAAAAAGAAACTATTTTCTCTGGGATGTTGGAGTAAAGGTTAGGGTTGATTATATCTCATCCTTACTGCTGTCAGCTTTAATCCATGATTGTTCTACTTTAATGAGGTCATACTGGGGCGTGGCAGCTTCGTCCATGTTGACGGTCATCAGGCGGATGTTGGGGTAGTTGTGGGCATCTGCCATCTCCTCGGTGGCCACGTCGATCTGACAGACAGTCAAACAAACAAACATCAGGCAAATATACAAAACTTTTACGGCAATGTTATAGTTTTTAACCTCGTCTTTTAATTTACAGTCCTAATCATTTGTTGGCTTGTAATGTGTTGTACAATATATTTGCTACTATAAATTACTTTTACAATAGCGGAAAAACGTCTTTAAAAACAAGTTTCCTGGGAAAATAATACATAAATATGAAAACACTGGACTGAAATACAATATTAATGCAAGGCGTTTGGTGGTGGAGTGTCTATTTATGTGAAAACATATTTTCTTGCGATATTTCACAATAAAACTCAGCATCAATTTAAAGTTGTTTTTGAGTGACGTAGTTGGGTAAAAGAACCTGGGGCAGGTTGCCGTTATGCTCCAACATTAAAGGATAAAAAATGATGGCCTTGATGACGTTTACCAACAGCTATGCACCACCCAGCACCGTCCAGCACCACCCAGCACAACAAAACACCACCCAGCACAACACAGCACCACCCAACACAACACAACACAACCTATGCTGCTCTACTGAAAACAAAGTTAACATTGATGAACCTAAAATGACCGAGGCTACTCACCGAGATAACGGTCATCTGCATGTTGGACTGACCAGAGCAGATCCAGACGTCACCGAACAAGACGTCATCAATGGTCAGGGACACGCCCTCTGACGTCACCCTGATTGTGGCCACAGTCGTGGGTCCGAACGGGTCCAGCAGGACGTTCCACTGACCCAGCCCGGGTTCGGGACCTTGTCGCACCGTAGTCTCGTAGTTGTAGGTTTGTGTGGGCGGGGTCGTTGTCAGCTGTCACATAGGTTACCATGGCAACAGTTAGTGCAATGTATGCGTGGATGATTGGTACATTTCTGTTCAATCCATCGTATATTAGCAAAACGCTGTTATTTTACTTGAGATTGAAATAGTTAGATAGTAGAAAATACTAACCTAAACATTTCTATCTGAAATTTTATTTTTCAACAATTTTGCTACTAGTTTAAAACTAAGCTATAAACTTCCATTTGTCTTATATGTCTTGATCGCTTTAAGAAATAACACTAAAATGAAGAACTATTTTCTATTTTAAAGCTAAAAGCTAAAAACGTATCCTTTGTACGGGGAGAAATCGTGTGATATGGGGGGGGGGGGAGGAATGGTGTGATGTGTAGGGGGAATGATGTGATGTGTATATGTGTGGAGGGATGGTGTGGTGTGTGGGGGGAAATGGTGTGATGTGTAGGGGATCGTGTGATGTATAGGGGGGATGGTGTGATATGTAGGGGGAAATGGTGTGATGTGTGGGTGGTATGGTGTGATGTGTGGGGGGAAATGGTGTGATGTGTGGGTGGTATGGTGTGATGTGTGGGGGGAAATGGTGTGATGTGTGGGGGGATGATGTGATGTGTGGGGGATGGTGTGATGTGTAGGGGGAAATGGTGTGACGTGTAAGGACGAAAGATTTGAGCATGTCGTACCTGTAACGTAACTTTCTGCCCTATGGAGGGAGAGAAGCCGTAGACGTTCGCCCTCTGTGGTGCCTGCTGTAGCACCATGTGGCTCTGGAAATGTTTGGCCAGGCTGAAAGTAACTGCAGCTAAGTCGGTCGTCTGATCTTTGTAGAACTCTTCTGAGAGTGAAACAAAGTACATTTTGTTTCAAACTTTACAATTCACCGTAGAGGTGTGATAACATGAAAATAGCGGTTTAAAAAGTGGAACAAATTTTGACTTAAAGTACGGTTTTCAGTCTGAATATCATGAATGCGGAAACAACTTGTAAAATACTTGAGGCTAGAAATGTTGGATTAGACTTTCTAAAATACAGACGTTTAATATTGCAAGTTAAATAAGACCCCTTACAATACACTGCCTTGTAGAGTTTTCTCATTAAAAACCTTTCTCGAGGTATGTTAGTTTGGTCAGATTTAAGTTTAAAAAAAAACAATAGTTTAGCTATATAGGCATAAAAAGAACGAAGAACTACAAAGTATAATAGTTCGGACTGCAGTAAATATAATAACATCAAATTTATTGGGATTCATCCTTTTGGGCAACACACATAGACTATATCTCATATCTGATCATTATTTATAACGGATCTCTGTAGGCAATGGTAAATAAAAACTGGACAAAAACTTATTGACAAAGAAATACAAAAGTGCAACTGGAGACTAAATATATCTTGCACAAACCAACATGCAACCTCACCAGACAGGCAATATACTGATATCTTCAAGAAAAAAAAGCGTAAAGTAGGTAGGCTAAATCAAACTTGGAAAAGACCAGTTCCCAGTGAAGCATAAACAGCAGGAATGTCAAGGGCCCAACATGGAGGCATCGTCGCTACGTTTTTGATGATGATGATACTGAAGATGATGATGATGATGATGATAATGAAGATGATGATGATGATGATGATAATGAAGATGATGATGATAATGAAGATGATGATGATGATGATGATGATAATGAAGATGATGATGATGATGATGATGATGATGATGATGATGATGATGATGATGATGCTGATAATGAAGATGATGATGATGATGATGATGATGATAATGAAGATGATGATGATGATGATGATGATGATGATGATGATGATGATGATGATGATGATGATGATAATGAAGATGATGATGATGTTGATGATAATGATGATGATGATGATGATGATGATGATGATGATGATGATGATGATGATGATGATGATGATGATGATGATGATGATAATGAAGATGATGATGATGATGATGATGATGATGATGATGATAATGATGATGATAATGAAGATGATGATGATGATGATGATAATGAAGATGATGATGATGTTGATGATAATGAAGATGATGATGATGATGATAATAATGATGATGATGATAATGATGATGATAGGTGCGTCCAGACATAACACACTAACCAAAGCTAGATACATTCTAATTCTGTGTTTACAAAAGTGATCAATGAGAACGATTTAGGTGTGGATGAGGGTGAGAGAGGGGGGGGGGGACGACTTACTTTCGACCTCCTGTGACATGTGAAACACATCCATCCCCAGAGTTCCATGGTGGGACCACGTCACCAGACACAGCAACAAAACTACCAACGGCTTCATCTTTAAAGCCGATCACAGAAACATTGAAGTATCACTGTGACGGTTCGCGGACCATGAAGATAAACATCTGATAAAAACAATCTGGTCACGTGGTAGGATAGATCAACCGATACCGTTTGTTATGGCCTGATTATAAACATACGATAGCTTGATAAGATATCCAATGATGTTAATTAAACTATTGTATGTTAGGTGACCTATAATCTTTACAGACTTTAATAAACCGGGAGTGATCTCCCCTAAACTTTCTCGAATATTCGTATATAACTCGGAATATAGACATGATTTTTAATTACTTAAACTTTTAAAAATAGAATAGAATCTATTAGAAAAAAGAATTGCGCACCAAGCAAACGCCAAAACAAAATGTGCATAATAATGCGCAATATTATTAGTACTTTTTAAATTTACATGCGTTTTTAGCTCACGGGGGGGGGGGGGGGGAGCCAGGGACGCCGGCTGATGCACCTGTGCAGTTTGACCGTTGAATTCAGCAGTAATCCTGAATTCAGCAATTAACTGACCCCATGTGCTAAGAAAGCCGCTGGGAAACTCTGGGTGGCAAACTGAACCGCCTTACTGTCAAGGAGCCGCTCATCGGACAAAAAAAAAAATTAATGGCAGAAAACCTTATAGGAGTCAGAGTTTCTATCTGGCTTCTCTTCGAGGGTGAGGCACTACACCTCTTGTGTGGGGTTGTGGTAGGAAATTTCACGGTCAGTAGAGGTTTGTCTGAATTATTCTAAACGACTTCCCAATGTTTCTTGGCGATTACATCGTTTTTGTATTAATGCATAAAGGGCCGGCGCTACCTATAAAGCGAACTAGGCGGTCGCCTAGAGCGCTATCCCTAGGAGGGGGGGGGGGGGGCAAAAAGGTTCAATCGCTATTTTTAAAAAGTACCTAATAATTAATAACTTTGATTATCTTTTATAAACTACAAGCTGACCTGCGACGTATCATACGCCGCTATTTAGTTTAATTCCTATTTTTCAGTAACTCATAATTTGTGAATTCGACGCTACCAATGGTGTGACTGAAAATATTTTGCTTTAAAACACTATTAGTGGCTAGTGAGGGACGATTATCCTCACCCTCACTTTCAATTCCTCTATTAAAAATCATGTCTATAGCCCGAGTTCCCATCCCCTGTTGTTTTCGAGAAAGTTTAGGGGAGACCACTCCCGGTTTATTTTTCTTTCTTTACGGAGGTGTCTCCCCTAACCCGGCAGCCCTAAACACGGTCAACCTTCTCTTAGCGTTCTCTAATGGATGTTTTTTATCGTGTTTAAAGTTGTTTTTCTTTATAATATTTTTTAATGAGTTTTGAAAATAATATAAAATAATTATTAATATTTATGCATAGAACTGGATAGCCGCATCTTGACATCAAAAGAGCCGACCCCTGGTTTAAGATGATCATAGCTCCATACTAAAAAAAAATACGTGATATATAACTCAAGCATTTACTTATTAAAACATGCAAAACACAAGTCCCATTTCTTAGTATATTAAACCGATAAATATATATATATATATATATATATATATATATATATATATATATATATATATATATATATATATATATATATATATATATATATGGACTAGTATTACTTTTTTTTTTTCACGAACGTATGTCTAACCCTAACTAATCTGTAGTTTTACATAATTGTCTACTATCTATTTTCAGTAGGCTGATGTCCTTTTCTAACTATTGTACTGTCCTATTCTATCTAACATAGTGCCCTACCTTAACTACTCTACTGTCCTATCCTAACTATGGGAGGTTTCAAACAGTGTTTCTTTGAGACTTTTTTCTCCATGTAGGGAGGGGTGCTAGATATTTGGGGGGGGGGGGGTCTGATTAAATTTAGCGTGGTAGGGATTTTCTATATAGGCCCACATTATGTTTCGTTCGAGGTTTTATCAAGTTATCTGTATAGTCGGTACACGGTTTCATGTTGTCGATGACTGCAGTGATCGGTTAAACAGTTGTGAGGTGAATTAGACACCTGAACAGTAGATTACTTGAGTGTTAAAGAAGACACCAACACAATCTCAAGTCAGCAACTTTAATTTAAAGGGTGGTGAAACTAAGCACAACATGATAGTCTTAGTATGTTCTAAAGAACAGGATAACCCAACCCCTGCCTGACCCCAGCTTCATCCTAAGGTAACCCAACCCCCGCCTGACCCCACCTTCACCCTAAGGTAACCCAAACCCTGCCTGACCCCAGCTTCACCCTAAGGTAACCCAACCCCTGCCATAACCCCAGCTTCACCCTAAGGTAACCCAACCTCTGCCTAACCCGTACTTCACCCTAAGGTATCCCAACCCCTGCCTGACCCCAGCTTCACCCTAAGGTAACCCAACCCCTGCTTGACCCCAGCTTCACCCTAAGGTAACCCAACCCCTGCCTGACCCGTACTTCACCCTAAGGTATCCCAACCCCTGCCTGACCCCAGCTTCACCCTAAGGTAACCCAACCCCTGCTTGACCCCAGCTTCACCCTAAGGTAACCCAAACCCTGCCTGACCCCAGCTTCACCCTAAGGTAACCCAACCCCCGCCTGACCCCAGCTTCACATTAAGGTAACCCAAACCCTGCCTGACCCCACCTTCACCCTAAGGTAACCCAACCTCTGCCTGACCCATACTTCACCCTAAGGTAACCCAACCCCCGCCTGACCCCACCTTCACCCTAAGGTAACCCAACCTCTGCCTGACCCATACTTCACCCTAAGGTAACCCAACCCCCGCCTGACCCCAGCTTCACATTAAGGTAACCCAAACCCTGCCTGACCCCAGCTTCACCCTAAGGTAACCCAACCCCCGCCTGACCCCAGCTTCACCCTAAGGTAACCCAAACCCTGCCTGACCCGACCTTCACCCTAAGGTAACCCAACCCCTGCCTGACCCCACCTTCACCCTAAGGTAACCCAACCCCTGCCATAACCCCAGCTTCACCCTAAGGTAACCCAACCCCTGCCATAACCCCAGCTTCACCCTAAGGTAACCCAACCCCTGCCATAACCCCAGCTTCACCCTAAGGTAACCCAACCCCTGCCATAACCCCAGCTTCACCCTAAGGTAACCCAACCCCTGTCTGACCCCAGCTTCACCCTAAGGTAACCCAAACCCTGCCTGACCCGACCTTCACCCTAAGGTAACCCAACCCCTGCCATAACCCCAGCTTCACCCTAAGGTAACCCAACCCCTGCCATAACCCCAGCTTCACCCTAAGGTAACCCAACCCCTGCTTGACCCCAGCTTCACCCTAAGGTAACCCAACCCCTGCCCTACCCCAGCTTCACCCTAAGGTAACCCAACCCCTGCCATAACCCCAGCTTCACCCTAAGGTAACCCAACCCCTGCCATAACCCCAGCTTCACCCTAAGGTAACCCAACCCCTGCTTGACCCCAGCTTCACCCTAAGGTAACCCAACCCCTGCCCTACCCCAGCTTCACCCTAAGGTAACCCAACCCCTGCCATAACCCCAGCTTCACCCTAAGGTAACCCAACCCCTGCTTGACCCCAGCTTCACCCTAAGGTAACCCAACCCCTGCCATAACCCCAGCTTCACCCTAAGGTAACCCAACCCCTGCTTGACCCCAGCTTCACCCTAAGGTAACCCAACCCCTGCCATAACCCCAGCTTCACCCTAAGGTAACCCAACCCCTGCCTGACCCCAGCTTCACCCTAAGGTAACATATCTTAACTAGGCTACTGCCCAAACTACAACAATAATTTACCTTTCTAGAAATAGCCCGTCAATCTCCAATCTTCAACTATAATATAAAATATAGAACATGCTTTATCCTTAATAATTTCCCAATAACTCACATCATCGATACCAGGGGATAGAACCTGTACAAAATAATAATAAAGACACTAAAACAAAAGAAAATCCTAACATTAAAACTAAAAATAACTATAATTCAATAATAATTATGAAAGAAAGAAATATAAGGATCAGAAAACATATATGTAATATGTATGTTGTATATGCAATTTTTGAATAATTGGAGCTTAGTTAAAATTTAAAACCATTGAGTTAACAAAGTACTTATTTTTAGACTTCTCATAAATCATAATAAATGACCATTCCTATCATTGTCGGCATTCCATTGTGTTTTTACTTAACCAACCTGCCGAAATAAAAGAAGAAAAAGTAAAGCGATGACACATAACCCATTCAGCAACAACAACACCTAAGTTCCCTGAGCATGACTGCCTTTATCATTTCGTTTTGAACCACGATACATTGATGTCTACATACTGTACAATGTGAGCATGACTGTCTTTATCCTTTCGTTTTGAACCACGATACATTGATGTCTACATGAGCATGACTGCTTTTATCCTTTCGTTTTGAACCACGATACATTGATGTCTCCATGCTGTACAATACAACGATGACACATAGACCATGCACACCCATTTTTGCCAAGTACAAGACCCTATTTGACAGAACCCCATGATGTCCCGCCCCACCCCTCTCCCATTTATGATGTCCACACGTGTGGTTAGGGGGGAGTTCGAAAAGAAAACAACTTTTGTAGACGCGAGTGGAAAGGGGGGGGGGGGGGTCGGGTCCCTGGCGAGCCTATTTTAGAAAAAAAAAATCGAAGATGTGTTTTAATAATGTTATGTATCTTGTCTCTATTGGACTCTGTATTTGGATTAAATATATAAATAAACAAATGGGAAAACATCTTTAAAATGTGTTCCCAAAAGTCTATAAAACAAAATATTTTAGTAAAATCATCAACCAGGGAAAAAACACGGAAAATCTCCAGTCTAAAAACTAGGTCTGACCGTAGCACTTGACCAAGTAGTCTCCCTTATATCGGCCTACTCTCCCCCACCCTCCTCCCAACTGATCGAGTACTGAGTAGCTTCTACTCTAGAACTAGCACCCCCACCCCCTTGTACTGAGTAGCTTCTACTCTAGAACTAGCACCCCCACCCCCTTGTACTGAGTAGCTTCTACTCTAGAACTAGCACCCCACCCCCTTGTACTGAGTAGCTTCTACTCTAGAACTAGCAGCCCCACCCCCTTGATCGAGTACTGAGTAGCTTCTACTCTAGAACTAGCACCCCCACCCCCTTGATCGAGTACTGAGTAGCTTCTACTCTAGAACTAGCACCCCCACCCCCTTGTACTGAGTAGCTTCTACTCTAGAACTAGCACCCCCACCCCCTTGTACTGAGTAGCTTCTACTCTAGAACTAGCACCCCCACCCCCTTGTACTGAGTAGCTTCTACTCTAGAACTAGCACCCCCACCCCTTGTACTGAGTAGCTTCTACTCTAGAACTAGCACCCCCACCCCCTTGTACTGAGTAGCTTCTACTCTAGAACTAGCACCCCCACCCCCTTGTACTGAGTAGCTTCTACTCTAGAACTAGCACCCCCCACCCCCTTGTACTGAGTAGCTTCTACTCTAGAACTAGCACCCCCCACCCCCTTGTACTGAGTAGCTTCTACTCTAGAACTAGCACCCCCACCCCCTTGTTTAAATGCTTTCAGAAAGTTTAACGTCACTGAATTTACAGTCGTTATAGTTATATTGCGTTTAAGAAAAAAAAATCATGTCTTAACCGAACCATTTTAAAAAAAAACATATGTGATAATTGTGTCTTAACCATTACAACACATGTGATAATCATGTTTTGTTTTGTTTAAAAAGTCTTAAACCCTTGATAAACTAGATGGGTTTACCTTCAATGTTTAACCATGTTGTCCCAATAACACACATCATCGTTACCAGGGACTTTAACCTGTAAAAATATAATAAAGACACTAAAACAAAAGAAAATCCCACCATTTAAAAAAAAGTTACCATAATTCAAAAACAATTATAAAACAAATAATTAAAAGTATCAGAAAATGTTATGTACTTTGAATGTTGTAATTGCAATTCTTGAATAGTTAAAAATTTAAAACCACTGAGTTTACGTATTAATTAGGTGTTCAAGTTGCCTATTCAATTTCCTAATATGATGATGTCATCAATAACTCTTACATAAACAAAACATTATGGGCTGTTCAAAACTCTTAATTATGAAATACCCAGTAGCAAAGTTTCCAATAAAAAGACTTAGCTTTTAATGTCGTTGTGTTGCAATAAACTCACAACGTTACAAAACCATTTTGCCCTACATTCTGTATTTCTTATTACATACACAATGTAACATTGTTGCCCTGTATCTGTAAACCTGCAGAAAATCTTTTGATTTTAAGCTTGTTTTTAAATTGAAGCTGTGAGAAACATTTTAGCATTGTGCTAGTTACTTCCCATGTATATAATTGTTTATGCCAAGGGATGCTACCTGGAAATTCAATAAGACGTATTAACAAGTAGTAAAAAAAAATGAATTCTTATGTTAAAATTATGAAAATATCCTTTGTTAAATTAATATTTCTATTTCCAAAAGTAATGTTGCACGTCCTAATGTATGCTTAATACTTAAAAAAAATATGTCCATGCTTTATTTTAACTAATAACAATGGGACTATATCTTAAATAATTTGTAGATTAGTAAATATTCAGTTGAAACAGTGTTCCCAAAATCCGCCCCGTTGAAAGTCTAATTTTTTGCAATACCACATATACTTACCTGCCACAGGAGGCACCTAGATCAGGGGACGGCAACCTTATGGGACGGAAGAGCCAAAAGTGATAATTTAATTTACCAAATATTCTAGTTTTTAAAGAGCCACTAACATTTTTATATCAATATTATGATATTTGATTATACATATATATATATATATATATATATATATATATATATATATATATATATATATATATATATATATATATATATATATAGTTTTAAATATGAAATAAAATTTATTAAAATAAAAACATACACATGTTTTGCAGAAAAAGTATTAAAGTATTGTATCTAGCTCTGCTAGAATAATAAAATCAGTAATCAAATGATATAACTTTAATTATTGAATACTATTTACAACAGTTTCGCCTTGCATGCCTTTTGAAAGTTTGTTTAAAGCTGGCTCATAACTTATTTTCAGTTTCAAGCACGCCTCTAGATATTATTTGTTAGTGTGCTTCTATACTTTGAATTACATTCATGCAAGAAAACGCTTGCTCCCATGAATATGTTGACCCAAAGATCGTCAGCACTCCAAATGCTAACTTCTTCACCTTACTGTAGCATCCTGCAAGACTATCCAATGCGTCACATAACAGGGCCTTAACTTGCGGGATTCTGTTAGAGTTGTCCAATGAAAAGTGCACGTTTTACTGAATCTCCAAATCATCTAACTTGCTCTTGAGATCTGTGAACTTACCGCTCCACAAATGTTTGGTTTTCAAATCTAGCAATTTGAAGCGAACCAGCATCAATTCCAAATAGCTCAAAGTTAATCTAAATTGTTTTGTGTAGAGAGAATCTACTATGAACGTCAGAGTACTTATATTTCTTTTGAATTGCTCAAAATCTCAGTGAACCCATCCTTCATTTTGTTTATAGTAATGCTGAAGTGATTTATGTTAATAGTAGCAATGGTTTTATCATATTTTTTTTCAAATTTTTCGAAATAAAGTAATTGACCGCTCTCAGGGTCTTCAACAAAATGAAGTATTTTTTTTCGGAACAATCATCTTCTTCAAGCGAGGCGTAGGCTGGGTTTTCCTGTCCATGCAGTTTTAGATTTATTTCGTTTAGTTTCTTTGTGAAGTTGAATATTTCAATTTGGGATAGACGAGTTAATACATTAAAATATTGCGTAACTAAATATTCTAATAGAATTGCGAGTGCTTGTTGTTTATGTTTATTATTTTATCGTTCATTACCGAGTGTTGCAGAACAATATTTTTATAAGTTTTAAAAATAAAATATCTCTCAATAATTTTTTTTTTGCATAAAGCTGAAGAGCCGCATCTTGACATCAGAAGAGCCGCATGAGGCTCGCGAGCCGCAGGTTGCCGACCCCTGGTCTAGTGGAATCTGATTGGTAGTAGAGAAATGAGAATGTAGGTGATGAGGTATCGTAGCTCTGGAGTTTGGGACTATCCAGCCTTGCGGTGTTAAGGTATCGACTTGTGTTGGCTGTTAATGTGTAGTAGTAGGTCCAGTTAAATCGTTGTTGATTGGGAGTGTCGTTTGTAGAGCTTGGTGAAGTTATGCGAGTTGGTGTCGTAGATTCTAGTATCGAGTCTAGTTATGTTTAGGTATCGAAGTTTGATGTGTTGTTAATGAAGAAAAGTCTATCGAGTAGTCGAGTATATCGTAAGTTAGATTATTTCAATTTAGGACAGAACAAACTACAAAGAAAGGTAGGCGTTCTCTAGCTAAATACGTTTTAGATTTTTAGGAATCTATATTACCACTCTTAAAGTATTAATACATAATATTATATAGGCTGGAATTTATAACTTACCGTAAACTTTGTTTTTTTTCAAAATATTTTTTAAAAATTTTTAATCAATAATTATGGCAAAGTCTTAAACAGGGGTCGGCAACTTTTACCGACGGAAGAGCAAAAAAATGCAATTTACAAAATTTACCAGTTCTTAAAGAGCCACAAACGTTTTTTTTCAATATTTAGGATTAGGTGTATATATATATATATATATATATATATATATATATATATATATATAATTTAAATACATATTGCTTTAAATATGAAACAATATTTATTCATATTTTTTTTAAAATACGCATGTTTTACACAAAACATATTATAGTATTTTAGTAGCTCTGCTAGAATAATAAAATTATTAATCAAACAATTAAACTCTAATCATTAAATATTTACATTAGTTACATCAATGGGAGCACTGAGCTTTCATGCCGTTTGAAAGTTAATTTAAATCTGGCTCATAACTTCTTGTTTT
Source organism: Physella acuta (assembly GCF_028476545.2). NCBI lineage: Eukaryota > Metazoa > Mollusca > Gastropoda > Physidae > Physella > Physella acuta. Next base: position 312,781 of record NW_026732451.1, on the reverse strand, counting down.
AAGTTTCAAGCACACCTCTACATTTTTATTTGTTAGTTGGCTTCTTACTTTACTTTTATTATATTCATGTAAGAGAACTCTTGCTGGCTCGGATACGTTGACCTAGAGATCATCAGCAGATTTCAACTTCTCCACGTTACTGTACCATCCTGCACAACTATTCCGTGCGTCACATATGAGTGCCTCAACTCGCATTATTTCTTTTAGAGCTGTACATGTGTGCAGCGTAACGTGCATGTTTTACTGGACCTCCAAGTATTTTTACTTGCTCTTGAGTTTTATGAATTTTCCGCTCCACAAATGAGTCGTTTTCAAATCCAGCAATTGCATTAAAAGCAAACCAGCATCGATTCCAAATAGCTCAAAGTTAATCTCATTTGTTTTTGTGTTGAGAGAGTCTGCTATTGAACGTCAGAGTACTTGCATTTATTTTAAATTGCTCAAATCTCTCAATGAATCCATCCTTCGTTTTGTATGTTGTAATGCTGAAGCAATTCATGCTAATAGTTGCATTGGTTTCATGATATTTTTTTTCAGATTTTTCAAAATCAAGTTATTTACCGCTCTCCGTGTCTTCAACAACAACAAAAAAGTAATTTATTTTCGAAACATCAACTTCTCAAGCAAGGCATAGGCTTGGTTTCCTTTCCGTGCAGGTTTTTCATTTAGCTCATTTAGTTTCTTTGTGCTATCCACCATGAAGCTGAATGTTTCAACTCGGGATGAACAGTTTAATAGGAAGTACATTGAAATAGGGGGTAACTAAATATTCAAATAGAGTCGCGAGTGTTTATTGTATTTTTTATGTTGACAATTATTTAATTCATTACCGAGTGTTGCAGAACAATATTTTTATGAGTTTTGAAAATAACATAAAATAATTATTAATATTTTTGCATGGAGCCGAAGAGCCGTAACTTGACATCAAAGGAGCCGCATGCGGCTCACGAGCCGCAGGTTGCCGACCCCTGCCCTATTGGATTATTTTTAAAGGCTGTCCCTATTAAGGGGATCCAAAAATTTCTACTAAGCTTATATATACCACAACAAATAGATGGATGTTATCATTATTGAATAGAAGTATTTTATAATAAAACTAACGTATTTAGACTTTCAAACAAAACCTACAGTTAAGTAGTTAATAAGTAAAATATATTGTTTTGACACCGTTACATAACTAATATAAAAGATTTATTATAATTATTACTTAATGAAATTTAGACTGTTTTATAGTGTTTTTCAAGCATGTCTTAGTTACACTTAGATTTATTTAGCTATTCGGTTGGAAGTTATTTCCCATTAATTAAATGTTGGTATTTGGGTTTCCGAATGGGAGATAATTCGTTGCTTTACTTTACATTAATTTTAAATTCCTGCATCATAGGTTGATCGCTTACATATAAATACAACTTTAAGTTATTATTTGCTTTTGTTAAAATTATATAGAGCAGAAATTCAAAACAAAAAAGTTTTTTCAGCATTATCCAGTTGAAAAACAATATACATCAGTAGCCATTGTAGATTGCAATACTTAATGAAAGTTAATGTTAGTAGACATACAGTATGAGGTAGTGTAACAAATGTTTCTAAAATCGTCTTAGTCCCTAATTAATCATCTAATTAATTGTCTTTTTCATATTTTTCACCCTCTCCTAACGGATTCATATATAACAATTGTAGGCTGGAATCTATAACATTTATAACCTTTAATTTTTCAAAAGCAAAAAAAAATCGTAACATAATTATACAATACGAGCTGACCCGCAACATAGCATACGCCGCTATCTAGTTGTTTTATTTTCTACTTATCAACAATTCACAATATGTGAATTCGACAATTCCAATGTAAAAGTTTTTAAAAAATTATAAGAGGGAAAAGGGCCCCTATTTGCCTCTGACTCTTATGCCTTGCTTACGCTAGTTTTACGGTAGCTACGCCTCTGATTTGACTCAAAGGTCTTTTGGGAGGTACAGTAAGATGGTGGGTTTGTGTGAGGTACAGTAAGATGGTGGGTTTGTGTGAGGTACAGTAAGATGGTGGGTTTGTGTGAGGTACATTAAGATGGTGGGTTTGTGTGAGGTACAGTAAGAAGGTGGGTTTGTGTGCGGTACAGTAAGAAGGTGGGTTTGTGTGAGGTACAGTAAGATGGTGGTTTGTGTGAGGTACAGTAAGAGGGTGGGTTTGTGTGAGGTACAGTAAGATGGTGGTTTGTGTGAGGTACAGTAAGATGGTGGGTTTGTGTGAGGTACAGTAATATGGGTTATGTGAGGTACAGTAAGAGGGTGGGTTTGTGTGCGGTACAGTAAGAAGGTGGGTTTGTGTGAGGTACAGTAAGAAGGTGGGTTTGTGTGCGGTACAGTAAGAAGGTGGGTTTGTGTGAGGTACAGTAAGAAGGTGGGTTTGTGTGAGGTACAGTAAGAAGGTGGGTTTGTGTGAGGTACAGTAAGAAGGTGGGTTTGTGTGAGGTACAGTAATATGGGTTTGTGTGCGGTACAGTAAGAAGGTGGGTTTGTGTGAGGTACAGTAAGAGGGTGGGTTTGTGTGAGGTACAGTAATATGGGTTATGTGAGGTACAGTAAGAGGGTGGGTTTGTGTGAGGTACAGTAAGAGGGTGGGTTTGTGTGAGGTACAGTAAGGTGGGTTTTTGTGAGGTACAGTAAGGTGGGTTTGTGTGAGGTACAGTAAGAGGGTGGGTTTTTGTGAGGTACAGTAAGATGGGTTTGTGTGAGGTACAGTAAGATGGTGGGTTTGTGTGAGGTACAGTAAGAAGGTGGTTAGTGTGAGGTACAGTAATATGGGTTTGTGTGCGGTACAGTAAGATGGGTTTGTGTGAGGTACAGTAAGAAGGTGGGTTTGTGTGAGGTACAGTAAGGTGGGTTTTTGTGAGGTACAGTAAGATGGTGGGTTTGTTTGAGGTACGGTAAGAGGGTGGGTTTGTGTGAGGTACAGTAAGATGGGTTTGTGTGAGGTACAGTAAGATGGGTTTGTGTGAGGTACAGTAAGAGGGTGGGTTTGTGTGAGGTACAGTAAGATGGGTTTGTGTGAGGTACAGTAAGAAGGTGGGTTTGTGTGAGGTACAGTAAGATGGTGGGTTTGTTTGAGGTACGGTAAGAGGGTGGGTTTGTGTGAGGTACAGTAAGATGGGTTTGTGTGAGGTACAGTAAGATGGGTTTGTGTGAGGTACAGTAAGAGGGTGGGTTTGTGTGAGGTACAGTAAGATGGGTTTGTGTGAGGTACAGTAAGAGGGTGGGTTTGTGTGAGGTACAGTAAGATGGTGGGTTTGCTTGAGGTACGGTACGAAGATGGGTTTGTGTGAGGTACAGTAAGATGGTGGGTTTGCTTGAGGTACGGTACGAAGATGGGTTTGTGTGAGGTACAGTAAGATGGTGGGTTTGCTTGAGGTACGGTACGAAGATGGGTTTGTGTGAGGTACAGTAAGAAGGTCGGTTTGTGTGAGGTACAGTAAGGTGGGTTTGTGTGAGGTACAGTAATATGGGTTTGTGTTAGGTACAGTAAGGTGGGTTTGTGTGAGGTACAGTAAGAAGGTGGGTTTGTGTGAGGTACAGTAAGATGGGTTTGTGTGAGGTACAGTAAGGTGGGTTTGTGTGAGGTACAGTAAGGTGGGTTTGTTTGAGGTACAGTAAGAAGGTGGGTTTGTGTGAGGTACAGTAAGGTGGGTTTGTTTGAGGTACGGTACGAAGGTGGGTTTGTGTGAGGTACAGTAAGGTGGGTTTGTGTGAGGTACAGTAAGGTGGGTTTGTGTTAGGTACAGTAAGGTGGGTTTGTGTGAGGTACAGTAAGAAGGTGGGTTTGTTTGAGGTACGGTACGAAGGTGGGTTTGTGTGAGGTACAGTAAGGTGGGTTTGTGTGAGGTACAGTAAGGTGGGTTTGTGTGAGGTACAGTAAGGTGGGTTTGTGTGAGGTACAGTAAGGTGGGTTTGTGTGAGGTACATTAAGATGGTGGGTTTGTGTGAGGTACAGTAAGGTGGGTTTTTGTGAGGTACAGAAGAATGTAATGTCTGTTTGGGGAAATATGTGGGATTGTGAGAATTACAGACAGTGACAGTGGGTTTTTGTGAGGTAATGATTGTGTTTAAAACAGGCAATACGATAGAGGGTTCACAGGAACAACGACATAAATAAAACAAATTATTTGCTGTATTGTCTCAATTTTAATTAATCAAAAGTAAACAATAAATTCGCAAAAATCGTTTTCATTAGTCTGGTGTGAAATAGTTTCATTGAAATATAAACAGTTCTTTCTTTGGCCAGTACATGAACATAAATCTTGGTTTAAGTGGCCAGAACATAAACATGGCCCTTTTGTAAACTGATCAGTTTCTGGCCATGCACCATGGCTTACAGTCGACTGTACAGTGTCTAGACATAGATCTTTATTTATGTAGTCATTTTCTGAACATAGATCTTTATTTATGTAGTCATTTTCTAAACATAGATCTTTATTTATGTAGTCATTTTCTATACATAGATCTTTATTGATGTAGTCAATTTCTAAACATGGACTTTTGTTTTCGTGAATAGATTGTGCTCTACTGTCTTCTACAATTATTTTTGGCCCTTGACTAGAATTTATAATTATAACGTTTTCTTTCACAACCCTTGGTCTCCTTGACCTTGTAGGAGATGTCTGTTGACCACACATTTGAGAATCCCTGGACTTAGTAGTTATCTCTTGACAAGAAAGTTTAGAATCCGTGGACAGAGTTTGTACAGCTTGATTCAAAAGTTTAGAATCCCTGGACTTAGTAGGTACATCTTGACAAGAAATGTTAGAATCCGTGGACAGAGTTGGTACAGCTTGATTAGAAAGTTTAGAATCCGTGGACAGAGTTGGTACAGCTTGATTAGAAAGTTTAGAATCCGTGGACAGAGTTGGTACATCTTGACAAGAAAGTTTAGAATCCGTGGACAGAGTTGGTACAGCTTGATTAGAAAGTTTAGAATCCTCGGATATACTTGGTACATCTTGACCAATAATTTTAGAACTCCTGGACAACGTTGGTACATCTTGAGAGGAAAGTTTAGAATCCGTTGACAGAGTCGTTACATCTTGTGTAGCAGTGTTGATACCAGTAACCTCTGTGGACAATGATATATCAGAGTTGTGTTAAAGCATCTAGTTTTATCAAATCAAATATCTAATCAGTCTAATGGGGCTACCAATCTATCTGGGTAATGAAAAAGGTCGTTTAGTAGAAGAGTGGCTAGGACTACTGTGCAGCAAGATTTGACACTCAAGTTTATTAGAAGAAATTTTAGCAGCTAGTTGTGTCAACTTACTCATACAACCTTACGAGATAGAAGATTTTTATTTCTAAAATAAGAATGTACACATCCACACGCATATTTGTTCATTGGGTACAATTATTTTTTGATACTTTACATTTTGACTTAAAAAGTGAAATCTGATTGAAGACGCATCTTACTGCAAAAGATCGTCGGTAAATGAAATTACGTCATTATAGCAGTTTTATTCTCTCCCCCTCCCGCCTCCCCTCCCACCCAGCTTTGACTTGAAGGCCAGACAGCCACACTAAAACTGTGTCATAACGTTTCCACAAAATCATTATTTAACAAAACTAACTAGACTGTCATAATTATGGTTTTAAAGTAACGCTTTTCTTAATATTAAAAAAAAATCGTGGTGCATTATTATATATTTAAGGAAAATCATTGACTTCACCCAAATAAGACGAAATTAAAATCAAACTTCACTAACCTAATCCACACACTAAAGAGAGACAACCAGCCATAGAAGTTTGTGCAGGACATGTTTTGATGTCACCAACATTTTCATAGATTATGTTTTCTGATTCAACACCACTGTGGGTTTTATGGCCTCTGCTGCTCATCGTGTTGACAAAGTTCCTGTACTCAGCAGACTGATTTGTTTCATCTTTACTGCCAACATGACACACACCAGTGAGATACGGGTCTGCTTTGTTTCTACTGTGACCAGGCCACTCAGGCATACAGTTGTCATGGTAACAACTTGTCTTGTTAACAAGATTTTGGTCTTTATCGTTACGTATTAAAACACCGTCAGACATGTCTGAAAAACAAAGTTAGCAAAAAGTCATGAATTTGTTTAATCTACACGCAAACAATAAAAATAAAATCTGTTTCAAGCACCAATTTCTCTATCTTGTATAAAGTAATTGCTCACGCATGCACTGCTCCAGAAAAAGGAAGCAGAGTCGTGCATGTATTTGGATGTATGTTAGGCTTGTGCTGCCCCCCCCCCCCACCACCTGGTTAGGATTAGAGGGTCAGTTCAGACTGTCTGCCTCCCCCCCTCCCCCACCACCTGGTTAGGATTAGACGGACAGCTCAGACTGTCTTCCCCCCCCCCACCACCTGGTTAGGATTAGATGGTCAGCTCAGACTGTCTTCCCCCCCCCCCCACCACCTGGTTAGGATTAGATGGTCAGCTCAGACTGTCTGCCTCCCCCCCCCCACCTCCTGGTTAGGATTAGACGGACAGCTCAGACTGTCTTCCCCCCCCCACCACCTGGTTAGATTAGACGGACAGCTCAAACTGTCTTCCCCCCCCCCCTCCACCACCTGGTTAGGATTAGAGGGTCAGCTCAGACTGTCTGCCCCCCCCCCCACCACCTGGTTAGGATTAGACGGACAGCTCAGACTGTCTTCCCCCCCCCCCCCACCACCTGGTTAGATTAGACGGACAGCTCAGACTGTCTCCCCCCCCCCACCACCTGGTTAGGATTAGACGGACAGCTCAGACTGTCTGCCCCCCCCCCCCCCCCCCCACCACCTGGTTAGGATTAGACGGACAGCTCAGACTGTCTTCCCCCCCCCCCCCCACCACCTGGTTAGATTAGAGGGTCAGCTCAGACTGTCTGCCCCCCCCCCCCACCACCTGGTTAGATTAGACGGACAGCTCAAACTGTCTTCCCCCCCCCCTCCACCACCTGGTTAGGATTAGATGGTCAGCTCAGACTGTCGGCCCCCCCTCCCCCCACCACCTGGTTAGGATTAGATGGTCAGCTCAGACTGTCTGCCCCCCCCCCCCCACCACCTGGTTAGGATTAGAGGGTCAGCTCAAACTGTCTTCCCCCCCCCCTCCACCACCTGGTTAGGATTAGATGGTCAGCTCAGACTGTCTGCCCCCCCCCCCCCACCACCTGGTTAGGATTAGATGGTCAGCTCAGACTGTCGGCCCCCCCCCTCCACCACCTGGTTAGGATTAGATGGTCAGCTCATACTGTCGCCCCCCCCCCTCCACCACCTGGTTAGGATTAGATGGTCAGCTCAGACTGTCTGCCCCCCCCCCTCCACCACCTGGTTAGATTAGAGGGTCAGCTCAGACTGTCTGCCCCCCCCCCCCCCCTCTCTCCCTCCACCACCTGGTTAGGATTAGAGGGTCAGCTCAGTTTGTCTAAACCAGAGCTCTGACCTCCTGACTTTACTTAGCAAGCAATCATTCTACCATTAGAGCACACGGTACTAGCATCTACATTTTTTATAGTCATTGACTGGATAAGTTGGTCATCTTTACTTGTAGGGAAAGTTTGTGTTGAATTAGGTTAGTGCTTCATGTATAAACAAACAATTTCTAGAAGTTTAAATCAGAAAAAAAAAATTACTTAGTGTTAGAGGGCATTCAGCTGTTTCTTTTCCCAGAAGTTTTGCAGATGTTCCTTCTTCCAGGACGTGTGTGGGGGTTCTGTCTTCCAGTATATGTGTGGGGGTTCTGCTGTCAAGCATGTGTGTGGGGGTTCTGCTGTCAAGCATGTGTGTGGGGGTTCTCCCCTCCCCCACCACAACAACTTTGCTCCCTACCGGCGTCCACACAACCTCAACGTGTTCCTTCACTCTCTGTTTTCTACGACGCTCTGATTTGATTGGACGTTTGTGACCTTGACATGTCTCTTCGGCTAAAGTTTAAAAATAAAATTAGTTATTACGACTAGAAAAACACATGAATACTGAGTTAGTCCTAAATTACATTCGATTTTAAGCAATTTGACTTAATTTATAGTTAATACGTTGAATTACAGTACAGCTTTAAAAAGTAAGTTGTTTTTTAAATAGCAAAACTCCGTAACAACAGCTTTATTTAATTATTAAATCTCATCAGGATTTACAATTTTTTTTAAATTTTCGTGTTAGGAATTCTAAATTTTCTAATGTTTTATTGTTGAAAATTTCAAAAGTTTGTTGTCGGGAATGCTAAATAAAATTGTTTAGTCAGGGATTCTTAAATTAATAATAAAAGAAAATGATTCAGTGCTTTTACCATTTGGTTTCAATGTTTCGGATTGCATGACCAACACTGACGTGTGACCTACATTCTTCATTATCTCTTGTTTAGCTTCTTTTGTCATCTTGTCTGTTTCGGTTTGTTCCACCAATTCCTGGTAACTAGACATCCCACCGGAAGTGAGATAGGAAAAATAGCCATCATCTGTGAAATAACGATGTAAACCTATGTTTAAACAATCACATTTAAATATGTCAAACAGAAGATGAGCAACCCATAAATGTATGACATTCATGAAAACAAACAATGTAAAATGTCAACAAGTTAACTCCGGTGAATACAACGGACAATAAAATTGTGTACATAAAAGTAGGCTACATGTACAGAGTGTACTCATTATTAACTACAGGGACACAACCCCCACCCCCACAAAAAATAAAATAATATGTCGTTTCTGAATGTAAAAAAAAATAAAATAAATACATACTTTTATAACAAGCACTTTTTAGTAGAACCTAACTAAATCAATTTACTTAAATAATCAGGCCTATCAAGGGGGGGGGGGGGCAATGACAAGTTCTAGAGGAGTCACATAAAGTTCAGAAAAAGTGCATTATAACATGTACCTGTGTAGACCCCGACAGCGGATTAACCTAATCTAAATCCAGAGACTATAAACTATCGGGTGTCAGCTTTGCATAACAATCTAACGTAATAGCTGACACTAATACGATTATTTTATAAACACGAGTGCAGGACACGACCCCATGCCAGTTACTGCCCTTTCTTCATTTAATCACTGTAATTACACTTTCTTATCATGTAGAAAATGTATAAAATCATAAAATGTTTTAAATGTAGGAGGACTGCTATGGATAAAGTTGTTTGAAAGGAAAGAATATTTTATATGAGGTGCCTCATTTTCCTATAGGTATCATCCATGGTGCTTATAATAAGATTTTCCTTTGCACCCAAATTTATTTCAGCTCTAGTTAGAAGCCCATACTACCCCAACCACCTCAACCCACCCCACCAAAAAATGTCCTATTTAAAAAAAAATATTTTAGGTACGATTTTTAGATTTCCTCATACCCCTCCCAACTCCACAGTGTAGAAAAACACCATTTAATTAAATATTTAAATTTTCAGGGTTAAGATAAATTGAAATTATACGTTTTGTATCATGTATACCTAAACCATCTTCGAAGAATGTCAGACAGAAGTATTACTACTGTAAATGTGTATCAGTCCTCTTAAGCCGATGATGTAAACTCGAATACTAAAGCACACATGGCAAGTGGTGCTGATGCTGTTAAGTTATACGTCTGAGGCAGTAGGCAGTATACATATGTGGGACCATATGATTATGTGGGACATATGATTATGTGGGACCGTATGATTATGTGGGACCGTATGATTATGTGGGACAGTATAATTATGTGCGGCCATATGATTATGTGGGACCGTATGATTATGTGGGACCGTATGTTTATGTGGCACAATATGATTATGTGGGACCGTATGATTATGTGGGACCGTATGATTATGTGGGACCGTATGATTATGTGGGACCCTATGATTATGTGGGACCGTATGGTTATGTGGGACCGTATGGTTATGTGGGACCGTATGATTATGTGGGACCGTATGATTATGTGGGACCGTATGATTATGTGGGACCGTATGATTATGTGGGACCGTATGATTATGTGGGACCGTATGATTATGTGGGACCGTATGATTATGTGGGACCGTGTCATTATGTGGGACCGTATGATTATGTGAGACTGTATGATTATGTAGGACTGTATGATTATGTGGGACCGTATGATTATGTGGGACCTTATGTTTATGTGACACAATATGATTATGTGGGACCGTATGATTATGTGGGACCGTATGATTATGTGGGACCGTATGTTTATGTGGCACAATATGATTATGTGGGACCGTATGATTATGTGGGACCGTATGGTTATGTGGGACCATATGGTTATGTGGGACCGTATGATTATGTGGGACCGTATGGTTATGTGGGACCATATGGTTATGTGGGACCGTATGATTATGTGGGACGTATGATTATGTGGGACCGTATGATTATGTGGGACCGTGTGATTATGTGGGACCGTATGTTTATGTGGGACGGTATGTTTATGTGGCACAATATGATTATGTGGGACCGTATGGGTATGTGGGACTGTGTCATTAGGTGGGGCCGTATCATTAACACTAGATGACACAACAATCTCTACTCACCGTGAAGTCCTGGCCCTATGTCCTGCCGTTCACCAACACACACATCAAAGGTATTGCTGTACACTGGAGATTTAAAACACCCGTCATTACATTTTATAACACATTATATTTAATAACACATATTGTCATTACATTTACAACACACATATCATTATATAAAAACACCTTTTTTAAAAGACAATTAGCATTACATTATACAATACACACTCACATCAATACATTTAAAACAGATTGTAAGTTTACACACACTTTGGAGGGTCAACATTATTTGTTACTTTTGTCATGATCACAGATAGGTAGAGGGCGGGGGATGTGACCCCCTGGACGAGATAGAAGAAATACCGGAAGTTTCTCATGAGTACACCCTTAAGTTTCAAGACCCCTCCCCCCTCCTCCCCCACACACACACCTCTAACATCCTGAGAAAAATATCTGAAAGAAACCTTTAAATAATGCGATGCATTTTCATGCAATGCATTGGAAATCTTGATTATTATTTTTTCCTAGCTTTGTTTAGGCTTTCTTCAAACCTACAGCAATCAATCAACGATCTTTGATTTGTAAAGTATAAAATAAGAAAAAATCTTTTAATTTTTGGCAGGTGCTACTAGTCTTGTAATTTCATTACCTAAAATTGGACTAACAGAAGTCGTATTATGTGTTGACACATTTAATATTTGTACGATTGTTTTCTTGTCTATGTATCCAAACATTTTTATGTTCACACAAGTCAGATTTAAAATCCCAGGTTACCAGGTTCCAACCCCCTGGCAGATAAGGCTCGATAGTTGGGGACTTCTCCAAAATCAAACAACTGCTGCCTTGTAGTTTGTTCCTGGATGGACAAAGACTATGGAAGCAAATCCAAAGAAAAGCAGGCTGACATCGGAACCAACGGCTTAAATGGCGCAATAATAAGTTGACATGTAACACTAAATTGTGTTGGACTAAATCCCGCCCAATGTACAATTAAGAACGAAGAAGAAGAAGAAAATCTTTACTCTGCTGAAATCGTGCTCAACCCTTATTTTAAAAAGTTGTTGGAAGGCGTGTCCGTAGCGGGTTTTATTTGTTGTTACACAATTGATGTCAATACGTATATACAGACACCGTCAACTTTCTCTACCCCGACTAAGTATTTATAGACCTACCATAAAATTAGTTTCGTAAAGTCTATTGAAATCTCAACAATGAGGATGTGATGTTTTAGTATTTTTATTAAAACCCTTTTGGCGCCCCCTAAAGTCGGCGTTTGGAGCGTTCGTACAATCTCCTCCACTTGTTAAACTTCTGCTAGATTTAGATGATGATAGATCTATTTTACATCATAGATCTAGATGATGATAGATCTAATCTACAAGATAGATCTAGATGATAATAGATCTATTCTACAACATAGATCTAGATGATAATAGATCTATTCTACATCATAGATCTAGATGATGAGAGATCTATTCTACATCATAGATCTAGATGATGATAGATCTATTCTACATCATAGATCTAGATGATAATAGATCTATTCTACATCATAGATCTAGATGATGAGAGATCTATTCTACATCATAGATCTAGATGATGATAGATCTATTCTACAACATAGACCTAGATGATCATAGATCTATACTACATCCTAGATCTAGATGATAGATCTATTCTACATCATAGATCTAGATGATGATAGATCTATTCTACATCATAGATCTAGATGATAGATCTATTCTACATTATAGATCTAGATGATAGATCTATTCTACATCCTAGATCTAGATGATAGATCTATTGTACATCATAGATCTAGATGATGATAGATCTATTCTACAACATAGATCTAGATGATGATAGATCTATTCTACATCACAGATCTAGATGATAGATCTATTCTACATTATAGATCTAGATGATAGATCTATTCTACATCATAGATCTAGATGATAATAGATCTATTCTACATCAAAGATCTAGATGATAATAGATCTATTCTATATCATAGATCTAGATGATGATAGATCTATTCTACAACATAGATCTAGATGATAATAGATCTATTCTACAACATAGATCTAGATGAAAATAGATCTATTCTACAACATAGATCTAGATGATAATAGATCTATATTACATCCTAAATCTAGATGATAGATCTATTCTACATCATAGATCTAGATGATGATAGATCTATTCTACATCATAGATCTAGATGATAGATCTATTCTACATTATAGATTTAGATGATAGATCTATTCTACATCATAGATCTAGATGATAATAGATCTATTCTACATCATAGATCTAGATGATAATAGATCTATTCTACATCATAGATCTAGATGATAATAGATCTATTCTACATCATAGATCTAGATGATGATAGATCTATTCTACAACATAGATCTAGATGATGATAGATCTATTCTACATCATAGATCTAGATGATAATAGATCTATTCTACATCATAGATCTAGATGATGAGAGATCTATTCTACAACATAGATCTAGATGATGATAGATATATTCTACAACATAGATCTAGATGATAATAGATCTATTCTACATCATAGATCTAGATGATGAGAGATCTATTCTACATCATAGATCTAGATGATGATAGATCTATTCTACAACATAGATCTAGATGATCATAGATGTATACTACATCCTAGATCTAGATGATAGATCTATTCTACATCATAGATCTAGATGATGATAGATCTATTCTACATCATAGATCTAGATGATAGATCTATTCTACATTATAGATCTAGATGATAGATCTATTCTACATCCTAGATCTAGATGATAGATCTATTGTACATCATAGATCTAGATGATGATAGATCTATTCTACAACATAGATCTAGATGATGATAGATCTATTCTACATCACAGATCTAGATGATAGATCTATTCTACATTATAGATCTAGATGATAGATCTATTCTACATCATAGATCTAGATGATAATAGATCTATTCTACATCAAAGATCTAGATGATAATAGATCTATTCTATATCATAGATCTAGATGATGATAGATCTATTCTACAACATAGATCTAGATGATAATAGATCTATTCTACAACATAGATCTAGATGAAAATAGATCTATTCTACAACATAGATCTAGATGATAATAGATCTATATTACATCCTAAATCTAGATGATAGATCTATTCTACATCATAGATCTAGATGATGATAGATCTATTCTACATCATAGATCTAGATGATAGATCTATTCTACATTATAGATTTAGATGATAGATCTATTCTACATCATAGATCTAGATGATAATAGATCTATTCTACATCATAGATCTAGATGATAATAGATCTATTCTACATCATAGATCTAGATGATAATAGATCTATTCTACATCATAGATCTAGATGATGATAGATCTATTCTACAACATAGATCTAGATGATGATAGATCTATTCTACATCATAGATCTAGATGATAATAGATCTATTCTACATCATAGATCTAGATGATGAGAGATCTATTCTACAACATAGATCTAGATGATGATAGATATATTCTACAACATAGATCTAGATGATAATAGATCTATTCTACATCATAGATCTAGATGATGAGAGATCTATTCTACATCATAGATCTAGATGATGATAGATCTATTCTACAACATAGATCTAGATGATCATAGATGTATACTACATCCTAGATCTAGATGATAGATCTATTCTACATCATAGATCTAGATGATGATAGATCTATTCTACATCATAGATCTAGATGATAGATCTATTCTACATTATAGATCTAGATGATAGATCTATTCTACATCCTAGATCTAGATGATAGATCTATTGTACATCATAGATCTAGATGATGATAGATCTATTCTACAACATAGATCTAGATGATGATAGATCTATTCTACATCACAGATCTAGATGATAGATCTATTCTACATTATAGATCTAGATGATAGATCTATTCTACATCATAGATCTAGATGATAATAGATCTATTCTACATCAAAGATCTAGATGATAATAGATCTATTCTATATCATAGATCTAGATGATGATATATCTATTCTACAACATAGATCTAGATGATAATAGATCTATTCTACAACAGATCTAGATGAAAATAGATCTATTCTACAACATAGATCTAGATGATAATAGATCTATACTACATCCTAGATCTAGATGATAGATCTATTCTACATCATAGATCTAGATGATGATAGATCTATTCTACATCATAGATCTAGATGATAGATCTATTCTACATTATAGATTTAGATGATAGATCTATTCTACATCATAGATCTAGATGATAATAGATCTATTCTACATCATAGATCTAGATGATAATAGATCTATTCTACATCATAGATCTAGATGATAATAGATCTATTCTACATCATAGATCTAGATGATGATAGATCTATTCTACAACATAGATCTAGATGATGATAGATCTATTCTACATCATAGATCTAGATGATAGATCTATTCTACATCCTAGATCTAGATGATAGATCTATTGTACATCATAGATCTAGATGATGATAGATCTATTCTACATCATAGATCTAGATGATGATAGATCTATTCTACAACATAGATGATGATAGATCTATTCTACATCTTAGATCTAGATGATGATAGATCTATTCTACAACATAGATGATGATAGATCTATTCTACATCATTGATCTAGATGATGATAGATTTATTCTAAATCTTAGATCTAGATGCATATAGATCTATTTTCTTTGCTAGATCTATCTCCTCAGAAGGCAATATTTATTTAACGATTAAGGTTTAACAAAAGGAACTCGATGATTAATAGAACTGCTATGTATGTAGTGATGAGTGTATTTTTTGACAGGAAACATGACAAAGTAATGACTAACGGCTGACTAAATGATAGAATATCAAATATATAGTTGATCTTATCTAATAAATATCTATAACACTAATATAAAAAGTACAAAACGGTAAACGGGAAACTAATCTGATCACTTACTTGTTTACACAGCTAATGTACTCAAACACACGATAACATGGGACATTTTAGGAAAACATAATTCACAGTTTCTTCCACGTTTACCACGAAATGTTAATTGGCTAATTAAGCTCAACACCGGGATTAGTGTCTGTGTGCACTTAAGGGTCAAGGTCGTCTTGATGTTAAGGGAAACATTCACTTAAAGGCAAGTGATGTGACGTTTGACTTGAATAAATGGGGCGCAGTGGTTTACCGTTCAAAGCGAATTCATTACTAGACTGCGGTACAGAGCTATGTTGAACTAGTAGGCTTATTTTAACGTTGAATTTTTTTTATCCCACCAGTTTCTCTTTGAAAAATAACAGTATCGTTTCTCCCGAGGTTGGCTAATATCTAGGGATAATTAGGGGGCTTTTATTTCACTTCCAACTTACACCAGCGACTTTTCTTTTATTTATTTGGGCTACACTACCTTGACAATATATATATATATATATATATATATATATATATATATATATATATATATATATATATATATATATATATATATATATATATGTATATGGATATATGGAATTCCCTCACCCAATTCCCCACACTCGTAACTTGAATCTACCTACGTCACTTCAACTATCTAATACCTGTCTACACTACCATATCAACTACCAGATACTCACCATTTGACCTTGACCTGTTGTTGAGCTGCTCCTCCACCAAAACGTCTGTGCTGCTCCTGCAACTCTGAATGACGTCATCGCCGTTATGGTCACGTGACCCGTGAGTAAAATTAGTCGTTAGGTCAGCACCAGATGAATAGATTGGTTGGTTGATGCTTGGTATAAGGTAGTCATCGTCTGTTGGGATTTGGGCTAAAATACACAATTTTAAAACACATGACGACATTTCATTGACCCGTTAAACATGATTTTAAAGTAGTTGAGAGTTTGACGTCCCCGAGTTCATCCAGCTGTAACGGGTACCTGACTCGAATTGGAGAAAATAACGACAGCTGGGCAACGCTCACAAAAAAATCCCCACAGAACTACTCTTGTACAATGCCTCACTAGAACAAGCTAGCCCTATGGAGTGGCACCCACATTTCACTCTTTTACTGAGCAACAATTGATGTCTTACACTCACTGTTGGCACTAGTTCACGCCCCTTAACCTAACCTGGTTGATGTGTCGCTTCCCTTTAAATATAGGAATTCTTTTGTGTAAAACTACAGATAACATTTCTACATTTTGTGACTAAGATATCGCTTGTTTTTCTTAGAACGTGATGTATCACAACATAATAAATGACAGGTACCAGAATGGTGGATATAATGTGACACAGGTACCAACATTTCACCCAAAGTGACAGATCCTAATGTGCCACACTTGTCTGTTTATAAAAAATTCTTATAAACCGTCCCCACTTGATCAAAAAATCTATAGCAAAAAGAACGTTTCTGACTGTATGCCTATATTGTCTACACATGTTATCAGAAGTGAATCTATTTCCAGCTTACTAGTCACAACACATTGATGCATTCTGGGTAGGAGCTTTAACTTAGTTGTTACAATGATCGAGTAACCACAGCTATAGACACTTCTATCACATTTATTATAAATAGAATCATCATAGCTAAACAGTAGATTCACAGCTATATAGAAGTTTCACTGCTTTATAGCCATATCACAGCTATATGAAACCCTCAGATACCTGTCTAAACTACCATATCAACTACCAGATACCAGTCTACACTACACTATCAACTACCAGATACCTGTCTACACTACCATATCAACTACCAGATACCAGTCTACACTACACTATCAACTACCAGATACCTGTCTACACTACCATATCAACTACCAGATACCAGTCTACACTACACTATCAACTACCAGATACCTGTCTACACTACCATATCAACTACCAGATACCAGTCTACACTACACTATCAACTACCAGATACCTGTCTACACTACCATATCAACTACCAGATACCAGTCTACACTACACTATCAACTACCAGATACCTGTCTACACTACCATATCAACTACCAGATACCAGTCTACACTACACTATCAACTACCAGATACCTGTCTACACTACCCTATCAACTACCAGATACCAGTCTACACTACACTATCAACTACCAGATACCTGTCTACACTACCATATCAACTACCAGATACCAGTCTACACTACACTATCAACAACCAGATACCTGTCTACACTACCATATCAACTACCAGATACCAGTCTACACTACACTATCAACTACCAGATACCTGTCTACACTACCCTATCAACTACCAGATACCTGTCTACACTACCATATCAACTACCAGATACCAGTCTACACTACCCTATCAACTACCAGATATCTGTCTACACTACCATATCAACTACCAGATACCTGTCTACACTACCATATCAACTACCAGATACCCGTCTACACTACCATATCAACTACCAGATACCTGTCTACACTACCATATCAACTACCAGATACCTGTCTACACTACCATATCAACTACCAGATACCTGTCTACACTACCATATTGACTACCAGATACCTGTCTACACTACCATGTTAACTACCAGATACCTGTCTACACTACCATGTAAACTACCAGATACCTGTCTACACTACCATGTTAACTACCAGATACCTGTCTACACTACCATATCATCTACCAGATACCTGTCTACACTACCCTATCAACTACCAGATACCCGTCTACACTACCATATCAACTACCAGATACCTGTCTACACTACCATATTGACTACCAGATACCTGTCTACACTACCATATCAACTACCAGATACCTGTCTACACTACCATATAAACTACCAGTTACCTGTCTACACTACCATATTGACTACCAGGTACCTGTCTACACTACCATGTTCACTACCAGATACCTGTCTACACTACCATATCAACTACCAGATACCTGTCTACACTACCATATCAACTACCATATACCTGTCTACACTACCATATCAACTACCAGATACCTGTCTACACTACCATATTGACTACCATATACCTGTCTACACTACCATGTTAACTAACAGATACTCACTATTTGACCTTGACCTGTTAAGCTGCTCCTCACGTGAAAGTTCCCCGAACAAATCGCCTGTACTGGTCCTGCAACTCTGAATGACGTCATCGCCGTTATGGTCACGTGACTCGTGAGTTAAGTTTGTCGTTAGGTCAGCACCAGATGAATAGATTGGTTGGTATATGCTTGGTATAAGGTAGTCATCGTCTGTTGGGGTTTGGGCTAAAATACACAATTTTAAAGTCATCGTCTGTTGGGGTTTGGGCTAAAATACACAATTTTAAAACACATGACGACATTTTATTGACCCGTTATACACAATTTTAAAACACATGACGACATTTTATTGACCCGTTATACACAATTTTAAAACACATTATGACATTTTATTGACCCGTTATACACAATTTTAAAACACATGACGACATTTTATTTAGCCGTTATACATGAGTTAAAAATGGTTGAGTGTTTGACGTCCCCGAGTTCATCCAGCTATAACGGGTACCTGACTCGAATTGGAGAAAATAACGACAGCTGGGCAACGCTCACAAAATCCCCAGAGAACTACTCTTGTACAATGCCTCACTAGACCAGGTTAGCCAATGGAGTGGCACCCTCATGTCACTCTTTTACTGAGCGACAATTGATGTCTTACATTTACTGCTGGCACTAGTACACACCCCTTAACCTAACCTGTTTGATGTATTACTTCCCTTTTAAATATAAGAATTCTTTTGTGTAAAACTAGATAACATTTCTACATTTTGTGACTAAGATATCTCTTGTTTGTCTTAGAACGTGATGTATCAAAACATAATAAATGACAAATTTAACTCATAAAAAAAATCAAAGCTCCCAGCAACATCTACAGAAGTGGGTCAAGGTCTTTTAACTTAATGTTAGAGTGGCAGATATAATGTGACACAGGCACCAACATTTCACTCAAAGTGACAGATCTTAAAGTCACACACTTGTCAGTTTATACTAACCATTAAACAAATTCTTAAAAACAGTCACCAATTGATAACAAAATCTATAGCAAAAAGATCGTTCCTGAATGTAGGCCTATATTGTGTACAACTGGTACCAGACGTGAATCTATTTCCTGCTTACCTGAGCTAGTCACGACACATTGATGCATTCTGGGTAGGAGCTTTAACTCAGTTGTTACAACGATCGAGTAACCACAGCTATAGATATTGTTATCACATCCATCATATATAGTGTCGTCACGGCTAAATAATAGCCACACAGCTAGATAGTAATTTCATAGCTCTATAGCAATAGCACAGCTGCTTGGATACCTGTCTACACTACCATATTAACTACCAGATATCTGTCTACACTGCCATATGAACTCTCAGATACCTGTCAATACTACCATTTCAACTACCAGATACCTGTCTACACTACCATATTAACTAACTACCAGATATCTGTCTACACTACCATATTAACTACCATATACCTGTCTACACTACCATATCAACTACCAGATACATGTCTACACTACCATATCAACTACCAGATACCTGTCTACACTACCCTATCAACTACCAGATACCCGTCTACACTACCATATCAACTACCAGATACCTGTCTACACTACCATATTGACTACCAGATACCTGTCTACACTACCATATCAACTACCAGATACCTGTCTACACTACCATATAAACTACCAGATACCTGTCTACACTACCCTATCAACTACCACATACCTGTCTACACTACCCTATCAACTACCAGATACCCGTCTACACTACCATATCAACTACCAGATACCTGTCTACACTACCATATTGACTACCAGATACCTGTCTACACTACCATATCAACTACCAGATACCTGTCTACACTACCATATAAACTACCAGTTACCTGTCTACACTACCATATTGACTACCAGGTACCTGTCTACACTACCATGTTCACTACCAGATACCTGTCTACACTACCATATCAACTACCAGATACCTGTCTACACTACCATATCAACTACCATATACCTGTCTACACTACCATATCAACTACCAGATACCTGTCTACACTACCATATTGACTACCATATACCTGTCTACACTACCATGTTAACTAACAGATACTCACTATTTGACCTTGACCTGTTAAGCTGCTCCTCACGTGAAAGCTCCCCGAACAAATCGCCTGTACTGGTCCTGCAACTCTGAATGACGTCATCGCCGTTATGGTCACGTGACTCGTGAGTTAAGTTTGTCGTTAGGTCAGCACCAGATGAATAGATTGGTTGGTATATGCTTGGTATAAGGTAGTCATCGTCTGTTGGGGTTTGGGCTAAAATACACAATTTTAAAACACATGACGACATTTTATTGACCCGTTATACACAATTTTAAAACACATGACGACATTTTATTGACCCGTTATACACAATTTTAAAACACATTATGACATTTTATTGACCCGTTATACACAATTTTAAAACACATGACGACATTTTATTTAGCCGTTATACATGAGTTAAAAATGGTTGAGTGTTTGACGTCCCCGAGTTCATCCAGCTATAACGGGTACCTGACTCGAATTGGAGAAAATAACGACAGCTGGGCAACGCTCACAAAATCCCCAGAGAACTACTCTTGTACAATGCCTCACTAGACCAGGTTAGCCAATGGAGTGGCACCCTCATGTCACTCTTTTACTGAGCGACAATTGATGTCTTACATTTACTGCTGGCACTAGTACACACCCCTTAACCTAACCTGTTTGATGTATTACTTCCCTTTTAAATATAAGAATTCTTTTGTGTAAAACTAGATAACATTTCTACATTTTGTGACTAAGATATCTCTTGTTTGTCTTAGAACGTGATGTATCAAAACATAATAAATGACAAATTTAACTCATTAAAAAAATCAAAGCTCCCAGCAACATCTACAGAAGTGAATCAAGGTCTTTTAACTTAATGTTAGAGTGGCAGATATAATGTGACACAGGCACCAACATTTCACTCAAAGTGACAGATCTTAAAGTCACACACTTGTCAGTTTATACTAACCATTAAACAAATTCTTAAAAACAGTCACCAATTGATAACAAAATCTATAGCAAAAAGATCGTTCCTGAATGTAGGCCTATATTGTGTACAACTGGTACCAGACGTGAATCTATTTCCTGCTTACCTGAGCTAGTCACGACACATTGATGCATTCTGGGTAGGAGCTTTAACTCAGTTGTTACAACGATCGAGTAACCACAGCTATAGATATTGTTATCACATCCATCATATATAGTGTCGTCACAGCTAAATAATAGCCACACAGCTAGATAGTAATTTCATAGCTCTATAGCAATAGCACAGCTGCTTGGATACCTGTCTACACTACCATATTAACTACCAGATATCTGTCTACACTGCCATATGAACTCTCAGATACCTGTCAATACTACCATTTCAACTACCAGATACCTGTCTACACTACCATATTAACTAACTACCAGATATCTGTCTACACTACCATATTAACTACCATATACCTGTCTACACTACAATATCAACTACCAGATACCTGTCTACACTACAATATCAACTACCAGATACCTGTCTACACTACCATACCAACTCTCAGATACCTGTCCACACTACCCTATCAACTACCAGATACATGTCTACACTACCATATCAACTACCAGATACCTGTCTACACTACAATATCAACTACCAGATACCTGTCTACACTACCATATCAACTACCAGATACCTGTCTACACTACCATATCAACTACCAGATACCTGTCTACACTACCATATCAACTACCAGATACCTGTCTACACTACCATATCAACTACCAGATACCTGTCTACACTACCATATCAACTACCAGATACCTGTCTACACTACCATATCAACTACCAGATACCTGTCTACACTACAATATCAACTACCAGATACCTGTCTACACTACCATATCAACTACCAGATACCTGTCTACACTACCATATCAACTACCATATACCTGTCTACACTACCATGTTAACTACCATATACCTGTCTACACTACAATATCAACTACCATATACCTGTCTACACTACCCTATCAACTACCAGATACCTGTCTACACTACCATATCAACTACCAGATACCTGTCTACACTACCATATCAACTACCATATACCTGTCTACACTACAATATCAACTACCATATACCTGTCTACACTACCCTATTAACTACCAGATACCTGTCTACACTACAATATCAACTACCAGATACCTGTCTACACTACCCTATTAACTACCAGATACCTGTCTACACTACAATATCAACTACCATATACCTGTCTACACTACCCTATTAACTACCAGATACTCACCATTTGACCTTGACCTGTTGTTAAGCTGCTCCTCACGTGAAAGTTCCCCCAACAAAACGCCTGTGCTGGTCCTGCAACTCTGAATGACGTCATCGCCGTTACGGTCACGTGACGCGTGAGTAAAGTCAGTCGTTAGGTCAGCACCAGATGAATAGATTGGTTGGTTGATGCTTGGTATAAGGTAGTCATCATCTGTTGGGGTTTGGGCTAAAATACACAATTTTAAAACAAATTACGACAATTCATTGACCCTTTTAACATGATTTTTATAAACTGGGAGTGATCTCCCCTAAACTCTCTCGAATATTCTTATATAACTTGGAATATAGACATAATTTTTAATTACTTAAACATTTAAAAATAGAATAGAATCTCATAGAAAAAATAATTGCGCACCAAGCGAACACAAAAATAATGTGCATAATAGTGCGCAATATTATTAGTACTTTATAAATTTACATGCGTTTTTTTGAGAAATCGGAAATAGTTTAAATTATTACTTTCGATCAACGGAAATTACTCAAAATTTGACAGAAGGTAGAAAATTAGATCTTTTACTTAAAGGTGAAATTTCATTTATCTATCTGAAATAGTACTCAAGTTATAGGCTTTTGAAAAATTTAAAGTAGAAAAATTATCACTTTCGCTTATCGGAAATCGCTCAAAAGTTGATACGGATCTACGATTTTAATAAAATACTTATATATGAAATTTCATCAACCTAGCTGTAACGGTACTCAAGTAATCGTGTTTACACACAGTCATACAGACACACACACACACATACACAGACACACAGACATACGGACAAGATTGCAAAATTATGTTTTTCCATATCAGTGAGGTGTAAAACGTCGAGATATGTAAAAATCTCGATTTTTTTTGCACGATTACAAGACTTTCTCTATACTTCGTATTTACGAGAAAGTAAAAATGGTTGAGACGTCGACGTCCCCCAGTTCATCCAGCTGTAACGGGTACCTGACTCTAATTGGAGAAAATAACGACAGCTGGAAAACGCTCACTATTACACACCCCTTAACCTAACCTGGTTGATGTATTGCTTCCTTTTAAATAGGAACTCTTTTGTGTAAATCTACAGATAACATTTTTACATTTTGTGACTAAGATATCTCTTGTATGTCTTAGAACGTTATGTATCACAACATAATAAATGACGAATTTAACTCATAAAAGAAATCCCAGGTCCAAACAACATTTCCAAAAGTGGGTCAAGGTCGCTAAACTTAATGTCAGAGTGGTAGATTTAATGTGACACAGGTACCAACATTTCACTCAGTGATAGATCCTAAAGTCACACTCTTGTCAGTTTATACTGACCATCAAACTAATGCTTAAAAAGTCCCCCACTTGAAAACAAAATCTATAGCAAATAGTTCGTTCCTGACTGTAGGGCACTGTAGGTCTATATTGTGTACACCTGGTATCAGAAGTTAATCTATTTCCTGCTTACCTGAGCTAGTCACGACACATTGATGCATTCCGGGTAGGGACTTTAACTTAGCCGTTACAACGATCAAGTAACCACAGCTATAGACACTTTTATTACATCCATCATATATAGTATCGTCACAGCTAAATAATAGCCTCACAGCTACATATAAGTTTCATTGCTTTATAGCCATTTCACAGGTATATAGTAACTTCACAGCTCTAAAATAGCGTTACATATAAGCAAACAACACAGGTCTCCGCGTGTAAAACCCTCCCATGAATCCATAGAACCGTTAGCTGACTGTGTAATCAGATCCTGTTCAAATCCAGGCCTTAGAAATTTGACCTTTGAAATCTTAACAGTTGTTTTTGTTATAGTCCAATTCATTTGATAAGATGGCCGGTCTTCTGGTTGGGGTTCACACACCCACCCCATACACCCCCACCTACCACCACCCACACCCCAACACACAGTCCACACCCCCCACCAACACCCACACACCAACACACCCCCCACACACCTGCCCCCCACCGACACACACCCACCCACACACCAACACACAACCCACACACACCCGCACATCCCACACACCCATCCACCAACACCCCACCAGGGGAATGAAATATCATGTATATGGTCCATGTTGAGGCTTTAATATCATGAAACCATTCCGCGTTAAGCTTCTACCTAGACCAGTTGCGAGGCGGGTTCTTGTGGTGGTGGGGCGGGAGGGGGGGGGGGTGTTTAATTATCTATATATATAATTCTCTTCTTCGAGCCGTTAGAAAACAAGCTGCAAACGCTCTCCCTACCTCCCCACCCCTACATGGTTTTAGTGAGCTGTGTTCACTCTAAATGTTTACAAGCAGAGCCAACGATTTTAAACGTAAGGGGGGGGGGGGAGGAGGAGGGGGGAGGGAAGGAAGGGGGGGGGGGGGTTATGGTCCTTAACGAGCTACTTATAGTGTTTTAAAGAAATATTTTCAGTGTCAGCGTTGGTACTGTCGAATTCACAAATTATGAATTATTGAAAATTAGAAACAACTAAATAGCGGCGTATGTTATGCCGCGGGCCGGCTCGTTATTTATAATCTTCATCATATGCATACACACACGCACGCACGCACACACTCACACAAACACACACACACACACATCCACTCCCATTCCCCAACCCATTCCCTCACACACACAAAACACGCACACACACACACACACACACACACACACACACACATATATATATATATATATATATATATATATATATATATATATATATATATATATATATATATATATATATATATATATATATATATATATATAACATTTTTCCATAACTATTTTTAAAGGAAATATTGTTTGTGACATTCAACATATTGAAATCACGAACACGCCAAGCGGGAAGTAGATCTAGATAATAGTTGTAGCTTAGCTGAAAAAAGTTGTCATTATGTGTTTTTGGGGGAAGAGGGGGGAGGGTTGTACAGTTGTACCGTCCTTATTTTACTCCACTGATCAAAAGACCAAGCAAGCAGCTTAGATTGATTCAAGTGTCGGGAAACAACGACGGTGAAACATCAGTAGTATAATGTCAAGTTACAGGATTCACAATAGGACATGAGAGTATCAGTTTCTGTGGCCACACCTAGTGTCACAGTCGGTACAGTGGTGGGTCTAGGCACTAGGTGGGTCTTGGCTATAGGCGGGTCTAGGTTCTGGGCGGGTCTAGGCTCTAGGCGGGTCTAGGTTCAAGGCGGGGCGGGTCTAGGTTCTGGGCGGGTCTAGGTTCTGGGGGGGTGGGGTGTAGGTTCTGGGCGGGTCAAGGTGGGTCTAGGTTCAGGGCGAGTGTAGGTTCTGGGCGGGTCTAGGTTCTGGGCGGGTCTAGGTTCTGGCGGGTCTAGGTTCTGGGCGGGTCTAGGTTCTGGGCGGGTCTAGGTTCTAGGCGGGTCTAGGTTCTGGGCGGGTTTAGGTTCTGGGCGGGTCTAGGTTCTGGGCGGGTCTAGGTTCTGGGCGGGTCTAGGTTCTGGTCAGGTCTAGGCACTGTGCGGTACTATTAAATTCATTATAAATTGTGCATATTAATTAATTCGATTAGGCCCTATATTCATTTTTTTCTATTTAATTACTACACAAACAGCTAGAGAAAAACAAAGCAACACAGAATAAAATAGAACATGAATTTAATACAAACAACAAAGTAACATAAGACAGCCATCTGGTGCTGAGGGTTAAACATTTAGTCAACAGATATTTAGTCTAAAGATATTTAGTCAACATATATTTAGTCACGAGACATATAGTCACCAGATATTTAATCAACAGGTATTTAGTCAATAATAAATTTAGTGAATAGATATTTAGTCACTAGATATTTATTCACCAGATATTTAGTCAACATATATTTAGTCTACAGAAATTTGAATATAAATAATATTATCTTGAGATCATGGAGATTGTAATGATATAATCTACATACAAGGTTACAAGATATAAATGCTACCCTTAAATTATACACTACTAGATCTGTACATATTTGGTTGAAACACCAGCTAGAAACAATATTTTAAAACAGTACGGAAAGCAACTAGGCTTCCAGCGAAAGTGAAAGCAAAAAATATTTGAGAGCTTTTGTTTGGAAAAGAAAGTCGCTACAGTTAGCTGACTGCACTGTGTAAATCTAGTGATCTGTATCTGCTTTATCTGTAACAAACCAGGAAGTGTGGACTGTGGAAGATAATGGGAGAGATAAGTGCTCTCTGCGGGAGTTCCCCATGTCTGACTTAGGGCAGATCACTAGAGAAGGTCCTTACATAAGTGATTAGATTACATAACGGTGTGCTTGGTAAAAGGTGAGTGGAGGGGGGTGGAAGGAAATAGAATTATATAACGTGTGCTACGTAAAAGGTGGGGGGGGGTGTAGATGCAAGTCATATAATGAAGCATTTACTTGGTAGCTGTTTTTTGTCTTTCATTCTAAATTACCTTACGATTATTGTTATTTAAGAAGAATTTTGTCAAATTAATTGAGTGTATGTCCCGTTTTCTTAACGACCAATCGCAAAATGGGCGGAAGGGCGTTGGGGGAAAAGTATAAAATTAGTTTGACTTCATTTATTGACATCGTATTAACTCATGCGTTTAGCGTATGTAGGCGTTAAAAGCTTTTCTACAGTGACGCTTAGGGCACAGATTTTGTTAGCGTTCAATGATGCACACACACACACACACACACACTAAAACACAACCAGACCTTGGAGTTAGGCGTGGTTTGCCTACACCAGTGGTTCTTAACCTGGGCTCAATCTTATCCCTGGGGTTCGATGAGTCAGTCTGAGGGGTTCGGCGAAGATCAAGACAAACACCCGACTCATATCATTAGCGATCGGATTATATCAGTGCTGACGATAGAACTATTAAGAAGAGTTCGGGGAGTGCGCATTTAAAACTGGTGGGATTCAGTACCTATAAAAGGTTGAGAACCACTGATCTAAAGCCTGATATTCTCATATCCTTGGCGCGGCTTGTGTATGGACACGTAGTCCCCGTCGTCTTGCTGTGGAGCTTGTTGTAGAGCTACAGGTTCTGGTGAATGTCTCCCACTATCTCCTGTCTGAGCCACAGTTGAATCAACCTGAGGCTCCACAGGTTTCATGTCAATGTACCCAGCTTTACTGGCCAAACCCGATGAAAGAGTTTGAGAACCCTCCGGTTCTTCTGGTATCACAGTGGTAGTCTTTGGTTTATTGCTGGCAGCTCCTATGTTGGCATTAATTATTTTTACACCTGGCTTAGAGCCTGTGTGAGTTACAACATTCTCGTAGCTTTTCTTTTGTGGCAAGTCGGCCATATTGAGATTCGGCTCACTTCGCCACAATTGATCTGGCCTGTTGTTGGGCCGAAGGTTTATAATCTCGATGTGAGTGACTGGACGGGACTTGGCGGGGGGTCCAGCTTTGTGGAACTGGGGCGGGGGTTTTGTGGTGGTTGGGCTCGCCACTGTCACGTGACTTTTCTCGTCCTCTGATATCGAGATTCTCGTGTTGTCGCCATCTGTGGTGACCTCGACCTTCTGTTTGACCTGATGACGTGATGGGTCGTACTCATTTCCTGTTGATTAAAATAAAGACAAAAATAATCACGTGATCAAGGAACCCAACACATCCGTAAAGTTGATATCATATATACATTGATAACATATATACATTAAGACTGTTATTGTAATCTTGCTGGGGTTTGTAAAAGCCAAAAACCATGTTTTAAATCTCAGATCATATTATCCTGAGATCTTAGTTAGAATTAAGTGGCTGTGGTTAACTAGAGTTGGGTTATTTCAAAGTCTCACTGTCTTACACTGCATGTCTGACGTTTCGCAGAAAAGATTCACCAAAAACATATTGACTGTAGAGAGACAAACATACAATCATGACCCACGTGACGACACACCATAAAGAGTTCCTACCATCAACAACGACTTGAGTGTAGTCGTGGGGCTCGTCTTTACTTGGGGGCTTGGATTTCTCTATGATAGAAACTCTGGTCTCACCGTTAACTTTAGTGATCTCCACATTTTCTTTGTGATGGGATTCACCTGGTGTATAGAAGGTGATACATGGCAACTGATTCAACATTCTAACTCTGTAGGAGTCTACATACAATGCAATGTCTATCTCACTACCAACGAACTACAAGTTAACTACCATCTCTTCCTACCACTAACATCAACCACCAACCTACCATCTACCTACCATCACCTAACATCAACCTACCATCAACCTACCATCTACCTACACTCCACCTACCATCCACTTACAATCTACCTACTATCTACCTACCATCCACTTACTATCCACCTACCATCACCTACCATCTTACTACCATCTACCTACCATCCACCTACCATCTACCTACCATCTTACTACCATCTACCTACCATCCACCTACCATCTACCTACCATCTTACTACCATCTACCTACCATCCACCTACCATCTACCTACCATCTTACTACCATCTACCTACCATCCACCTACCATCTACCTACCATCTACTTACCATCCACTTACTATCCACCTACCATCACCTACCATCCACTTACTATCCACCTACCATCACCTACCATCCACCTACCATCCGCCTACCATCACCTACCATCCACCTACCATCACCTAACATCCACCTACCATCCACCTACCATCCAGATGAATATTATCATAGCCAGTAGGATGTCGTGTGTGTTGTTGAATATTTCTATTCCTCCCTCTCCTTTTGCATCGACAAATGACCAGCACCACAATGATGATAAGACAACCAAGTTCTACACCAAGTCCTACACCAAGTCCTACACTCAGTCCTACACCTCCTTTCTCTAGAGCCTGGTTCTTTACTGGTTCAACTTCTAGATAGATTTATATAGTCTCAGTTTATGATATTCCTAATTTAGGGGAAGGTAAGTATAGGATTTGTGTGTGGGGGGTGGGGTACTATTTGAATTCTTTGAAGACGTACTGAGATGGGGTGAAGAAATGTAACTCGGTTGGATTGATTGTTTCTTACGTTTATGTTTTTATTTAAAAATGTCTAAGGAATATAGAGACGGGGTATAGAAGGGGTTTGCTGCTACCTAATGGTGACACACAACTGCCTAGCAGTGATAAAACTACTTAAAGGTGACACACCTTAATTATGACACAACTACTTGACGGCGAAATGATTAACAAATGGTGACACAATTGACTAATGGTGACACAACAACTTAAATAATGATAAATTACCTTTTAATGACACATCTACCTAATAATGACACAACCACAAAATACTGATACAACTACCCAAAGGTAACACAAGTAAGAACTGGTGACACACCATCTAATGGTGACACACTATCTAATGGTGACACACTATCTAATGGTGACACATTATCTAATGGTGACACACAAAAAATGACTCAACTGATTCAATACACAACTATCTGATATTGACCATGAAATAGTGACACTCCTTATACGATGACACAACTACTAAATCATGACACAGGCAATCAATGCTGACACAGTTATCTAACGATGACGTAAGTAACAACTGACACAACCTACCCCTGACGCTGACTATAAACTCGACCGTCTTATTCCTGAAACACTTGAGCGTGCCTGACGCCATACACGTACAGTTGGCCTGCTGACCACTGGTCAGTGTGTGGTTGACCTGGCCAGGCCACGTGAACATACCCACACCATCACAGTCCAGAGTGGCATTTCCGGTCTCGTCTGCCACGCACGTGATGTGGATGGAGTGGTTGGACTGTACGTCATGCTCTTGGATGACCGTCCCGTTGTGTAAAAGCTGGACATCGTTTGGTCCTGGTAACATAGAACATCATCTTTTATGTGGAACATAGAACATCATCTTTCTAGTGGAACATAGAACATCATCTTTTATGTGGCTACAAGGCAACATCTTTACAGTGTTTGTTTCTGTTTAGATTATAGCTAGGGTTAAAACTAGTGTTAGGGTAATGTTAGCATTACCAGCAACACAATCTAAAACACCGTCCAACTGGATAACGTAAAAATAAAGGTAGAAGATGGGACCATCTAACAGGGAATTTGGTGATTTTATTTGTGATCACTAGTGACAACTGATAAATAATCATCGGACAGTCTTAAACACTGTCACCAGAAGATTATCGACTCCTATAAAATTTGAACGATGCTTGAAAAGTACATTTATAATAGACAAAACCAAAAATCTGTCACAATTGGAAAAGTTACAACCCCCAAAACATTCCTCATAACTTTGATAGTTTTTCTAAATAGCCAGACGTGTAAAGGACTCTGGAAGCGCCCCCCCCCCCCTCCCGGAGAAAAAAAAAGTCCGAAAGAAACAATCTGTAAAACTACAACTGACCTTGGATCTCCAATTCTCCTGTCTTGTTGGCTGGTACAGGTATATCTGGAAACATGTTGTTCCACGCCACACACCTGACGCTGTAGTTACCAGTCGAGTTCAGCGCCACCTGGTGTGGAAAGTCAACACTGGAACCCTCATGTCGGTCAAGGACGGTCGTGTTGGAGGTGACCTCCAGCTTGAAGACAAGATCTGGATGGCGGACGTTGACAGCAGTACAGTCCAGCTGTAGGAAGATGTTGGACATGTCTGGACACAGCACCATATCGTCTGCTGTTGTATTCCATGAGACTGAGACGTTTTCTGGTAGAACTAGAGACAGGGATTCTTGGTTTAGCATGTCATTTTGTCTTGAACTAAAGACGGATTTTTGGTTTAACAAGTCATTTTGTCTGGGGCTAAAGATATGGATTCTTGGTTTAACATGTTATTTGTCTGTGGCTAAATACATGGATTCTTGGTTTAACATGTCATTTGTCTGGGGCTTAAGACATGGATTCTTAGTTTAACAAGTTATTTTGTCTTGAACTAAAGACGGATTCTTGGTTTAACAAGTCATTTTGTCTGGGGCTAAAGATATGGATTCTTGGTTTAACATGTTATTTGTCTGTGGCTAAATACATGGATTCTTGGTTTAACATGTCATTTGTCTGGGGCTTAAGACATGGATTCTTGGTTTAACAAGTCTTTTTGTCTTGAACTAAACACATGGATTCTTGTTTAAAAGACATTAAAAATATCGTCACACGTCCGCAAGGCGACAAAACAAAGATGTTACTAAGGTATGTCGTTACTTTACCTGCAAACACAGGTGTAAATGTTAGAGAGTTCTGGTAACCTCCCAAACCAGAGCAGACGCGACAACTAAAGTTCTGTGGCACTGGGGGAGAAATGTAGCATTGAAGTTAGATTTACAATTTACACTGAGAGGTGTTACTTTAACATACTTAGGCTCACATTAGGCATCAAAAGATTAGTTTGATATTTATTGGATAGTTGTATGACACTATACAACTTTAATTAATTAACTAACTTTAAATCAATGTTTAGAAATATTCTGTTAGATACCTAACTTTTAGTATGTTGAGTTGTTAACGTTTTTTTGTTTGTTATTACAAATGTTTCGGTATTGAATTCGATTTTTTATTCTATAAGTTATTTTGATATATAAAATTGATAGTTACATTATTACGTTTTTTGTTTTTGGGGTGTAAAGTTAACTATATTTTCTCAAAATAATTTTAATATGTGGAGTTAATTATTTTACTCTCACAATTATTCGGGAATGTAAAGTTGACAGTTTTATTCTCACAACTATTCTGGTACATAAAGTTGATAGTTTTATTCTCACAATTATTCTGGTATATAAAGTTGATAGTTTTATTCTCACAATTATTCTGGTATATAAAGTTGATAGTTTTATTCTCACAATTATTCTGGTATGTAAAGTTAACTATTTTATTCTCACAATTATTCTGGTATGTAAAGTTGATAGTTTTATTCTCACAATTATTCTGGTATGTAAATTTAACTATTTTATTCTCACAATTATTCTGGTATGTAAATTTAACTATTTTATTCTCACAATTATTCTGGTATGTAAAGTTGACAGTTTTATCCACTTGACAGTTGTCAATGTTGACGTGACACACATTGTCCCACGTGACACAGCCCGGGGGTGAGCCCGGACGGTCCAACTTGCACGTGCATGAGGCGTTGGACTGTGGGTGGATGGTCGTGTTGTTGACGTGAGTACCACTGGGACAGTTCACCAAGCTGTGCTCAGGTAGTGCTGGACAAGACAGTCACGTGATGGTGTGATTCAAATGTTGGCAGTCACGTGATGGTATGATTCAAATGTTGGCAGTCACGTGATGGTATGATTCAAATGTTGGCAGTCACGTGATGGTATGATTCAAATGTTGGCAGTCACGTGATGGTATGATTCAAATGTTGGCAGTCACGTGATGGTATGATTCAAATGTTGGCAGTCACGTGATGGTATGATTCAAATGTTGGCAGTCACGTGATGGTATGATTCAAATGTTGGCAGTCACATGATGGTATGATTCAATGTTGGCAGTCACGTGATGGTATGATTCAAATGTTAGCAGTCACGTGATGGTATGATTCAAATGTTGGCAGTCAGGTGATGGTATGATTCAAATGTTGGCAGTCACGTGATGGTATGATTCAAATGTTGGCAGTCACGTGATGGTATGATTCAAATGTTGGCAGTCACGTGATGGTATGATTCAAATGTTGGCAGTCACGTGATGGTATGATTCAAATGTTGGCAGTCACGTGATGGTATGATTCAAATGTTGGCAGTCACGTAATGGTATGATTCAAATGTTGGCAGTCACGTGATGGTATGATTCAAATGTTGGCAGTCACGTGATGGTATGATTCAAATGTTAGCAGTCACGTGATGGTATGATTCAAATGTTGGCAGTCAGGTGATGGTATGATTCAAATGTTGGCAGTCACGTGATGGTATGATTCAAATGTTGGCAGTCACGTGATGGTATGATTCAAATGTTAGCAGTCACGTGATGGTATGATTCAAATGTTGGCAGTCAGGTGATGGTATGATTCAAATGTTGGCAGTCACGTGATGGTATGATTCAAATGTTGGCAGTCACGTGATGGTATGATTCAAATGTTGGCAGTCACGTGATGGTATGATTCAAATGTTGGCAGTCACGTGATGGTATGATTCAAATGTTGGCAGTCACGTGATGGTATGATTCAAATGTTGGCAGTCACGTGATGGTATGATTCAAATGTTGGCAGTCACGTGATGGTATGATTCAAATGTTGGCAGTCACGTGATTATATGATTCAAATGTTGGCAGTCACATGATGGTATGATTCAAATGTTGGCAGTCACGTGATGGTATGATTCAAATGTTGGCAGTCACGTGATGGAATGATTCAAATGTTGGCAGTCACGTGATGGTATGATTCAAATGTTGGCAGTCACGTTTTGGTATGATTCAAATGTTGGCAGTCACGTGATGGTATGATTCAAATGTTGGCAGTCACGTGATGGTATGATTCAAATGTTGGCAGTCACGTGATGGTATGATTCAAATGTTGGCAGTCACGTGATGGTATGATTCAAATGTTGGCAGTCACGTGATGGTATGATTCAAATGTTGGCAGTCACATGATGGTATGATTCAAATGTTGGCAGTCACGTGATGGTATGATTCAAATGTTGGCAGTCACGTGATGGTATGATTCAAATGTTGGCAGTCACGTGATGGTATGATTCAAATGTTGGCAGTCACGTGATGGTATGATTCAAATGTTGGCAGTCACGTGATGGTATGAT
Source organism: Physella acuta (assembly GCF_028476545.2). NCBI lineage: Eukaryota > Metazoa > Mollusca > Gastropoda > Physidae > Physella > Physella acuta. The sequence goes on along the minus strand of NW_026732451.1, from coordinate 278,150 downwards.
TCAAATGTTGGCAGTCACGTGATGGTATGATTCAAATGTTAGCAGTCACGTGATGGTATGATTCAAATGTTGGCAGTCACGTGATGGTATGATTCAAATGTTGGCAGTCACGTGATGGTATGATTCAAATGTGGGCAGTCACGTGATGGTATGATTCAAATGTTGGCAGTCACGTGATGGTATGATACAAATGTTGGCAGTCACGTGATGGTATGATTCAAATGTTGGCAGTCACGTGATGGTATGATTCAAATGTGGGCAGTCACGTGATGGTATGATTCAAATGTTGGCAGTCACGTGATGGTATGATTCAAATGTTGGCAGTCACGTGATGGTATGATACAAATGTTGGCAGTCACGTGATGGTATGATTCAAATGTGGGCAGTCACGTGATGGTATGATTCAAATGTTGGCAGTCACGTGATGGTATGATTCAAATGTTGGCAGTCACGTGATGGTATGATTCAAATGTTGGCAGTCACGTGATGGTATGATTCAAATGTTGGCAGTCACGTGATGGTATGATTCAAATGTTGGCAGTCACGTGATGGTATGATTCAAATGTTGGCAGTCACGTGATGGTATGATTCAAATGTTGGCAGTCACGTGATGGTATGATACAAATGTTGGCAGTCACGTGATGGTATGATTCAAATGTGGGCAGTCACGTGATGGTATGATTCAAATGTTGGCAGTCACGTGATGGTATGATTCAAATGTTGGCAGTCACGTGATGGTATGATTCAAATGTTGGCAGTCACGTGATGGTATGATTCAAATGTTGGCAGTCACGTGATGGTATGATTCAAATGTTGGCAGTCACGTGATGGTATGATTCAAATGTTGGCAGTCACGTGATGATGAAAAGTTGCCAGTGCAAGCATACACACATCAAATATCAAACAAGACTTGCATCACACAGATGCAACAGGAGACACATTCACATGTCCATTTTTTTTAAAATGACATTAAAAATACGAAATAAACAGCCCCCTCCCCCACCCCCAACTCTCCTCCCAGGAGTCGTTCAAGGACGACTGCTAAAAACTTGGCCGTCTTCATCAGGGAATTGAAAACTTGTGAATTTTCACATCGGTAAAAACATGTGATTTACACAGATCAAAACATGTGATTTTCAGATATCAAATCATGTGACACATATATAAATATGGGTAGAAACATATGACATATATTAAATCACGTGACTTACCCAGATGAACTTGGACAGTGGTAGCCTCTCCCTGTATCCGTACATCGGGTCTGACGTCACTGTACCACGTGATGTTAAAAGTTTTCAAACCTTTAGACAGGTTGAGCAGTGGCAGAGAGAAGTTGCACCAAATGTCAGAGGGGGACACTCGCTCCAGGTTTGTGTTCTGGGGATGTGAGGCATGTGCTCATTGTAAACACTGGTGGTGATCATGTGACATTGGTGGCGATCATGTGACATTGGTGGTGATCATGTGACATACTTAATGTAAACATTGGTGGTGATCATGGGACATACTTAATGTAAACATTGGTGGCGATTATTTGACACACGAGAAAAATGGCCCGTTGAGGAAGGATACACCGGGCGCTAGGTTGATAGTGCTGTCTCTTTTCTCTAAACAAAAACCACCCCCCCCCCACACACACCACCCCCCCCCACCCCCCACCCACCCCACCCCCCCCAAAAAAAAGCATGTCTACCGTCCCATTCAACAAAATATAATTATATACTTTTTCCAGTGTCCGCCCCCTCCCCGAAAATTCTACCCCCGCCCCCGAAAATTTCAAGTACCCCCACCCCTCTCCGGGGAGGAAAAAGTCTAAATTAACCCCCCCCCCCACTCACCCCCCATCCCCCCCCACACACCCCCCCTCCCCCCACCCCCCACCCACAACCCCCCCCCCCCCCCTAAAAAAACATGTCTACCGTCCCATTCAACGAAATATAATTATATACTTTTTCCAGTGTCCGCCCCTCCCCGAAAATTCTACCCCCGCCCCCGAAAATTTCAAGTACCCCCCACCCCTCTCCGGGGAGGAAAAAGTCTAAATTAAAACCACCCCCCCACTCAACCCCCCCCCCACCCCCACCCCCCTCAGACGTTCTTACGCGGGGGTGGGGCTTCGCCTCTACCCGAAGAATTGTATGCAAGAAACTCTTCACGCAAACCATTTAGATTAGACAACATTTCCTTTTTTTCAATGTTTCAATGACGTCATTACATTACTGTGTGCACTCTCTGGTTTGAGATTATGTTCTACTCTACGCTAAATGTGTCGACGTCATATTTCGTTTTTCGAATTACTGTGCAGGTTTTTAAATTCCTTGTGTTTTCTCTAGAGCGTTCTTGTCAGACAGATAGATAGATAGAGAGACAGCGAAACTATTATTATAGACGAGAAAAATGGCCCGTTGAGGAAGGATACACCGGGCGCTAGCTTGATAGTGCTGTCTCTTTTCTCTAAACTAAAACCAACCCACCCCCCCCCCCCACACACACCACCCCCACCCCACCCCACACACCGCCCCCCCCCCACACACACCACCCCCCCACCCCTCCACCCCCTCCCCAAAAAAAAAACATGCCTACCGTCCCATTCAACGAAATATAATTATATACTTTTTCCAGTGTCCGCCCCTTCCCCGAAAATTCTACCCCCGCCCCCGAAAATTTCAAGTACCCCCACCCCTCTCTGGGGAGGAAAAAGTCTAAACTAAAACCACCCCACCCCCCACACACACCACCCCCCACCCCCCACACACACCACCCCCCCACCCCCCCCCCACCCCCCCCCCCCCCAAAAAAACATGTCTACCGTCCCATTCAACGAAATATAATTATATACTTTTTCCAGTGTCCGCCCCCTCCCCGAGGGGGGGGGGGGGGCTCAGACGTTCTTACGCGGGGGGTGGGGCTTCGCCCCTAACCGAAGAATTGTATGCAAGAAACTCTTCACGCAAACCATTAAGATTAGACAACATTTCCTTTTTATTCAATGTTAACGCGAAAATCAATGACGTCATATAACTTTGAGCACTCTCTGGGTTTGAGATTATTTTCTACTCTGTGCGCTAAATGTGTCGACGTCATATTTCGTTTTTCGAATTACTGTGCATGTTTTTAAATTGCTTGTGTTTTCTCTAGAGCGTTCTTGTCAGACAGAGCGTTCTTGTCAGATACACAGACAGCGAAACTATTAGTATTAATGACCCACTTTCTCCACTTATTCGGAGAACATGTCTGAAAAGAACCGTGCATGCGACCACTCTTTGCCTTGACTAAGTAAGTTCACGTAAAGACAGCTGGACAGAAATCTGACCACTGGCCAAAACGTTAGTGCTACAGAAATGTAATTCATAACGTGCTGGTGTAGCCTTACAAAGTTTTTCTTGCTGAAGTCATACTTGTACAAGTCTTACTGAAGTCATACTTGTACAAGTCTTACTGAAGTCATACTTGTACAAAATGAATAGCACTTCAAGTATTTTATTTATGAACTTGGTTTGAAATGATTTTTTTTTTTAAATTTAAATATTGAAAAGCTAAGTTCTTTTAAGAACTCTTCAATATGTAAGTTAAAATCGTTCAATTATCCATGTCAATAATAATAAATGGGGTGTGGGGGGGGGGGGGGGGAAACCTGGTGTTTGTCATCTAACTTAGCGGATGCCATTTCATTATCGCCTTTCTTCGTTCGTGTCCAAGATAACGTAGCAGATGAAGTAGAGTTAATCTGTTTTAAAGACCATGGTATACATAACCTGGTCGGCATTATGCCCAGCCGTCAGAGTTACCTAACTTGAGTCAGTTACCCATTAGGGCAGGGTAGACTCTGGAATGTTCTACACACTAGTGCCCGAGAACCGATCTAGAGACTTCTGTGTAAGTAGTCGTGATGCCTACTATCCGACCACGCCATACCATCTATGCCATTTAGTACTTTAAAAAACAACTAAACACAAGGAAGCTAAACATCAGTTGAGATTAATCTCAGGAAACTGTAAATATTTTCTGTGACCGGAAGTAACAGACAGCTATACAGTTGGTAAATGTTGATCCAAGGTGAAGGGCAATAAATTATTTGAACAGCTCTTGAAAGCGTTTGATACCCGCAGAACTAGGCATTATACGGGATAGTGAAAAAGACACAAAAGGACAATATAACACTATTAACACGTATGGTATATGTTCGACAGACAGACGATAATAAAGATATACCCTTGACATTATATACAATCTTACCTGTATTTGTATAAGGACATTACCTGGAGCTGTATAAGACATTACCTGGAGCTGTATAAGACATTACCTGGAGCTGTATAAGACATTACCTGGAGCTGTATAAGACATTACCTGGAGCTGTATAAGACATTACCTGAACATTACCTGGAGCTGTATAAGACATTACCTGGACATTACCTGGAGCTGTATAAGACATTACCTGGAGCTGTATAAGACATTACCTGGAGCTGCATAAGACATTACCTGGAGTTGTATAAGGCATTACCTGGAGCTGTATAAGACATTACCTGGAGCTGTATAAGACATTACCTGGAGCTGTATAAGACATTACCTGTAGCTGTATAAGACATTACCTGGAGCTGTATAAGATATTAACTGGACTTGTATAAGGCATTACCTGGAGTTGTATAAGGCATTACCTGGAGCTGTATAAGACATTACCTGGAGCTGTATAAGACATTACCTGGAGCTGTATAAGACATTACCTGGAGCTGTATAAGACATTACCTGGAGCTGTATGAGACATTACCTGAACATTACCTGGAGCTGTATAAGACATTACCTGTATTTGTATAAGACATTACCTGGAGCTGTATAAGACATTACCTGGAGCTGTATAAGACATTACCTGGAACTGTATAAGACATTACCTGAAGCTGTATAAGGCATTACCTGGAGCTGTATAAGACATGTTGTGTTGGGGAATGTGTCTTGGAGCTGTATAAGACATTACCTGGAGCTGTATAAGACATTACCTGGAGCTGTATAAGACATGTTGTGTTGGGGAATGAGTCTTGGAGCTGGCACCGGATGTCCAGAGTTTTGCTGCTGAAGGTTGGTGTGTTGTTGCAGGCCAGAGCTCTGTGGCTGTCTGCAATACACGGACCTTGGTCAATGTAGGTCATCTTAAATGGACGTTGGTCAATGTAGGTCATCTTACATGGACCTTGGTCAGTTTAGGTCATCTTACATGGACCTTGGTCAATGTAGGTCATCTTACATGGACCTTGGTCAATGTAGGTCTTCTTACATGTACCTTGGTCAATGTAGGTCTTCTTACATGTACCTTGGTCAATGTAGGTCTTCCTACATGTACCTTGGTCAATGTAGGTCTTCTTACATGTACCTTGGTCAATGTAGGTCTTCTTACATGTACCTTGGTCAATGTAGGTCTTCTTACATGTACCTTGGTCAATGTAGGTCTTCTTACATGTACCTTGGTCAATGTAGGTCTTCTTACATGTACCTTGGTCAATGTAGGTCTTCTTACATGTACCTTGGTCAATGTAGGTCTTCTTACATGTACCTTGGTCAATGTAGGTCTTCTTACATGTACCTTGGTCAATGTAGGTCTTCTTACATGTACCTTGGTCAATGTAGGTCTTCTTACATGTACCTTGGTCAATGTAGGTCTTCTTACATGTACCTTGGTCAATGTAGGTCTTCTTACATGTACCTTGGTCAATGTAGGTCTTCTTACATGTACCTTGGTCAATGTAGGTCTTCTTACATGGACCTTGGTCAATGTAGGTCATCTTACATGGACCTTGGTCAATGTAGGTCAGCTTACATGGACCTTGGTCAATGTAGGTCATCTTACATGGACCTTGGTCAATGTAGGTCATCTTACATGGACCTTGGTCAATGTAGGTCATCTTACATAGACCTTGGTCAATGTAGGTCATCTTACATGGACCTTGGTCAATGTAGGTCATCTTACATGGACGTTGGTCAATGTAGGTCATCTTACACTTGGCCAGTGACCTACATTGCTGTTTACATCTATGTGGTCACTGTGTTTGTTTAAAATAAAACTTAAATCTACATGCAGCTAAGCAGATTACACGGAGACTAGACGGAGTTGCTTTAGACTACACGGAGACTAGACAGAAATTCTTTAAACTACACAGAGATTTGACTGTGTTTATATAGGCAGCATAAAAACAACATGAACTTTCCGTATGCTACTAGACCTTCAATTGCTTAGATAAGTAAAATCAAAATTAAATCGAGTAAAAGAATACCAGTAATAATGTGTAAAAAATAAATAAACTACCAAAATAAAATACTTTTTAGTTTAAGTTTATTTTTTACTTTCTCGTATATACGAAGTATAGAGAAAGTCTTGTAATCGTGCAAAAAAAATCGAGATTTTTACAAATCTCGACGTTTTACACCTCACTGATACGGAAAAACATAATTTTGCAATCTTGTCCGTATGTCTGTCTGTGTGTTTGTCTGTGTGTCTGTCTGTCTGTCTGTGTGTAAACACGATAACTTGAGTACCGTTAGAGCTAGGTTGATGAAATTTCATATATAAGTATTTTATAAAAATCGTAGATCCTGATCAACTTTTGAGCGATTTCCGATAAACGGAAATGGTACTTTTTTTACTTTGAACTTTTCAAAATCCTATAACTTGAGTACTATTTCAGATAGATAAATGAAATTTGACATCTAAGTAAAAGATCTAATTCTCTACCTTCTGTCGAATTTTGAGTAATTTCCGTTGACCGAAAGTACTAATTTACGCTATTTCCGATTTCTCAAAAAACGCATCTAATTTTATAAAGTACTAATAATATTGTTCACTAATATGCACATTTTGTTTTGGCGTTCGGCTTGGTGTGCAATTCTTTTTTCTATGAGATTCTATTCTATTTTTAAAAGTTTAAGTAATTAAAAATTATGTCTATACTCCAAGTCATAGAAGAATATTCAAGAAAGTTTAGGGGAGATCACTCCCGGTTTATTTTAAATGAAAAAGAAATGATGACGAGTGGATCTTACATTTACAGATGAGGTAGTGGTCAGTGGGGTCAGGAGTGACGTCCTGCGTCTCATTATCCGGTGTCTTCAGGTCGGTGAAAACATAGCCAAAGATTTGGTACTGGGGTAGGGTCGTGTTTGTGTCACATGACCCCAGGGTAGAGATGTCGGCACAAAAACAGGTGCTGGGGGTCAGGTCTTGACTGCAGGACAGTAGAGTTGACGTGTTGTCGTGTGGTGTACAGGAATCAATGGCTGGGGACATGTATTACACATTAATGGCTGGGGACATGTGTTACACATTAATGTCTGGGAACATGTGTTACACATTAATGGCTGGGGACATGTGTTACACATTAATTGCTAGAAACATGTGTTACACATTAATGGCTGGGAACATGTGTTACACATTAATGGCTGGGGACATATGTTACACATTAATGGCTGGGGACATGTGTTACACATTAATGGCTGGGGACATGTGTTACACATTAATGTCTGGGAACATGTGTTACACATTAATGGCTGGGAACATGTGTTACACATTAATGGCTAGAAACATGTGGTACACATTAATGGCTGGGAACATGTGTTACACATTAATGGCTGGGGACATGTGTTACACATTAATGGCTGGGAACATGTGTTACACATTAATGGCTAGAAACATGTGTTACACATTAATGGCTGGGAACATGTGTTACACATTAATGGATAGGAACATGTGTTACACATTAATGGGTGTGGATATGTGTTACACATTAATGGCTGGGAACATGTGTTACACATTAATGGATAGGAACATGTGTTACACATTAATGGATAGGAACATGTGTTACACATTAATGGCTGGGAACATGTGTTACACATTAATGAATAGGAACATGTGTTACACATTAATGGATAGGAACATGTGTTACACATTAATGGTTGGGGGCATGTGTTACACATTAATGGATAGGAACATGTGTTACACATTAATGGCTGGGAACATGTGTTACACATTAATGGTTGGGGGCATGTGTTACACATTAATGGATAGGAACATGTGTTACACATTAATGGCTGGGAACATGTGTTACACATTAATGGCTAGAAACATGTGTTACACATTAATGGTTGGGGGCATGTGTTACACATTAATGGTTGGGGGCATGTGTTACACATTAATGGCTGGGAACATGTGTTACACATTAATGGATAGGAACATGTGTTACACATTAATGGATAGGAACATGTGTTACACATTAATGGTTGGGGGCATGTGTTACACATTAATGGCTGGGAACATGTGTTACACATTAATGGATAGGAACATGTGTTACACATTAATGGATAGGAACATGTGTTACACATTAATGGCTGGGGACATGTGTTACACATTAATGGGTGTGGACATGTGTTACACATTAATGGGTGTGGACATGTGTTACACATTAATGGCTGGGAACATGTGTTACACATTAATGGATAGGAACATGTGTTACACATTAATGGATAGGAACATGTGTTACACATTAATGGTTGGGGGCATGTGTTACACATTAATGGCTGGGAACATGTGTTACACATTAATGGCTGGGAACATGTGTTACACATTAATGGATAGGAACATGTGTTACACATTAATGGTTGGGGGCATGTGTTACACATTAATGGCTGGGAACATGTGTTACACATTAATGGCTGGGAACATGTGTTACACATTAATGGATAGGAACATGTGTTACACATTAATGGTTGGGGGCATGTGTTACACATTAATGGCTGGGAACATGTGTTACACATTAATGGGTGTGGACATGTGTTACACATTAATGGCTGGGAACATGTGTTACACATTAATGGCTGGGAACATGTGTTACACATTAATGGCTGGGAACATGTGTTACACATTAATGGCTGGGAACATGTGTTACACATTAATGGGTGTGGACATGTGTTACACATTAATGGGTGTGGACATGTGTTACACATTAATGACGGGGGGACAGAAGGGAGGGTTTGTGTGGCGTCTTCCCAATACTTCGAGCCTTAGGAGGCGCCAACATGTATTTCCAAAAAGCTCATTTTGAGCTGCATTACAAAATAGTACATTGTGGATATTAAGAAATAGACTGCTACACAATCGAACGAAATTATCTGACTGTTGTATTCATTGTTTTGTGTAACAACAAAGTAAATTATGTTAACAGTTAGTGTACAATTATTCTTACTCATTATAGTCTGGGGACATCACAACACATCAGAAAATGGGGGAAATATACATGCATTACAGAAAACATCAAAATATCTTCATGTTTTATTCATCTATATCTTATAATGGATCGATTCTCAGAAATAATATCAGTGATACATTGTAGGTAATTGTAAAGTATCTTTAAGTTTTGTTTACCCCCACTTTGATGTTAACAACGAACTATTATCGTCACAGTTTTGGGTTCCTAAACAACTACTTCAATACCCACAATTCAACAACTTCAAGAACAACACTGCTGTTATGACACTGACATTATAGCACTGACATTATCACACTTTCACAGCCGAGGCTATTCAAAAATTCAAATTGACCATTTCAAAGGAAGGCTATACAAACCTAAATGTAACAATTTCAAACCTAGGCTATACTAACCTAAATGTAGCAATTTCAAACCTAGGCTATACAAACCTATATGTAACAATTTCAAACCTAGGCTATACAAACCTATATGTAAGAATTTCAAACCTACGCTATATAAACCTATATGTAACAATTTCAAACCTAGACTATACAAACCTATATGTAACAATTTCAAACCTAGGCTATACAAACCTATATGTAACAATTTCAAACCTAGGCTATACAAACCTATATGTAACAATTTCAAACCTAGGCTATACAAACCTATATGTAACAATTTCAGACCTAGGCTATACAAACCTAAATGTAACAATTTCAAACCTAGGCTATACAAACCTATATGTAACAATTTCAAACCTAGGCTATACAAACCTATATGTAACAATTTCTGTAACATTAGCAAGTGGGCGTGTAGTTCTACCCGAGACGAGGAAGTAGAAATGTCAAAAGAGATTCTCACAGTACATTGATTTCACATAGACCAGTTCGTGTGTTACATTGATTATATATGGTCTTGCATTTTAAAAAAACATATCGTCAAATCAAAATACATTCAGTTATAGACAGGGAAGTTGATTAACTTACACCGACCAGAAAAGCCTAGGCAAACACATACATGTAGGCTAACAAGGTAACGTCGTTGGTCTGTTCAGACACTTGTCATCCTAGGCTAAATCAAGTCCACCAGCCCCCCCCCCCCCCCCCAACAAACAATTTCTATGTTTATATAAACCATGACTCTAACAAACGGCTGAATAGCTGAATACTCGACATAACATTTACCTCTGGCGCTGGGAATAAAATATGCGTGCAACTTCCAAATTATTTAAACAATTTACATCAGTAGGAATATCACATGCTATACACTACAGGTCGAATAAAACAAACCCCCCTCCCAATAGAAGCACATGTACACGTAGTTTCAAACCAACACACGGATCTACTTACAGATACCAACATTGACAAGATCTACTTACAGACACCAACATTGACACCATCTACTTACAGACACCAACATTGACACGATCTACTTACATACACCAACATTGACAAGATCTACTTACAGACACCAACATTGACACCATCTACTTACAGACACCAACATTGACACGATCTACTTACAGACACCAACATTGACATCATCTACTTGCAGACACCAACATTGACAAGATCTACTTCAGACACCAACATTGACACCATCTACTTACAGACACTAACATTGACACCATCTACTTACAGACACCAACATTGAGACCATCTACTTACAGACACCAACATTGACACGATCTACTTACAGACACCAACATTGACATCATCTACTTGCAGACACCAACATTGACACGATCTACTTACATACACCAACATTGACACGATCTACTTACAGACACCAACATTGACACCATCTACTTACAGACACCAACATTGACACGATCTACTTACAGACACCAACATTGACATCATCTACTTGCAGACACCAACATTGACAAGATCTACTTCAGACACCAACATTGACACCATCTACTTACAGACACTAACATTGACACCATCTACTTACAGACACCAACATTGACACCATCTACTTACAGACACCAACATTGACACGATCTACTTACAGACACCAACATTGACACGATCTACTTACATACACCAACATTGACACGATCTACTTACAGACACCAACATTGACACGATCTACTTACATACACCAACATTGACACGATCTACTTACATACACGATCTACTTACATACACGATCTACTTACAGACACCAACATTGACACCATCTACTTACATACACGATCTACTTACATACACGATCTACTTACAGACACCAACATTGACACCATCTACTTACATACACGATCTACTTACATACACGATCTACTTACAGACACCAACATTGACACCATCTACTTACAGACACCAACATTGACAGAGATACTCCAAACTGTGAACACAACCAAAAGTTGTTGTCGTGCTGTCGGGTGGATGCTGTTGTACAGCATAGGACGCTTAAATAAACACAGAGAATGTTGCACTTAAATTAAACTTAATGTTAAACAAAAACAGAGAATGTTGCCGTGATAAATCTGGTACAATGGAGACTAATTAGAGGATATGTAAAATAACAGTGACGTCACTAGGTTAGGTCAGACCAGGTGTGGTCACTCTGTGTGTCAACCCCCCCCCCCCCCCCACTATCACATACTGCAGACCATTTGGTGCCCGGCTGTTTCATATACAACTAACTACACTTTCTAAATGTGTCTACAAATTTTAGCTCGTAAACAAGGTTGTTTTTCACACGTATAAAAAAAATAAGCTTGATTTATCGTCTGCACTTTTTGCTTCGTTATAGGTCGAAACTTTCGATCAAAATTAAAAAGTTTTACCGAACTGATTTGTTTCAAACTGAAAACGTTTATCTAGCGTCAATTCAATGCCATGTGGCATTAGCTTTGACATCACCAGATCTTTAATTAATTAAATTTCAATATTGATTGGGGTCGGCGTGGTCGAGTCGGTAAAGCTCATGGTTGCTAAAACCGAAAAGTCTCGAGTACGAACCCTCGGGCAGATGAGGCTCGTTAGCTGGCGACAGCCACTCTTCTAGGAGAGACAACTCCAAAATTAAAACTACTGCTGCCCTGTGGTTTGCTCTTGGTTGGACAACGGCTATGGAAGCAAATCCAAAAAGAAAAGCAGGCTGAAATCGGAGTCAATGGCCTCAATGGCGCATAACAAGTTGACACGTAACGCTTAATTGTGTTGGAGGCGTGGTCGAGTCGGCAAAAAGCTCATGGTTGATAAATTCGAACAAAGTCTCGAGTTCAAACCCACTGGCAGATAAATCTCAATCCCCCTTCAATACTAATAATTAAGAACGAAGAAGAAGAAGACAATATTGATTATTAGGTAATCAACTTTTGTAAAAATTAAAGCGAACTGTATAATATCTTGAAATACTATCATTGCTGAGTACTTAAATTTGCTGAGCACCTACCATGTTAGTACTTTGTCACATATCCATTTTGTTTTTACCGCCTTTAATCGTCTGCAATGACTCAAAGATCAACACATATCTATAATAAAAAGTTATATGTTATTCGATTATACAATGATAAAAACTTACTTGATTATTACTTTTGCAGGAAAAATCATATGTCACCAAAATGTAAATGTGTCTAAATTATAGCCTAATTATGAAATTGTATATACTACGGTAATTAGTAAAATTGTATCAATTGTTACAAAATTATAGACAGGCCTAACCTGGACTAAACCTCACCCTCCAGTGAATGCATGACATGAGAAAAATGCGGCAAGTAGACACCAACATTACCTGTCGAAACCGTAATTAAATCACACAAGTAAAGAAAGTCTAGTAGGATTTCATGTGATCCTAGACCATGTAACATTTGGATGGTGTTGGGATTCAAAAGAAACTTGAAAACAGGTTTTGGGTGGGTGGGGGTAGGGGAGGGTAGGGGGGGGGGGGTCTACTCGTTCTGCGGCCTTCTTTAGGACTGGCTAAAATTTCTTATTTCACCGCGGCGGGATTCAATAGTAAGTACCGGTATGTAAACATGTAGGTGTATGAGTTACCGTTTTCTACCCGTTTTGATTCTTTGCAGAGTAAAGAAAGGGAGGAAACTAATAATAGCAAACAACAAGGGAGGTAAGAAAAATAAACACCAACGGAGGTAAGAAAAGTCTACAACAACGGAGATAAGAAAAGTCTACAACAACGGAGGTAAGAAAAGTCTACAACAACGGAGGTATGAAAGGTAAACAATGAGCGGTAAACAACAACGGAGGTAGGAGTGTAGGAGTAATAAACAATAAGGGAGGTAAGAGGAGTCAACAACAAGGGAGGTAAGAAGAGTCAATAAAAAAGGGAGGTACCTGATACTATTGCGTCATGCGGCCAGGCTTAAATAAACTTCCTTCTAAGGAATCCATAAATCACAAATATACACGGTGTAGCGCCTTTACATGAGGTCAAGGACATACCCCCACCCCCCCCCCCCACCCTCACCTGCCCAGCATAGATTTATTTACCCGCGCTAACAAGCTTACACACAGAACCAGGAAGTGCTTTCCTTTGATCAATACCACCCACCCCCAAGACACCACCCCTCCCACAAGACACCACCCATCATCCAAGACACCACCTCTCCCCCAAGACACCACCCCACCACCACCCCTCCCCCAGACACCACCCCTACCCCAAGACACCACACCTCCCCCAAAGACACACCTCCCCCAGACACCACCCCTAACCCAAGACACCACACCTCCCCCAAAGACACACCTCCCCCAAGACACCACCCCTACCCCAAGACACCACACCTCCCCCAAGACACCACCCCTCCCCCAAGACACCACACCTCCCCCAAGACACCACACCTCCCCCAAAGATACACCTCCCCCAAGACACCACCCCTCCCCCAAGACACCACCCCTACCCCAAGACACCACACCTCCCCCAAAGACACCACACCTCCCCCAAAGATACACCTCCCCCAAGACACCACCCCTCCCCCAAGACACCACACATCCCCCAAAGATACACCTCCCCCAAGACACCACCCCCACCCCAAGACACCACACCTCCCCCAAAGATACACCTCCCCCAAGACACCACCCCTACCCCAAGACACCACTCCTCCCCCAAAGATACACCTCCCCCAAGACACCACCCCTACCCCAAGACACCACACCTCCCCCAAAGATACACCTCCCCCAAGACACCACCCCTCCCCCAAAGATACACCTCCCCCAAGACACCACCCCTCCCCCAAGACACCACCCCTCCCCCAAAGATACACCTCCCCCAAGACACCACCCCTACCCCAAGACACCACACCTCCCCCAAGACACAACCCCTCCCCTAAGACACCACCTCTCCCCCAAGACACCACCCCACCACCACCCCTCCCCCTTGACACCACCCCTACCCCAAGACACCACACCTCCCCCAAAGACACACCTCCCCCAAGACACCACCCCTACCCCAAGACACCACACCTCCCCCAAAGACACACCTCCCCCAAGACACCACCCCTCCCCCAAGACACCACACCTCCCCCAAAGATACACCTCCCTCAAGATACCACCCCTACCCCAAGACACCACACCTCCCCCAAGACACCACACCTCCCCCAAAGATACACCTCCCCAAGACACCACCCCTACCCCAAGACACCACACCTCCCCCAAAGATACACCTCCCCCAAGACACCACCCTTTCCCCAAGACACCACACCTCCCCCAAGACACCACCCCTACCCCAAGACACCACACCTCCCCCAAAGACACACCTCCCCCAAGACACCACCCCTCCCCCCAAGACACCACACCTCCCCCAAAGATACACCTCCCCCAAGACACCACCCCTACCCCAAGACACCACACCTCCCCAAAGATACACCTCCCCCAAGACACCACCCCTACCCCAAGACACCACACCTCCCCCAAAGACACCACCCCTACCCCAAGACACCACACCTCCCCCAAAGAAACCACACCTCCCCCAAGACACCACACCTCCCCCAAAGATACACCTCCCCCAAGACACCACCCCTCCCCCAAGACACCACACCTCTCCCAAAGATACACCTCCCCCAAGACACCACCCCTACCCCAAGACACCACACCTCCCCCAAGACACAACCCCTCGCCTAAGACACCACCTCTCCCCCAAGACACCACCCCTCCCCCAAGACACCACCCCTCCCCCAAGACACCACACCTCCCCACAAGACACCACACCTCCATCAAGACACCACCCCTCCCCCAAGACACCACACCTCCCCCCAAGACACCACACCTCCCCCCAAGACACCACACCTCCCCCAAGACACCACCCCTCCCCCAAGACACCACACCTCCCCCAAGACACCACACCTCCCCCAAGACACCACCCCTCCCCCCAAGACACCACACCTCCCCCCAAGACACCACACCTCCCCCCAAGACACCACACCTCCCCCAAGACACCACATATCCCCCAAGACACCAAGCCGACCACCCCACCACCACTACCACCACCACCCCCACTTCCATCACCACACACGTTGTATCATACTTACCCACGCAGACGATGTGAGTTGAGAATTTCTTCGGGCTCAAATAGATAAGTTCATTATTATATCATGTAAACATTCTCATCATTATATCATGTAAACATTCTCATCATTATATCATGTAAACATTCTCATCATTATATCATGTAAATTAAATATTCTCATCATTATATCATGTTGACATTGTCATCATTATATTATGTAAACATTCTCATCATTATATCATGTAAACATTCTCATCATTATATCATGTAGACATTCTCATCATTATATCATGTACACATTCTCATCATTATATCATGTAAACATTCTTGTCATTATATCATGTAAACATTCTTGTCATTATATCATGTAAACATTCTTGTCATTATATCATGTAAACATTCTTGTCATTATATCATGTAAACATTCTTGTCATTATATCATTTAAACATTCTTGTCATTATATCATGTAAACATTCTTGTCATTATATCATGTAAACATTCTTGTCATTATATCATGTAAACATTCTTGTCATTATATCATGTCAACATTCTTGTCATTATATCATGTAAACAGTCTCATCATTATATCATGTAGACATTCTCATCATTATATTATGTAAACATTCTCATCATTATATCAAGTAAACATTCTCATCATTGTCACCAGTGCATTGTATCATGTAAACATTCTTGTCATTATAAACAGTGCATTATATCATGTAAACATTCTTGTCACTATAAACAGAGCACTATATCATGTCAACTCTTACAACCGATGTCATATAGTGTACGACAGAATGACTTCCCATGGATCTGTACAGTGTGAGAACAGCATAATCAACTGACAAGTTGTATCACCTACTAAACCATCTTAATAGTTGCGATGTACTGGAAGAACTGCCTACATTTGTTTCTAGCTAAGTAATTGTACGACAAAGGTTGACAACTGTAAAATTGTATTACTGAATATTAAACTTTGCAGCTTTCTCTCCCTTGTGTTAACAAGAATACGATCTAGTAGAATAAAAATAATTAAAATGTAATCTCCGGCTTTATTGGGTGATTGTTCAACTGTGGTGTCTTGTGTTTTAATTGGCTTAAACAACTCTGATTAAAAGTGACATACGTAGATGTCACAGGTGTTGATACGTTTTGGGGGGGGGGGGGTTATAATGGGGGGGCGGGGCGAAAATGATACATGTTTATATATATATATATATATATATATATATATATATATATATATATATATATATATATATATATATCTTTGTGTGTGTCTGTTTGTTTCTCTGTGTGTATCTCTATATTTTTTAAACTTTAATTTATATCGTTGCTGAGAGTTAAATTTGAGGTTAAATGACACTGACAGTTTTGGAACAAACTTTTGATCTACGCGAGCCAAAAGCTGAGACCAATTGTGTAGGGCAGATATTCTGATACCCTCACTCACCTCTGATGACCCTACTCATAGGTAATCACACAAATCCAGGCCCTTCAACAACTCGTCACACTATTCTCCCCCCTCCCCCTCCCTCACTTAAAGTACATCAGTTTTAAGGAAAATAAACATCTCTTTGAACTTGAAAATAGACAAAATTAATACAAGTTTCATTTCTTAGGCTCCCGGTCAAAAACCACCTGGACATAACCCCCCCCCCCCGCGGGGATTTATGTAGCGGGGGGTTGTTCAGGGGTTTATGTCCAGGTTTTTTGTTTTTCTGGACACCCATTTCTTGACCCCTTCTTTCAGTGGCGTAGCTAGGAATTTTGGGCCCCTATGCAAAAATTATCATTGGGCCCCTTCGTAAGCCGTCAGGCTACAATGGAGTTAAACGAAGAAATCAACTGCTACTTAAGATCTACAGATAAGAAGAAGGATTTTAAATAATATAAATATTCTTTACATTTTATATTTTATACATCTTGATTGTGTAATTATACTATGTTATTATATGGTTTTGTAAAAATGTTACAGCCTTAAAGTTAATTTGTTTTTGTTTTAACTAAACGAAAAGAGCAGCGTCTTAAGGCTAGGTCAGAGGTGAGGTCCTTTGATGACGACATTTAGGCGTGTCACCATGACAAACCATTGTCAAATTTACAGTCAAAACTAAGTTGTATCCAGCTAAAATAATAAAAGATTAGTGAGAGAGGGGTGACACCTCACCGAAAATGCTATATTGGGAACGATGGGGTGTCAATTTTGGTAAACACGTAGGGTAACACCCGACATTGTGACGCCACTAACCAAATACATTTTTTTTTAATTGCTCATGATTTATTTAGATATTTGGTGTTTTTTTCTTGCTTTTAAATTTGTAAAATGATGAATAAGTTCACTGAGATCTACTTTAGCTGCGTCTGTATGTTTGATTCTTAGGATGGCTAAGCTAAAGACCCAATGGGCATATGTACAAATAATGAGATTTAAGAATTTCATCATATACATCAAAATCTCCCTCCTTATCACAGTGGAATGTTAAAGAATGCTTAAACCAGTGTTTCTTCCAGACTTTTTTCTCCGGGGGGGGGGGGGGGGCACTTGAAATTTTCGTGGGGGGGGGGGGGCGGTAAACTTTCTTCGGGGGGCGGGCACTGTTAGAAGTATATATTTTCTATATAAATTATACACATTTCATTCCGTTCGGGGGGCGGTAAAAAATTTTCGGGGGGGCCTTCGCCCCCCGAAGAGATGCCTGGAAGAAACTCTGGCTTATACTTTGCCCGTCCTCTGCGATCTAGGTCCACATACCATGGTAACGAAACTATTTGTAAGGGTTTTATCAACGCGTTATCAATTGTGTATTTTTAGTCATGGGACCTTGTTTTCTAAAACTGATATACGTTTTGTTAACATGCAAACAACAACTTCGCTATTTTTTTTTATCATCTTCCTTAATAGTGAGGTTGAATACCTTTCGGCGATCACCTAGGTGTCAAGGTCTTCGCGGAAGTGATTGGTTACACCACCGTAGGTGACCAGATACAACCTCTGGTTTTGTTTAGTCGTCGAATGTAGAGGCACACCCTGTCCCTATTGTAGAATACTCGTGTGATTGGTGTCGAAAGCCGCCCTGTTGCAGTTTGACCGCTGAATCAAGACTCTGCAGGACGCCCAATCAACGGATTTCGTGCACTCATGTATCCGCTGGGTAACTAGGGGCGACCAACCGTTACTACTGCTAAAGCGCCGGAGGACACCCCTTTTTCGATTTAGTAATCGACTTTAGTATCACGACGTATCCCTAGTGTATGGCGCTCATTAAAACGAATATAGGCGCCATAATGCTCATCTGGGAGCCCGGGGCGCACCGGGTTACACGACGGCCGAGGTGCCGGCTGCAATTTGACCACTGAATTAAGAAGTAACGCTTACCCGCTGCCCAAGACACCCATTAAACAGACCCCTGATAGCTGTTGGGAAACTCTTGGTGGTAAACTGCGCCGCCTTACTGCCGGAGCGCCACCCTCAGAAATAAAAATTTAATGGCAAAAACCTTCCCAAAAGTCGGAGTTTCTTTCATGCACCTTTTCAGGAAAAAAACACTTCCTTTAAAATATTCTCAACGACAACGACTTCCCAAAGTTTCTTGGCGATTGGATAAAAATCAAAAACGTATAGCGTTGGTAGCGCCATATTGATTAAGGAATGATTAGATCAACAAAGGAAATGTCATTAAGGTAAAGAAAAACAGTGACAAATGTTGGACTCTGCTGGTTGTGAGAACACTGTCCATGGTTAATACATTTTTTAAAATGTTTCAGTTGTTATCATGGATGTTTAGTTAGATGGAATTTCGTGGAGGGCAGACATCTGGGAGAGAGGTGCATGTCTGTTGGATGGGGTAGGGAATTTCCCAGTTAGTTGAGGTTTGTAGCGATACATGTAGATTTACTGGTGCTGGATGCCGATCTTACAAAATATCGAAGTTCAAGTTTATTTATAGGCTAACAAGCCATTTACCTAAGAGCATGCAAAAAATTAGCCAGATGTAAAGAGGGTAAGTGCCCTAAAATCCGTTTTGAAATCACCCTCTGTTTTTCCCATAAAATACAAAGATTATATAGGGAAATACGACTGGTCAGTTTTGACCCATTTAACGAATTTTCCCGGACATGGCGAGTTTTTTGGGACACCCCAAGGCGTTCTCCTACCACCTCACAAAATTTCAAGGGGGGTCGTCGGAGGAATTTTTTTTTCGTAATATAGCCCATATAAGGCGCCGGTCAGTCGAGGTCAGTTTTGACCCCCTCTCCGTAGACTTTTCGGCAAACCGTCACCGGCCCTCGTGTTCTATTGCCCCAAGGCACCATCGTGCCAAATTTGACGCGCCTGCGGCGCCGGGAAGTGCCCTATCGGGCACTTGACCACTTTGCTTTATATATATAGATTCTCTCAATGGCTTGCAGGATCATGCGGCAACGCCTGTAGTGATATTAGGGATGGGCCCTGTTCGACCCTCCCCCCCCCCACTAAATCCCACTAAAGTAAGAAAAGACTTGGGGCCTTTTTGGAACTTTTAATTATTTCTACAATAGAAAAGAAACTGAATTTTCCTTTTCTTTAATTATTTATATTTAAACAAATATTAAAATTTCAATGTGGTGTTTTACTTTTTTTAAGGAGGTAAAAGGGCCCCCAAAGTGTCGTGGGCCCCTATGCTTTGCTTTACGGTAGCTACGCCACTGCCTCCTTTATGTAGCGTTCCATTTCACCTCAATAAAATTAACTTCTACACAAGTTAGGTCTACACTTAAAGATTCAGCACATGAATTTTCTCACTCTTATATCATGTGTCTTAATTAAGCTAGCAGACTCAAAACGTTCTCAATCTTTAACTTAAGTTAACAGACTCAAGACTTCATCAACCCACACCTTGGATCTAGCTAAGCCAACAGACTCAAGACTTCATCAACCCACACCTTAAGTCTAGCTTCAGCGAACAGACTCAAGACTTCCTCAACCCACACCTTAAGTCTAGCTTCAGCGAACAGACTCAAGACTTTATCAACCCACACCTTAAGTCTAGCTTCAGCCAACAGACTCAAGACTTCATCAACCCACACCTTAAGTCTAGCCTGAACACACCCGTTATTGACTCACATCAGCTTGCACGCCAGCTGTTGTTACACTTGACCTAAAATATGAAAATTCAAAGTTTCTCTACATTGATTTTAACAAGAGATTAAACACGCGCATTGCTGGATGACGTAATCTTTAGTTGTGTGTAGAGCTGTTGAACACCTGTAGCAAGGTGTGTCAGACTTCTATAACACCTGTAGCTAAATATGCTGGACACTTGAAGCTGTATGTATTATACATCTGAACCAGGTATTTTATACACGTTCAAGGAGCATTGAAGCTGGTAAGTTGTCTACGCTGTTTCAAACAATTTTATACTACTAACTACGTCTTAATAGTTTTGTTTGTTTTCTTTTTTATTCTGTATACATTGTGCGATTTTTTGCTTACATTAAATAGACTTTACTCATCGCAAATCAATTTAGCTGTTGTTATTGTTATTCTTGTTATGATGTTTGTAAACTGCTGTGATGTTATAACTATTGATTGTATTACAATCATTTTATACCTGTTATTCATCAGGTTCATTGTGATTGGCTGTCTAAATTTAGATCTCTTTAAAAATGTATCGGGTGTCAGAAACTACTTGCTGAACAGCGACAAAACTTACATGTAGCTTTAAAAAACACATCATGCATACTCTGTGGCATATTGGCATGTCACTGACACAGTGACAGTTCTGTCACACACTGACTCTCCACCGACACAATAACCACCACTTACTGACCACTCACTAACACACTTATGACACTCTAACCATTGATTGACACACTTCTCGCACACTAACCACTGCATGACACACATACGACACACCGAACCTTGTGATGAGAACCAGAACGTCCCAGCCACATAGCGCCATAACACAAACGATCCAATGACGGATCAAAAGTCTCGCTCGTCCGATGACGTCACTGACGCCGCCTGTGCTGTGGTCATCCTATCCGCTGCCAGACAAAATGTCGTCTTCTGCAAGGACTCCAGACACACGACCTTGACCGTGACAGAGACACCCACCACCCGCTCCCCCGCCCGCCTGTTTGGGCCGCTGCTGGCGTGGGTGTCCCGCCTACGCCAGGAAGAAAAATATTTCTACGTCGACCTCCACCTGACCAGGTACTTCTCCAGGTTCCTGGTCGGTGACGTCACGAGAATTCTCCGCCACGTCACGATCAAAGAGCAGTTCTACACCGGCACCAAAGTCCTCATCAAGTTCAAAGGTCAGAAAGGTCAAGTGAGCGTGGCCCACGAGCTGCTAAGCGCCCTCAGGTCTAGAGTGACGTCACGTGATGCGGTTCTATGCCACGAGTTCCAGGAGCCTGACGACCTGGATCTGGTGGCAGCTGGCATCAAGTCACGTGTCTTAAGACACTGTCTGGACCAGCTGGAGATAGAACACAGGTGTCTCGTGGACCTACACTGGACACCAGACACACAAGACACAGCAGACTTATTAGAGACACCAGACACATTAGAGACACCAGACACATTAGAGACACCAGACACAAACCCCAGTGGATTATCGTGTCAGCAACATTCAACATGCAGCCAGCCTCGTGTTGAGATCTTCTACGACATCCGAAACGTCAACCTCCTCATCCACACGAACACATCCAACTACAAACAAGTTGTCGGAGATTTCCTCTGGCGACAAGTCAAGCGAAAGATTATCGAGTGCTGCTTGTACACCAGTGTGTACAACCTGTCTAAAACACATCAGCTTGTGACGTCAAATCTAACACGCTTTATCAACTCCAAAGCTAAAGGGCTGAACGTTATTCTCGTGTGGCCTGAAGACCCGGATCTAGAAGGTTCTGTGATAAAGATTAGAGGAGAGAGGAGTGCTGTTGACAAGTTAAAATGTTACCTAGATAAATCGTTCGCGTTAATTCAGACTAAATTAGACGCGGCCAAAACTAAACCGGCGCCTGTGGAATTCTTGCAGTACGCCGGCTGTCAGGACCAAGTTCCGGCATACTGGGCAAGCAGTCTCCATGGTAACGGCGATGACGCGACTAAAGTTCCAGAGCGTATCGTCGAGGTCGATGACCGGACAAAGTCTGCGATAACTCGTCTGGTGGAAGACACGTGGGACAGGTCACGTGTCGGGGCCGGCAGAGACGCCATCGGCTTACGTCACACCGGCATCCAGGTGTGTGCAGTCAAGCGTATCGAGAACCCGAAGCTGTTCTCAGCCTACAGCGCCGAGAGGAGACGTCTGCTGGAGGCCACCCGCTCACAGAAGCGGGTGTGCACGCCCGTGGGTCAAGTCAAAGGCTCGTCTGGGAGCGTTGTGACCTCCGACCTCCTGGACGAGTCCATGAAGTCAGAGCTCTACCACGACGTCAACGAGCACTACCTGTTCCACGGCACCAAATGTAAATTTATCGACGCTATAGTGAACAACGGCCTTGACCCGAGGGTAGGTCGACAGGACGGGCTTCTGGGTAAAGGGATCTACACGGCAGAGAAGTCCACCAAAGCTGACCAGTACACAGGTATGTGGTTTTCATCAGTACACAGGTATGTGGTTTTCTTTGGGACCAGTACACAGGTATGTGGTTTTCTTAGGGATCTGTACACAGGTATGTGGTTTTTAAGGGACCTGTACACAGGTATGTGGTTTTCACCAGTACACAGGTATGTTGTTTTCATCAGCACACAGGTATGTGGTTTTCTTTGGGACCAGTACACAGGTATGTGGTTTTCTTTGGGACCTGTACACAGTATGTGGTTTTCACATATACACAGGTATGTGTTTTTCTTAAGGACCAGTACACAAGTATGTGGTTTTCTTAGGGACCAGTACACAGGTCTGTGATTTTCACATATACACAGGTATGTGGTTTTCACATATACACAGGTATGTGTTTTTCTTAGGGACCTGTACACAGGTATGTGGTTTTCACCAGTACAAAGGTATGTGGTTTTCTTAGGGACCTGTACACAGGTATGTGGTTTTCACCTGTACACAGGTATGTGGTTTTCTTACGAACCAGTACACAGGTATGTGGTTTTCACCGGTACACATGTATGTGGTTTTCTTAGGGACCTGTACATAGGTATATGGTTTTCTTAGGCACCTGTACACAGGTATGTGGTTTTCTTAGGGACCTGCACATAGGTATGTGGTTTTCACCAGTACACATGTATGTGGTTTCCTTAGGGACCAGTACAACGGTATGTGGTTTTCACCTGTACACAGGTATGTGGTTTTCTTAGGGACCTGTACATAGGTATGTTGTTTTCTTAGGCACCTGTACACAGGTATGTGGTTTTCACCTGTACACAGGTATGTGGTTTTCACCTGTACACAGGTATGTGTTTTTCTTAGGGACCAGTACACAGGTATGTGGTTTTCTTAGGGACCAGTACACAGGTATGTGGTTTTCTTAGGGACCAGTACACAGATATGTGGTTTTCTTAGGGAGCTGTACACAGGTATGTGGTTTTCACCTGTACACAGGTATGTGGTTTTCTTAGGGACCTGTACATAGGTATGTTGTTTTCTTAGGCACCTGTACACAGGTATGTGGTTTTCACCTGTACACAGGTATGTGTTTTTCTTAGGGACCTGTACACAGGTATGTGGTTTTCACCAGTACACAGGTATGTGGTTTTCACCTGTACACAGGTATGTGGTTGTCACCTATACACAGGTATGTGGTTTTCTTAGGGACAGGACGCAGGTATGTGGTTTTCTTAGGGACCTGCACATAGGTATGTGATTTTTACCAGTACACAGGTATGTGGTTTTCACCCGTACACAGGTATGTGGTTTTCACCAGTACACATGTATGTGGTTTCCTTATGGACCAGTACACAGGTAAGTGGTTTTCCTTGGGACCAGTACAACGGTATGTGGTTTTCACCTGTACAAAGGTATGTGGTTTTCTTTGTGACCAGTACACATTTATGTGGTTTTCTTACCTTTCTGTTTTCATTCACAATTTGTTTCTTAGCTCAAACATTAAGTTATGATTTTTGTCCTGTCCATATTCCCCACCAAATGTCTCATCAGATTGTCCATGTTCCCCACCAAATGTCTCCCTACTTTGTCCAAGTTCCCCACCAAATATCTCCCCAGATTGTCCATGTTCCCCACCAAATGTCTCCCCAGATTGTCCATGTTCCCCACCAAATGTCTCCCCAGATTGTCCATGTTCCCCACCAAATGTCTTCCCAGATTGTCCACGTTCCCCACCGAATGTCTCCACAGATTGTCCATGTTCCCCACCAAATGTCTCCCCATATTGTCCATGTTCCCCACCAAATGTCTCCCCATATTGTCCATGTTCCCCACCAAATGTCTCCCCAGATTGTCCATGTTCCCCACCAAATGTCTCCCCCAGATTGTCCATGTCCCTACCAAATGTCTCCCCAGATTGTCCATGTTCCTCACCGAATGTCTCCCCAGATTCTCCATGTTCCCCACCAAATATCTCCCCAGATTGTCCATGTTCCCCATCAAACATCTCCTTAGATTGTCCATGTTCCCCACCAAATGTCTCCCCAGATTGTCCATGTTCCCCACCAAATGTCTCCCCAGATGGTCCATGTTCCCCACCAAATGTCTCCCCAAATTGTCCATGTTCCCCACCAAATGTCTCTCCAGATTGTCCATGTTCCTTACCAAATATCTCCCCAGATTGTCCATGTTCCCCACCAAATGTCTCCCCAGATGGTCCATGTTCCCCACCAAATGTCTCCCCAAATTGTCCATGTTCCCCACCAAATGTCTCCCCAAATTGTCCATTCTCCCCACCAAATGTCTCCCCAAATTGTCCATGTTCCCCACCAAATGTCTCCCCAGATGGTCCATGTTCCCCACCAAATGTCTCTCCAGATCGTCCATGTTCCCCACCAAATATCTCCCCAGATTGTCCATGTTCCCCACAAATTGTCTCCCCAGATTGTCCATGTTCCCCACCAACTATCTCCTCAGATTGTCCATGTTCCCCACCAAATGTCTCCCCAGATTGTCCATGTTCTCCACCAAATGTCTTCTCTGTTTATGTTCCCCACCAATTGTCTCCCCACCAAATGTCTCCCCAGACTGTCCATGTTCCCCACCAAATGTCTCCCCAGATTGTCCATGTTCCCCACCAAATGTCTCCTCTGTTTATGTTCCCCACCAAATGTCTCCCCACCAAATGTCTCCCCAGACTGTCCATGTTCCCCACCAAATGTCTCCCCAGATTGTCCATGTTCCCCACCAAATGTCTCCTCTGTTTATGTTCCCCACCAAATGTCTCCCCACCAAATGTCTCCCCAGATTGTCCATGTTCCCCACCAAATTTCTCCTCTGTCCATGTTCCCCACCAAATGTCTCCAGATTGTCCATGTTCCCCACCAAACGTCTCCCCAGATTGTCCATGTTCCCCAACAAATATCTCCCCAGATTGTCCATGTTCCCCACCAACTATCTCCCCAGATTGTCCATGTTCCCCACCAAATGTCTCCCCAGATTGTCCATGTTCCCCACCAAATGTCTTCCCAGATTGTCCATGTTCCCCACCAAATGTCTCCTCTGTTTATGTTCCCCACCAAATGTCTCCCCACCAAGTGTCTCCCCAGACTGTCCATGTTCCCCACCAAATGTCTCCCCAGATTGTCCATGTTCCCCACCAAATGTCTCCTCTGTTTATGTTCCCCACCAAATGTCTCCCCACCAAATGTCTCCCCAGATTGTCCATGTTCCCCACCAAATTTCTCCTCTGTCCATGTTCCCCACCAAATGTCTCCAGATTGTCCATGTTCCCCACCAAACGTCTCCCCAGATTGTCCATGTTCCCCACCAAATATCTCCCCAGATTGTCCATGTTCCCCACCAACTATCTCCCCAGATTGTCCATGTTCCCCACCAACTATCTCCCCAGACTGTCCATGTTCCCCACCAAATGTCTCCCCAGACTGTCCATGTTCCCCACCAAATGTCTCCCCAGATTGTCCATGTTCCCCACCAAATGTCTCCTCTGTTTATGTTCCCCACCAAATGTCTCCCCACCAAATGTCTCCCCAGATTGTCCATGTTCCCCACCAAATTTCTCCTCTGTCCATGTTCCCCACCAAATGTCTCCAGATTGTCCATGTTCCCCACCAAACGTCTCCCCAGATTGTCCATGTTCCCCAACAAATATCTCCCCAGATTGTCCATGTTCCCCACCAACTATCTCCCCAGATTGTCCATGTTCCCCACCAAATGTCTCCCCAGATTGTCCATGTTCCCCACCAAATGTCTTCCCAGATTGTCCATGTTCCCCACCAAATGTCTCCTCTGTTTATGTTCCCCACCAAATGTCTCCCCACCAAGTGTCTCCCCAGACTGTCCATGTTCCCCACCAAATGTCTCCCCAGATTGTCCATGTTCCCCACCAAATGTCTCCTCTGTTTATGTTCCCCACCAAATGTCTCCCCACCAAATGTCTCCCCAGATTGTCCATGTTCCCCACCAAATTTCTCCTCTGTCCATGTTCCCCACCAAATGTCTCCAGATTGTCCATGTTCCCCACCAAACGTCTCCCCAGATTGTCCATGTTCCCCACCAAATATCTCCCCAGATTGTCCATGTTCCCCACCAACTATCTCCCCAGATTGTCCATGTTCCCCACCAACTATCTCCCCAGACTGTCCATGTTCCCCACCAAATGTCTCCCCAGACTGTCCATGTTCCCCACCAACTATCTCCCCAGACTGCCCATTCAGCAGACACCAGTCTGGCACCTACAAGACTATGCTGCTGGTCCGTGTGTTGCTGGGTGACGTCTGTTTGATGGACGACACGCATGACTACATCACACGTGAGTCCCACTTTAGGAACTTGTGGTGTACAACACATAAAGACAATATTAGACGCTCTACATCTACACACCTCTACTCCTGCCTACACAGTTAATCGAACAGTGACTAGTGTGTCAGCCTCAGTCATCAATAACACACAGGGGTAAAATTGTCCCGCCGGTCTACCGGTACAAATCCCGATGGGTCCCCTGGAACAGTGCGGTTCTAGGCTTATTAGTGCTAGGATTTAAAAAATATTATGTCGCGTTAATTCCCATCCAGCTGAGGATGATCATCAGGCTATGATGGCGAAAAATGTACAATTAAAAATTTTTTGAAGCCCGTTTAAAAATTACATGGACCCTCTTGGACACAGTCAGCCCACCCCTGATAAGACACAACATGTGTTGGCCCAAATCAATAGCACACCATGTTTTAACAAAAGCCCCTTCCAATAACGTAGGCAGTGTGTCGGGGGTCGTGTGGTGTTTTTCCCCCATTAAACTACACATGTGTCGGGGGTCGTGTGGTGTTTTGGCCCCATTAAACTACACATGTGTCGGGGGTCGTGTGGTGTGTTGGCCACACATAACGATTCAACACATTTAACAACACAAGACGCCTTAACTAAATTTAGTATCAGACCATGTCACATGCTGAAGCCCAGGTGTGCACGTCCTGGTCAATAAAACATTAAATAAAGGACACATTGAATAACACTCTGTATTACATCAACTGTGTCTGCATTACATGGGTACAGGGCATTACCCCCCCCCCGTCAAATACCCACCGGACGTTCCCCCCCCCTCCCCCGTCATTACCCCCCCCCCCCCCCATCTCCGGAGTAATGACCCCCCTGTTAATTACCCTCCGCCCAGTAGGACATCATCCCCCGGTTAGAGCTTAAGGTTCAATTAGGGTTAGAGCTAGGGTTTGGGTTTGGGCTAGGCCAAGGTCTAGAGTTAGCGCTAGGGTTAGGGTTAGGGTTAGGGTTAGGGCTAGGGCTAGGGCTAGGACTAGGGCTAGGGCTAGGGCTAGGGCTAGGGCTAGGGCTAGGGCTAGGGCTAGGGCTAGTGTTAAGATCAGGGTTAGGCTTAAATAAATGTCTGGAGTTGGGTTGGTTTTGGGTTAAATTTAGGGTACTGTGAATTCTTAGGTTTTTCGTCTTTGTCCTATCTTGGTGGATTTGGGAGGGGGGTTGTAATTCCCCAGGGGAATAATTGACAGGGGCTAATTGCTCCGGGGGGGGGGGGGGTAAATACGTGGGGGTGGGAAATGTCCGTAGGTGGGAAATGTTAAATGTCCTGTGCCGTATTACATGAGCTGTGTCTGTTTTACCTTAAAGTTTCCTTTCAAACATGACGGTCTACGGGGCAAGTGAAGTAGAGTTCATTTGTTTCTGTGACCTCGGCATATGAAGAGATAGTGTGGTCAGCACTATGTCCAGCAGTCTTTAATTTTTATAACGTGAGTTAGGTACCCATCAGAGCTGGGTGGACTCAGGGACGGTCTACAGACTTGAGCCAGGATTCAAATTCTAGACTTACCGGTTAACAGTCTAGCTCTCTACCGCTAAGCCAATCCATCCCACTCTGTAATTCTTGAGCTGTGTCTGTATTACCTAAACCTAGAGGACCCATTAACTAACAGATTTTAATTTCACCAGGAAACGAAAAGCTGACCAGACCGCCGTGTATGCAGTGTGAGAAAGACAAGTGCGCATGCGCAAACCAACAGCTTTATGGGTCAGTGATGGCCGACGGGAAGTGGCTTTTCCGCGAGTTTGTCGTGTATGACAAGAACCACTGCTACCCTGAGTACATCATCAAATATTTAAGGGTGTAGATGCGTAGCAGTACAATGTACACAATGTACACGATCATTAGTTGACATGTGTATACACATTGTATACTCAATGTGCACATTTTCTGCACATATTAGCAGCTATCTGAGCTACGTGGAGGGTTGCCAGATACCTTTTCCGAAAATACTGGACACCTTTCCATTCTTCCCTTCTCAGGTATGCCGCAAAGCAGAAGAAGGGGGGTAACAGAGTATTATTCATATACTTGTACAGTATTTATATTTATTTTGTCCTGGACAGTCTGCTCAAATACTGGACTGTCCAGTTCAAAACTGGACACCTGGCAACCCTAGCTACGTGTACACAATGCAATTATTCAGTCTAGTTGCATCATTATATAAATATCATGGAAACAAAACTCAAACATCTAAGAACGGTGATGAGAAAAAACGGACATAACAATTTGTATGTCGAAAGTTCATTAAAACTAATTATCTAACACTAATTCTTGTTTGTATTTGATTCATTAGAGATGTAATTACATTTTTATAACCATACGGACTTAATATTTTTAATTTCACATATTGTTAAAAATCCTGACAACACTTACGTGAAGCCTGTATTACATTTTTTTTTACATTTGGAATATTGCAACATTATTTTTACAACAATAGGATGCTGCTACAATTTTTTGATAAAACTTAAATGTTCGTAATATGTGTGCTCCACACAAACTCTGTAGTCTAGGCAGAGGCGTTGTGAGGGCGGGGCGGGGGGTGCGGACCGCACCGGGTGAGACCACTTGGGGGGTGGGGGGGGGGACACCAAAGCAAAATAAAGGCAAAATGTACATAAGAAAAATGCTTTTTTGCCAGTTCCATTAATGATTAATTATAGTTAATTAGTCTTTTAAGTACGAATCGACTATTATAACAAGCGGGTAGGGGTGACACCATGACGTAAACGCGCCAACTATAGAGAAAATCATGCTACATCCAACTGTATTATTAACAGACTAAAGATAAACATCGTTACTATTAAGTCTGCAGAGATTAAAGCTTATACGCAAATATGTAGCATACTAGGCATGCTGCCCAGCTTCGCTTAGGCTTTCGAAAACATTGAGAATTTGAATGCTTAATTAATTCGCCCGAAGGTCGGTCTACGACCTCAAGAGTTATGAAGAGGTTCCTCCGTGGACATTTTTTTTTCGATTTATAGCTCATATAAGGTACCGGTCAGTCGAGGTCAGTTTTGACCCCCACATCGTAGACTTTTCGGCCAACCGGCCCCCGTGTTCTGTCGCACCAAGGCAAGATCATGCCAAATTTGAAGCGCCTGCGGCGCCGGGAAGTGCCCTATCGGACACCCGACAATCTAGATCTAGATCTAGATTCCTAAAAGAATTTTTTTTTTAAGTTTAGCCCGAGCATAATAAAAAAGAATACATTAACCAAGTTGACTTGCTGTGTCTCGAACCCGCACCACCTGCGTGGTTTAATATACACTAACATCTCCGCTATTTAGGCACCTTATAAAATACGGAGAATGAAACACGTATTTTAAAATCTTAACTTACGCGAATATGCCTATTCTTTCAAATTAATTTTTTATCCCAAATTAGCCAGTTCCAAACAAAGATTTTGTATAAAATAAATAAGTCTTGAAATAGTTTAGTCCTAATATAGAAATTTATTTTTGGAATTGATTTTAGAGAAGTTAGAGTCTAAATCTAGATCTTAGCGTCTACGTCTAGATCTAGTTATTGCGTAGATTTAGATTTAGATTTAGTCTAGATCTAGAATCTCTAGATCTAGAATCCAAATACATAAAATAAATTTTATGAGTTTAGGCCGGAAAAATTGTATTGTATACATTTCATAGTGTACGTAGATCTAAATCAAATTTGAATGAAATAGTTCATTTGTTTTCATTCTAAACACGGCAGATGACGTCATTAGTTAATGTATAAGCAATAGTGACGTCACAGTTTTATGCGTTCTTTTTCACATATATTAATGCTTTTCCGGTTGCATAAATAATACTGTTTCTCTACATTCGAATACGCCTTAAATTTTTATTTTTCTTCTTTAAATAAAATTGTGGTTATACATTTAAAACATCTAACATATTATTTTCAACAAAAGTCCGTAAAAAATTCTCGATATATCGCTGCCGATTCTGACGTGATGTCCGGCGAAAATTTTTTGCGGACAGAGAAAGAGAGAGAGAGAGAGATGTGCGAACGTGGGGATTTATAAATTAGGATATTTAAATTATGGACTTATTTAGGCCGACACACACGATTATATATATATATATATATATATATATATATATATATATATATATATATATATATATATATATATATATATATATATATATATATATATAGGCCTATATGTATATATATATATATATATATATATATATATATATATATATATATATATATATATATATATATATATATATATATACTTTTTGACTTGGGGGTGACACCACGAAGTGTCGCACCGGGTGACACCCGACCTAGCGACGCCACTGAGTTTACGTGTGAGCAGTACATTTGCTTATCACCGGAATCAGTTTTGGCGTTTTACATCACAGCAAGTTCAGCGGCGACACTAGAAAGTAAAACATACACATAACATACGTGTATGTGAATAGATTGTCACTTTCACATAGCTACCTCCTCCATTGCCACATTAATTAAAGATACCATTTTCAGTTAGCGACGCTACTAATTTAATCTTCATAGGTTGGTTAATGCAGCTTTAACTACTAGCAAATTATATCATGTTTTGAAAAGCCCCCTTATCCATTGTGTAAGTTGTATACCATAACATGGCCGTTATGTTCACCTTTACAGCTAAAAGACATTGTAGAGTACTATACTTTTACGAGGCACTAGTCAGAAAATTCATAAAGAATACTTCCGTAACAACGCTGGATTTATTCATAGCGCCTACATTATTGATTAATGTATCGAATATGCTACATACGGATATTCCCAAACGAGGATAGAAAGACAATGTAAACCGGTCAGTTTCAGACCAGGTAGGTACAGATAGAAGATTGGCTTACACTGGACGCAAGAATGGAAAGAAATTAAAATCACAGGGAAAACTACTGTCTTGGATGACCAAAGATGTGATTTTTTTTTCGTTGTCAACTTTCATTCTTGTATCGACGGAGAAAGAACGAAGATCAAAAAATTTAAAAACCTGGAGTTTGCCGATTCGATTATTGTTTAAGAGAAAAAAATCAATATATCGCAGGTGTATAAGAAGCGTTTAAAGGAACCCATTCGTTGTGCTCTACCAAGGTAGTAAGTTTTCTTATTATGTATGTATTATAAATGTGAATGATATATAATTTAGAGTGTGTTGTGTGTGGTGTGTAATGTGTGGAGAATGGGGTACGTGTACATGTGCTTGTTGTACTTGTAGGATTTGCCACAAAAATTAAAACGTTTGCCAGAGGAATAAAGTAGCCATGCATTAAGCATAAAGTAAAATCGATATTATTGACGTCTATTCAATGAATCAAATCATTGAATCATTCCCAGAACTTCGCCCACTCACACTCCTACTCCCAAAACTAAGCTCACAAACTCCCATAACTACGCCCACTCACACTCCTACTCCCAAAACTACTCCCACTCACACTCCTATTCCCAAAACTAAGCCCACTCACACTCCTACTCCCATAACTACGCCCACTCACACTCCTACTCCCAAAACTACGCCCACTCACACTCCTACTCTCAAAACTACTCACACTCACACTCCTATTCCCAAAACTAAGCCCACTCACACTCCTACTCACATTCCTACTCACAAAACTACGCCCACTCACACTCCTACTCCCAAACCTAAGCTCACAAACTCCCAAAACTACGCCCACTCACACTCCTACTCCCAAAACTAAGCTCACAAACTCCCAAAACTACGCCCACTCACACTCCTACTCCCAAAACTAAGCTCACAAACTCCCAAAACTACGCCCACTCACACTCCTACTCCCAAAACTAAGCTCACAAACTCCCAAAACTACGCCCACTCACACTCCTACTCCCAAAACTAAGCCCACTCACACTCCTACTCCCAAAACTAAGCTCACAAACTCCCAAAACTATGCCCACTCACACTCCTACTCCCAAAACTAAGCCCACAAGCCCACAAACTCCCAAAACTACATTCTCTACCACTGCAGTATCTACTCACTTAATGACATCGGCGCTATTTACCTCGCCGTATTTCGTTAAACGCTTTCTGTCGTTACAATGACGCTGTTTTTCAACGATCATTACCAAATCTCAGGCTTAATTTTTTCCAGTCTTCCATGAAGCAGTCAATAAAATTAAACAATCCGATGTAACACTGTACACAAATATTAGTTATAAAAAATAGAACAATGATGGGTTTTATCTGTCTAAAATTATGATGGGTGGGTAGGTTGTTCCTAGCCCCCCCCCCTATTCGTCTACCCAGTTCGCCTTAAATCAGTAGAGAAATACACAATATAATAAACTTGCGTAGAAGTCATTTTTGTAAAAAAAATGGAACTGCCAACATTCAGTTCAAATGTTTATTGTTGCATTCTTTTTAATGGTATAGAATCTAGAACTCCGTAGTTTCCAAAAGATTTCACATTTTATATTTGCGTGAGTGGGGGGGGGGGGGGTGGGGGGGGGGTGGGGCTGGCTGGTTGGAACAACTTGTCCGCAAATAGAAGCACAAACAGAATTTTAAAAAAATAAAAGATTCCAAATGCATATCGTTTGTTGAATTTTATATCCTACAGATAAATTTGTAGTATTAAAAGATAACCGACAAAAACATCAGTGTATGCTGGGTAATACGTTGTGATGTCGATAAATATGAATTGTTAACGATACTTTTCAATAAATTTCATTGATTAAACTCTCACATGTATTAAGTAGAAACCACCTCACTATGTTAAATTTCCTTCAGAGTGAAATATCAAGCATCATGGGTGGATGTACATCTACCGCTAACAGAATTCATCCTCAAGATGCACAGGGCACGAAGGTAGAAACTCTTAAAAGATGGTTTGATAAACTAGTATTCTGCTCTAAAAACCCCTCTAATCGGCAGTGGCTTCGTTTGGAACAATTGGCTCGTCTTCAGTCGTCATTACCCCCACATCTAAAAGCGACCCTAAAGCCTAAC
Organism: Physella acuta; assembly: GCF_028476545.2. Taxonomy (NCBI): domain Eukaryota; kingdom Metazoa; phylum Mollusca; class Gastropoda; family Physidae; genus Physella; species Physella acuta. The sequence continues at coordinate 243,583 of NW_026732451.1, read as the reverse complement.
CTTGCCGACAATGAGGATCAGCCTGGCCACATACAAATAGAGTTTGGTTCTAGCCCTAGAGTTTCATACACTGCGAACCTCCGTGATAGAATACCAGGTGTGGAGCAAAGACCTACTTCAAGAAACGCGCAGAGACAGAACACGACATCCATTTTTCAAGTGGACAAACATTTGTCCAAAATTATAAACAGATTTTCACACAAGAAAATGTTGAGGATGCTTAAATCTGTTGATGTTTTAAAGAGCGAGCGTAGAGACGACAAGATTTACATTAAATTCCAAGGGAAAGCAAAACACGTGAAACTGGCCGATACATTGTTGGAATTTATGAAGCAAAAGCTGGTGACTTATCGTGTTAAACTGGAACAAGAATTTCCTGACAGGAAAAAGTTGCAGCAAGTCAAGAAAATGATCTCAACAAATGTAATCAGACCCTCCCTGGACGAGCTAGAGCCAGAAATTGAGTGCGTCATCGACACCCACGGTCCAAACATCACGCTCATATTTGATAACAGACACGAAACAGCTTTGTTCAGCAACACACGGCTGTCCGAGCTGTATGGCTGTGTTGGTCAGATGTTGTGGGCCAAAGTTAAACCTGTTTTAGCCAGGCCGTTAGGGTCACTTGAGATATTAGGGCTCGCTGCTCAGAATGATGATGTCCCATCTTACTGGAGCTATCGAACAAATGATGGCAATACTTCATTCAGACTCGTTGACGTGATGGCTAACACACGAGAGGCGATCACTGACCTGGTGTTTCAAACCTTCGACCAGTCGTCCATTGACGTGGGTCGAGATGCTCGCGGACTATGTCATAATTCCATAGAAGTTGTCAGCGTGCAGAGAGTAGAGAACCAACGGCTGTTTAAGATCTACAACGACAAACGGAAGCGGATGTGTGAGTCCATGTACTCAAAGAGACGTCTATGTAAGCCCGTAGATCAGCTGCCAGGCTCCAGGGGCGCCGTTAGAACAAATGACGTTATAAAACCTTCTATGAAAAAAGAGTTGTGCCTGGAAATCAACTAGCACTACTTGTTTCACGGCACCAAGGCAAATCTTGTGGACGCTGTTCTCAATAATGGACTTGACCCACGGGTCAGTGGGTCGGACTGTCTGCTGGGTAAAGGCATTTATACAGCTGAGATGGTCACCAAGTCAGACCAGTACACAGGTAGGTTTTCTCTGGTACACAGGTAGGTTTTTTCTGACCAGTACACGGGTAGGTTTTATGTTCTTCATTCACTTTAAAACTGTATTGACACTTTTGTTAAAATCTCGGCACGCTTATGAATATAATCATCGGACTTCAACTTTAAAAAATGCTTTCTCCCCCCCCCCCCCTCCCAACTTTGAACTTGATACATCGTGTTTTACTTTTGAATGTCTCAATGACCAATATTTCCAGACACCCAAACATCACGTGGACAAGATGGCGTCCTACTTTTGACGCGTGTGTTGCTGGGAGATGTGTACGTCATATCTAGGAATAGCACGTACATCACAGGTCACACCCAGCTTTTCTTATTTAGAAACTGTAGGATTATATTTAGTCCATTAGTCTATTATAATATTATATTCTTCAGAAAATAATATTTTCCCAATAATACTTAAAGAGATATTTCAAATTGTCGAATTTTAAAGTTTACTAGACCACCCGTTATCATTAGATAACTGTGGTTTTTGGTGGGTCATCCATAAATGACATCACGTCTGTCACTTACCATCACAAAATAACCAGAACCCACATTAAAAAAGATGACACACCTCAGACGTTTTTGTCCTTTAAAAACACCGATTTCGGCAGAGCATGGGCCTGACCACAGTATCCTTTCATATGCTGACGTCACAGATGAACTCTACACATACCCAACTCTACTTCACCTGCTCAGTGTCCCACAAGTCTAAGACAACATGTTTTTATCGTTAAAAAATATTTCGGCCGAGCATGGCTCTGACTACACTATCCCTTCATATGCTGATCACACAGAAACAGGTGAACTCTAACTCACCTGCCCTGTATCCCGCAAAGTTCTGATAGACAACTTTATCATTCACATCTAAAAGAAAATTGAAAAAAAATTAACATTGACATGATGTGTCTCGAGCCCATGCCACACGCATGGAAACTTAATACACTAACATCTTATCTATCTTGGCTTGTAGAATAACGGACGTAACTACTAATATATTTTACTTTTTTTCTAGATCTATAACTTTTCCTTCCTTCGACAGCTGATTTGTAGATTCTAGATCTAGAGAAATTTATTGTATACTAAAATAAAAAGAACTGTTGAAAATTATAAACATAATAAAAACAGCAAACGGACATATTGTTAAATTTATAGCAGACAGAAAATTAGCTGTATAACGCGTTAAAGATCTGAATAAAATAAGAAATCTTGTATTGCAGCCGCCATTTATTGTACTAAAATTAAACAAATCATGTGACGTCACTATTCACTCAATCAAAGTCGTTTTTCTAAACTTTTAAAATTAATGTGGTTAATCTACCAATGAATAAATCAATAAATTAATTAACATCTTTAAATAAATTTGTCTGAAAACAAAAATTGTTCTCTACCTACATACTATTTTACAGCTCTACACATAGTGCAGATTCTCTCCATTACGCAATCAGACAAACAAAAAAAACAAAAAAAAAAAACAAATAAATATTTAAACATGTAAACAAACTTGAGTTTTAGTAGTATAGAGATTGATTTAGTTAAATAACTTGCCTTCATATTTATTGTCTAAACAATTTAAGAAACACACGAGCAAACAAGCTAGCATTAGGTTTTATGTTAGATATGGAGCGAGATATATGACACAACGTCTCACAGTGTTCTTGTGTTTGTTGTACCAGGCCCTGAGAAACTGACCAGACCACCATGTGTTCAATGCCAGAAGGACAGGTGCTCATGTCCTAACCAGGTCCTGTACGACTCCGTCATGTTAGATGGAGGCGCTCAATTCCGTGAGTTCGTGGTCTACGACAGGGACCAGTGCTATCCGGAGTACGTCATCAAATACAGGAGGATTGTGGATCCCAAAAAATTGCTGTATTAGAACATGAGATCACTGCCTAATTGAACCACTGATTTGTTTGTCAAGCAATGGGAGGGGGGGGGGGGGGCGTTTAACGTTACATTAAAAGAAAATAATGGAAGAAACGTTTGATTGGCTGGAATTTGAGATCGTGTGGATGTCTGCCTTTCTGTATATCTATACGTCTGATTGTGTATCTGTCTGACTGACATTATAAAAGAAAATAAAAGTACTTTCTCTCTTTAATTAAATGGTCACTGAAATATTTTTTTGCGACTAATGCTTTTATTTATTTTTCTCAAAAGTTGAATGAGAATTAGGTGAACATTTTGTTATAATATTTGACGACAAATTATCAACTTATCTCAGACAGGCTGACAAATAGACGGACATTACGACCTAAGTATAAGCCTGTACAAATACACTTGTTTTTGTACACTAATTTTGTTGTCACTATGTTGTTGCAATGTTTTACAAAATAAATTGATTAAAAATACTATAGGTTGTCATGTTACATTCCAGTTTAATTATGTGTATTTTAAAAACTTGTTCCCCTATATATTTTAGTTTTTATTACAAGTTTTTAATTAACTAACTTCTTCTGTCGTCAGATATCGAAACTGATGAGCGAAATTTCGAGCACTTTTAAGTGACCGATTCGTTTCTTACTTATTACGTTGTTCAAGACACGATGACAATGCAATCTGACATCAAATTTGACTTAATTGGATGCGTAATTAATCTTGCATGAAATAATTAAAACTTACTAACTAAAGTAAGGGGCCTTCTATTTACCGCACAATTAAACTGTGTCCACGTTTTATTTTGGCCTTGTCAGCATATTATTTTGGCTTAGTCGGAATTTTATTTTAGCCGCATCAGCTGTAACACAACACGACTTAAGCACACTTAAAGTCAATAGAACAGCGACGTGACAAAATATGTGTTGGCTAAGATCAAAATAACAGTGTATTCAGGCTGTCATATTGGGTAACATATACGTTGACATATTGAATAAAACATAACAATTCGGCCACATTTAATAAACCATAACAAGTTGGCCCCATTTGTAACACATAAGTTGGTTATACTGTATAAAACATTACAAGTCGTCTACATGGTCTAACATATAAAATGTAGGCAAAGAGTAGTGACGTCATTAACTATATTATCGAGCCCTTAGATCACGACGATTGAATGTTCTAACTTCTGAGAGGTTTGAAGATACAAATTTTGCTTGTGAACTAGTATAAGTCAAACGAATTACTTTTTCCAAAGGTTGTTCTACAGTTTTATTTAGTAGTAAATACATAATACATTACGTTTTAATTGTTACACACATTATAACATTCTGTATATTTTTCATATAAAATTTATTTGCTGGATACGCTTTGCACACAGTAAAAATTATGATTTAGTTGTTTGATATATCAGCGATTAACATTGTATAAAGGTTGAAAATGGTTTTTAAAAACGGCGTAATTTCGCTTCTATTTATAGCGCCTACGTTGTACTGAGTCTGAATCAGAGTCTCATCGTTAGATAACCATATCCCCCTAACGCTAAAAATGTTTTGTCAGTCCAAAGTTCGAGGAAGTGTTAGAATTCACAGAAGCTGCCACAAATTCCCTAACCCGACCACGTAACTGTTAAAATTGTTAAAGAGTGTTTAATTGGGCTACTGATAACTTAAACAAGTTAATTAATTTACACATCACATTAAATTTCAACAGATTTGTTTGATAGACAATTTTAAAAACGTTTTTATTGATATAGAAACAGATTTTTTCGAAGAAATTTTAGGGAATAGAAACTGGAATTTCCCGATCGACAGAGACGCCATGACAATTACAGGCAGTTTCAAGTGTCACTTGATTGAGTCGACTTAGGCATGTTGTTTTCATTCACTAGCTAGACGGTAAGTTCATATATATATATATATATATATATATATATATATATATATATATATATATATATATATATATATATATATATATATATATATATATATATATATATATATGAATGTGTGTGTGTATTTCCGTATGGGTATTTATCAGTGTCTAAGAATATTTTATCATCTTACAAGAAGCTAATTTAAATTAATCAACCTAAATCCTACAGTAGAAGAAGTGAAGATCAATCGGTCTGAATGTATGTAACAGTGTCCAGTGGTCAAGACAGTAAAACTTCTGACTTATGTCAGAGATGTCACGTGTCAGTTATGCCACGGTACTGACATGTCACTGACAGACGCCTCGTGTGTGTAATGTGTCTCTCGTGACTAGGTGCAGTAGAGCGACACTGAGCTGGAATGGTGCCAGTAATGCTGAATGCCCTCTAGGACTTGGCTGGCACTTCTCTACACAGCAAACAGACAAAACTAAGGCAGAGACATTATTAGCGACGATTTCAATACAACTCAAATCGATAATATCAATGTTGATTCAATGGTGTCAATGTAAATTTCTCTGCGTGTAATTGCCGCTTCTGATTTTTTTTAAATTCCGCGAATGACGTAACATTGAACGTGTGTAGTAGTTAACACACACGAGTAAGTGTGTTGGTCAACCCGCGTCCTCAACATTAAGTCAGCTCCAGGATGTAACTGTATTGTGTGTTAATGGCTTAATCAGTGTACAGGTAATGAGCTAAAGTTACAGTTTTATAGGCTGCCAATGTCCGTAGAGATCATTAGTTGATACTCACACAAGAGTTACCAAAAGTTATAACGTTATCAGAAACAACTTTCTCAGTTATATTGCCTTAGTTAGGTTAGTTTCATGAGCGGTTGTATACATTTGTTAAATATACGCTGACAATTTCTTATCTAAAAGGCCAACACTATGCTTTTACTTTACTTTTTTCAGAGTGAAAACACTGGCAACATGGGAGCGACCGTGTCTATAATAAAACGTCCTCCACATTTAAACACACAAAACAAAATCCACCCAGAAGATACAGGCAATGAACAAAATGCAGCAACTCCTCAACAATCCGTTGGTAAAAAGCTCAAACTTTTCGTGTTCTGGAGCAAAAGTTCCTCCCATAGACAGTGGCTTCGTGTGGAACGATTGGCTCGCCTACAGACGTCCCTGTCCTCACAAATACATCCATCACTGCCCTCACAAATACATCCATCACTGCCCTCACCCACACATGCGCCACCAGGCTCGAACACTACCGACAAAAAAGCTAGCCCATGCCAAGTACAAATCAAGTTTGGAGCCCACCCCGTCGTTTCATACACAGCACAGGTTCGTGCTAGATCGCCAGCCACTCAACACAGACCGACCTCAAGAAACTCGGCGAAACAAAAAACTTCTTCGGTTTTTCAAGTAAAACAACCATGGTCTAAATTTTTAAACAGATTTTCATCTGAAAAAATGCAGGAACAGCTTACAAAAGTAGAAGTTTTAAAACATATACAAACAGACGACAGTATTTATATAAGCTTCCAGGGGAAAGCAAAACACGTGAAACTGGCCCAAACACTGTTGGAAACTATGAAGCAACAGCTGGTCACTTATCGTGTTAAACTGGAACAAGAATTTCCTGACAGGAAAAAGTTGCAGCAAGTCAAGAAAATGATCTCAACAAATGTAATCAGACCCTCCCTGGACGAGCTAGAGCCAGAGATTGAGTGCGTCATCGACACCCACGGTCCAAACATCACGCTCATATTTGACAACAGACACGAAACAGCTTTGTACAGCAACACACGGCTGTCCGAGCTGTATAGCTGTGTTGGTCAGATGTTGTGGGCCAAAGTTAAACCTGTTCTTTCAATGCCAAGGGGGACAGTGGAGTTTCTGGGGCTCGCTGCCCAGAAAGACGATGTCCCGCCCTATTGGCGCTGCAACATGGATGCCGGAAGTAGTTCTATAAGTCTAGACTCGACGCATCCGTTGGTTTACGTCGGCAGAATCACACGAGAAGCGATCACTGACCTGGTGTTTCAAACCTTCGACCAGTCGTCCATCGGCGTGGGTCGAGATGCTCGCGGACTACGTCATAATTCCATACAAGTTGTCAGCGTGCAGAGAGTAGAGAACCAACGGCTGTTTAAGATCTACAACGACAAACGGAAGCGGATGTGTGAGTCCATGTACTCAAAGAGACGTCTGTGTAAGCCCGTAGATCAGCTGCTAGGCTCCAGGGGTGCCGTTAGAACCACTGACGTCATACAACGGTTCATGAAGAAAGAGTTGTACACTGAGATTAACGAGCACTACCTGTTTCACGGCACCAAGGCAAATCTTGTGGACGCTGTTCTCAATAATGGACTTGACCCTCGGGTCGGTGGGTCCCATTGTATGCTGGGTAAAGGCATTTATACAGCAGAGATGGTCACCAAGTCTGACCAGTACACAGGTAGGTTTTCTCTGGTACACAGGTAGGTTTTCTCTGGTACACAGGTAGGTTTTTTTCTGGTACACAGGTAGGTTCTTTCTGACCAGTACACGGGTAGGTTTTCTCTGGTACTTAGGTAGGTTTTCTCTGGTACTTAGGTAGGTTTTCTCTGGTACACAGGTAGGTTTTTTTCTGGTACACAGGTAGGTTCTTTCTGACCAGTACACGGGTAGGTTTTTTTCTGACCAGTACACGGGTAGGTTTTTTCTGGTACACAGGTAGGTTTTTTCTGGTACACAGGTAGGTTTTTTCTGACCAGTACACGGGTAGGTTTTTTCTGACCAGTACACGGGTAGGTTTTTTTCTGACCAGTACACTGGTAGGTTTTATGTTGTTCATTCAAGTTTGATCTTTGGCGAGCCCCCATTCACACGTCAGCTTTTGTTGATGTTCACACAACCCCAATTAGTGAACATAATCAATTTTTTGATTTGTAGTATTTCTTTAATTTGTCTTTATGTCTTTATTTCCACAGACTCTCAAACATCACGTGGACAAGATGGCGTCCTGCTGTTAATGCGCGTGTTGCTAGGAGACGTATACGTCATATCTCGGAATAGCCCGTACATCACAGGTTGAGTGATTTATTTCATACCTAGCTTCATTTAAAATTGTATTTAGCATTAAAATTATCTTGTAATGTTCTTATAACGTTGTATCACGTCGGCCTTGAGCGTATACAAGACAAGACAGATTGGGGAAGAAATAAGTCATTCGAGTACACAAGAAAAAGCGTTAATACACAACTTTTGGCACATGTACAGAATACCATATGACCCTAGACGGCATGTAGAGGCCACGGATAATTTATTAAAAAAAAACCCATCGAAAATATAAAACTATTACACCGAGAATGTTATAGGATGGTTTTTATTAAAGTAATGCATCTGATTCAACACGAACATAAGTTCAGTCAACATAGTAAACAAGAAATAGCAGTAAACGTCTGAATTGTTATATATATGATTTAAATATAACAATAAAGCAATATACACACACATATATATATATATATATATATATATATATATATATATATATATATATATATAAACACATCATGTGTCGTGCTTTTTACTTGCATCGCAGTGTCTTATTATAAGTAATAGAGTAGAGTTTGTTTATATAACGACTTAAATTTATTTTATAGTTGTCACTGTTTTTACTCTTACACGTAAAGAAAATATTAAATACACGCACATTGCTAAAACATATTAAATGGATCAATGTCAAATATTATTTTCGTTTGGATTACTAGAAAAAATGAATACATTTTAATAAAAAACTAATTAAATAAGCTCTTTTGTAATTTAGCGAAGGGAGGTAATTTAAAAATAAATTCAACTCACGCTAATTAAAAAATGGGAATGCAAAATCTCCAAGACGAAATTATTGTTGGAATAATGTAATTAGCAAAATGTGAATGCAAATTCTGTAGACGTGTAAGAGGACATTACTGTTGGAATATTATAATTAGCATGGATTGATAAAAGGTTATCTTTTATTTATTTTATTCACTGAACGCACTGTCTACTAATGATATTTTTTGATCAACTATTCCTCAACATTATATACGTGTCATCACATTCATTAGGTGCGCAATCGTTTAACTCATGAAACTCTATTGTGATTTTTTTTAACTTTCTCGTATAAACGAAGTATAGAGAAAGTCTTGTAATCGTGCAAAAAAAAAAAAAAATCACACCTCACTGATACGGAACAACATAATTTTGCAATCTTGTCCGTATGTCTCTGTGTCTGTCTGTGTGTCTGTGTTTCTGTCTGTGTGTAAACATGATAACTTGAGTACCGTTACAGCTAGGTTGATGAAATTTCATATATGTATTTTATCAAAATCGTAAATACTGATCAACTTTTGAGCGATTTCCGATAACCGGAAGTGGTACTTTTTCTACTTTGAATTTTTCAAAAGCCTATAACTTGAGTAGTATTTCAGATAGATAAATGAAATTTCACATGTAAGTAAAAGATCTAATTCTCTACCTTCTTTCAAATTTTGAGTAATTTCCGTTGACCGGAAGTACTAAATTACGCTATTTCCGTTTCTCAAAAAACGCATGTAAATTTATAAAGTACTAATAATATTGAGCACTATTATGCACATCTTGTTTTGGCGTTCGCTTGGTGCGCAATTCTTTTTTCTATGAGATTCTATTCTATTTTTAAAAGTTTAAGTAATTAAAAATCATGTCTATATTCCAAGTTATATTAGAATATTCGAGAAAGTTTAGGGGAGATCACTCCCGGTTTATTTACTTTAAAGAATTGAAAAAAAAATGCATGAATCGATAAAGTGCTCGGATATTTTAAATACTGCCTTTTATTTATTTTATACACTGAATGTACTGCTTATTATTTATTATTCTATCTTTCGGTTTGCGGACAAGCTGGGGGTTTTATAGTCATTCACTGAATCAGGCGCGGCATGTTTTCTTTTGTGTTTGTGCTGTGTTGTGTTTGTATTGTGTTTGTGTTGTGTTTGTGTTGTGTTTGTGTTGTGTTTGTGTTGTGTTTGTGTTGTGTTTGTGTTGTGTTTGTGTTGTGTTTGTGTTGTGTTTGTGTTGTGTTTGTGTTGTGTTTGTGTTGTGTTTGTGTTGTGTTTGTGTTGTGTTTGTGTTGTGTTTGTGTTGTGTTTGTGTTGTGTTTGTGTTGTGTTTGTGTTGTGTTTGTGTTGTTTTTGTGTTGTGTTTGAGCATTGTTTATGTAAAAAGTAGCTTCTCACCTAACTGACGATATCTATTGTATCAGGCCCTGAGAAACTGACCAGACCACCGTGTGTTCAATGCCAGAAGGACAGGTGCTCATGTCCTAACCAGGTCCTGTACGACTCCGTCATGTTAGATGGGGGCGCTCAATTCCGTGAGTTCGTGGTCTACGACAGGGATCAGTGCTACCCTGAGTACGTCATCAAATACAGGAGGATTGTGGACCCCAAAAACTAAATAAATATTTATTCCATTCCTATTATGTCTGTGTGGTTTTTATTTTAACAAAACTGCGCTTATCCCATTTTGCACAACAATTATCATAATATTAAATTTTATACCTGCCTTAATTATATTTTAGTGATATCAGTTAAGGAGGTAATACTGTAAGGTTTCAACACTATCAGGTTTCTTTCACTTATTGAGATCACTCTGTACATTGTAGGGTCACAACATCCCACTAAGGTTCACGTTAGTCTATATTGAATTTAGTAACATCAGCCATTTATTTGTTTCATTCGTCTGTGAGTTGTAAAGTTACAGTTTGTCTTCAGCAACGGATATTTGTATGTATGTAATAAGGTTACAGGCTGCTTTAGCGGCGACCGTCTGTATGTAATTAAGTCACGTGATTCCATAGACGAGGACTTCTCTCCTGTATGTTATTATGTATGTTATCATGTCACACAAATACCTCTCTCCTGTATGTAATTAAGTATTCAGGATAACAACAATTCTCATTGTAAATGACAAATTTCCTGAACATCAAGCCGTCATCGTCAAGAATGATCGAGTCATACATGGGATGGTTTTTAGTGCACGTCTCGTCTTCACACTTGACACATGGGGGGCCGGTGAAACGATCGCCTGGGCAAAACACACACAGCATATGAGCAAGGACGTAGAACACACACACCACATGAGCATGGACGTAGAACACATACACCATAGGCACAATAGCATGGACGTAGAACACACACAGCACATGAACATGGACGTAGAAAACACAACATCAGCACATGAACATGGACGTAGAACACACACAGCACATGAACATGGACGTAGAAAACACAACATCAGCACATGAACATGGACGTAGAACACACACACAGCACATGAGCATGGGTGTAGAACACACACAGCACATGAGCATGGGTGTAGAACACACACAGCACATGAGCATGGGTGTAGAACACACACAGCACATGAGCATGGAACACACACAATAGCACGTGAAAATAGAAGTAGAACAGTTTCAAATGTTCGGGGATATGCATGAGAAAAATATATTTATAAGTTTCGAACATTCCACAACATGTCATCAACATACACAAAACTACGAAATATAAAAAACATGACAAAAATACCACTAAATCTCAACACCAAAACTATACATACCACCAGAAGTCACTCTCCTATGCTTCTTGTCAATAACGTATGGATTTCCCAGCAGGACTCGAACCAGACACAAATACAACTCAGTTCCTGGTGGCTGGCGACATACTGTAGGCTCTGTTAGAAAACAAAATGTTTATCTGATTCTAAGGTGTATCCAATGTGACTGGGTTGTGCTATATATATATATATATATATATATATATATATATATATATATATATATATATATATATATATATATATATATATATATATATATATATATATATATATATATATATATATATATATATATGGAGAGAGAAAGAGAGAGCGCTGTTGTTTGTATAGCCATGCAGTTTAATACTGCACACACTATGTCGTACATTACCTTTCCTGGTAGGAGTTAGGTCTGTATGTTGGTTTGATTTGGTTGACTCCTCAGCGAAATAAAGAGCCCGCCCTAAGATCCCGGATGTAGAGAACAGCGGGCTGAGACTCCCCGTCCTTAGGGCGTCAGCCAGCCCTGGCTTGATGCCAAAGAAGAGAAAATGCTCGTTGATCTCGCTGTACAGCTCTTGGCTCAACACACTGCCCAGTAGCTTGGTGGTTTTGATTTGATGGCCTGGCAAAATCTTAGACAAGTCGCAGCACAGTTTCCCACTTTCCGACATTTTGCTAAACAAACTTTTCCTGCTGTGTGAGTAGCGCTGGAATGTCTGGAGGCTCTCATACCTCTGGACGTTGACGATGTGGATTCCCGTGTTGTCCTCCAACCCCGCGGCGTCACGGCCTTCTCCGGCGTGGTTTAGATCCCACGTCTTTAAGACAAGATCGGACACCGCTTGCCGCGTGACGTCATCGACATCTATCAGGTACGATTGTCTGGACTTCAGATCTACCGCTTGGTCCGGGTGATTGACCACGCCCCTCCAGAAAGTTTTATCGTTGAACAGAGTCCAGTATGACGGGCAGATCTCGTCAACACCAGAGGCATACTTTAAGAAAGTCACTCGGTGACGCTGGTGGGTCTTGTAGGTAGCGATGGCGTGTTTCTGTAAGGCGTCAGACACTTTTTGAACCTCGGCGTCAATCAAAGATTTTATCAGCTCTACATCTTTCTGCAACCCTTTCAGTTTGCATGTAATTGTAGTTTGATCAGAGACAAGCTTGAGACAAACTGTCAAAGATTTGCATCTCTCTACGAGCATGTTGTGTAGCCCATCTGGCCAGAAATTGATGGCGCTGCTACTGACTTCACTTGTATACAAACATTTATGAAAAATCTGGCCACAAAGTCTCACCATAACTGAATCTAGATCCGTGTTTTTGTCTGCGGTAATAGACACCTCAGGAAGTATTCGTGGATCTATATTTAACACAGGAACAATTTCATATTCACAACCCTTCTCTTCTAGTGAAACATCATTTGCTGTTGGTACGTTCAGTTTAAGGAATGTATCTTTGTCGTCGATGACAATGTGTACATCGATAGGTCTGAGAGTTATGTAACGATTGATTGTCCTCCGTGCGATGAGGATCACATCGTCAACAGGAAGTTCCGTGAAGGTGAGGGCAGGAACTGCTACAGACGTGGCGCCAAGCTCCAGCACCTTATCCAGGATCGTTTTGTAGACAGTCACCAGATCTGACCTGGAATTAGAACCAAGTCTTGTACACGTAACATAACTAAAGTCTGTGCTCAGTTGCTTGGCTAGGATAAAGATTATAGCCTTAGGATTTTTTTGTCTTTCTGCTTGACACATTTTAACGACATCAGCCGAAACACTCGGGCACGCAGCATCATTCCACTGATACACAATCACGTCAGTGTTTTCCTCATCAATACAGCCACATTTTATTTTCACTGTGTTGAAATCTTTAAACAAACTAGAACTATGTGCTAAACCTGCTTGATTTCGGACAAATTTGAAGTCTTTATCGTCAGGTTTAACAGCGTCATCAACAGGCTTGACGTCTTTATCATCAGGTTTGACGTCTTCATCACGGAGAAAGTCTGAAACATTTGACGTCACAACACATTTTTCCTTAGACTGGAACTCAGAAATGTTCTCCTGAATAAGTTCATCTTGGAATCCCCGAATGACAAGAATGACATCTGTCATGAGCTGACCACAGAGAGTGTGCAGATTCCAGGTCCTGGTGATGACGTCATCAGCCAGGTGCATGAAGGTATGAAACGATACAACAGCAGTATCAGGCCTACAACACAAGGGATTGGTTTCTTCTGTCTCCCTGAATAGTTTGAACAACGCCGATTGGTGAAACTTTTGTAGGTACGTACACTGTAGCATGTGATGTGTTGTTTCATATTCTAGATGGTCACCAATCAACGTTTGGGTTTGTCTCCTAGAGATCAGCACATCTTCCTCCAGACCTTCCAAATAAATTTCCGTCTTTTCCACATTCCACGTAACTCGAACTAAAAGATCTTTTTCTAAGTGATCTTTCAATGACGTCAACGTGTCTATTAATATCGCTTCAGTGGACCTTGCAACAACTTTGTGATTTAAAATACGAAGAAGATGAGTCATCGCGCGGTGCAATACGACATCATCGTTACTAGCAAGCAGCAGATAATGTGTCTTTAACATGTACTTCACCTGCCCCAAGTGGGTCAAATCACCCAGGACACACCACGCCTTCTGTGTCGACAACAGTTGCAGCATCAACTCCGTTAAAAATATTTTGGCTGTTTTTATCCGCTTCACCTCAGTGACAATCTTACGTATCTGGTTACTCACATCGGCCTCCTTCCCCCGTATGGTGGCCAGTTTGGTCAGTCGGTTGTAGCTGACACGACAGTCGTCAAAACTACCAAAACATCCCAGCATCAGAGCGTGTTGTAGTTTACCCACAGGTACTGAGACCTCAACATGTCTCTGGGCTTGGCAAGTTTCCAGCTCTTTAATTCTCTCTAAAAGTTGGTTCTTTTCCTCCTCCAAGGCCTCAAGTTTCAGTTTATAAGACGGTTCATCTTTAGTTGTATTTGTGTGAGGCCTGTTGTTTGTTGTACTTGAACTATTTTTTATGTGATCGTTGGTCAAATGACGTGAAGCACGTGAGTCTAGAAAAGGAATAAAAAAATTACATCAATTAGTTTTATTCGGGGGTTCGACACAAGTACTCTATGGTGCTGATGCAATGCATGTACTCTTTCACCAAAGGTACTCGAATATATTTCAACCAAATGACCCTTAATAAAAATACGCCATATTTCAGTTATAACAAAAATGAGTACACTTTTAATATAAAACAATATAAAATATTTTAGAAGTTATTCAAATTTATAGCATATAGCTCTAGTTTAGAAATGCCCCCACTCCTTTCTTCCCACTTTCCTGAATAAAAAACGTTTCTACAAATATGTTAACTTCAGACTGAGTATTGATTAGAGATATTCTTCGATAATCTGTTGACATCTGTATGGCCCGTTATAAGAAATCTAGAACCTAAACGTAACCCAAAACTAAACCCTTAATATATGGTTTTGTTTTGTCCCGATTGTAAACCTGCAATAAGTAAATCAAACCAACATCCTAAATTGTAACCTAAATTCTTAAATTTGTAAAAGCCGTAAGTTCAAACATAATTGTTTTTAACCTTAAACAATGTCTAAATCCAAAATTGTGCAGAGACGTATTCCTTAACCTATTTCCATTCACATCCTTATATGTTTTCTAAGAAATTAATAAATGTTATCTGCAAATAAACCAATACATTCCACAAGATAACCGGCTTATTAAAACACATCACACCCGTACCTCTAAACTCTAAATGAAAGTTGGGTTAACTAAAATCAAAGTATTTCGGTCCAACTCTGTACCGTTTTTATTTTCAGACAATTGTTGCCGGTGAAACTCGTCAATAATACACAACTTGACACTAACACACAACTTGACACTAGCAATTTGACACCAATAAAAAACTAGACACAATAAAACAACGCCAGGTCTATGAAAATAAAAACCAAAAGTGCTCTCAAGTCCTTTGCGAATGGAGCAGATCTAGAAGAGGTCGAAGACTTTAAGTACCTCGGCAGCTATATATCAGCAAATGGCAGCATAGAGAAAGAAATGGCCACCAGAATAGCAATGTCAGCGCAAGCTTTCAACAGACTCGCTAAGATCTGGAAATCATCTTCACTGCAGTAGAGAACCAAAAATAAGGATCTACAAGTCTAATGTACGTTCTGTACTCTTCTATGCTGCAGAGTCATGGAAACTAAACAAGAAAGGAGAGAGCCGCCTAAGAGGCTTTGAAAGAAGATTCATCTAACTATTCTCAGGATGAAGTGGGACGACAAAGTCCCGAACAAGGAAATATGGCTACGGACAGGATTAAACGACATTGTTTCAGAAGTTCGAATGAGGAGATGGAGATGACTGAGCCATGTCCTACGAATGAGCAAAAGAAGACTCCCCAACATGGCGCTGAAGTGGAACCCACCCGGAAAGAGAAATAGAGGAAGACCACTGGGAACATGGAGGAGAGAGATGGAAGAAGAAGTGCAGACCTGGCATGAACTAAAGTGGCTCGCTCAAGACAGAGTGGAATGGCGGAGATTTGTTGTTGCCCTATACTCCACAGCGAGTGATGAGGATTAAGTAAGTAAAGTAAGGTCTACTCCCCATGTATGACTCCATCAAACGTACCTGCTAGGCCCCTGTCTTGACACCAACACACAACTTGACACATAAAACAACATCAAGTCTACTCCCCATTCATGACTCCCCCCAAACCTACCTGCTGAGGCTCCCTGTCTCAGTCGGGCTGACACGTGCGAGTAGTTCTCGTCCAGAGCCTCCAGAAAGTGACCAAACGCTGGACCCGAGCCGGCATGGAACAGTTTGTCCAAGAGTGTCCTCATTCGTCCTGTGGCCGTGGGCATGCCACTGATGACGTGTTTGTCATCAAGGGTGAAAACATTTTTGGCAAATAAAACATCGACGATATCCAGGGCGTCGACCTCTTTGATCAGGTACACCAGGTTCTCCTGTAAGACAGCCTCGTCCTCCAGCTTAAGACGACCTTTTCTTGAAGACGCCATTGTGTTTTCTACTTGAACGTGTGGAATACAAAACAATAACCCGTGATAGGAATACAATCATTTAAAACATATTTAAAATGTCACAAGAACGCAGAGTTTCTTCCAGGCATCTCTTCGGTGGGGGGGGGGGGGGGGGGGGGGGGGCTCCCGAAGAAAGTCTACCGCCCCCCCCCCCGAACGAGATGGATTTTATATAGTAAACATACACTTTTACTAGTGTCCGCCCCCCCCCCCCCCCCGAAAAATATTCACCGCCCCCCCCCCCTCCCCGAAAATTTCAAGTGCCCCCCCGGAGAAAAAAGTCTGGAAGAAACACTGCAAGAACGTATGATGGGACGGGGTAGTTGGACAGTAGAGCAAACGACATGTAACCTGAAAGTTTGGAGTTTTTATCCCAAGCTCGAATCCGTAGCCGAGTCGACCCAGCTCTGATGGGTACCCAACTCACGTTAAAAAAAGTAAAGACAGCTGGACGTATTGCTGGCCACACTATCCCTTGATAGGTTGAAGTCACTGAGAC
Organism: Physella acuta; assembly: GCF_028476545.2. NCBI lineage: Eukaryota > Metazoa > Mollusca > Gastropoda > Physidae > Physella > Physella acuta. The sequence goes on along the minus strand of NW_026732451.1, from coordinate 226,419 downwards.
TGGGAAATTCTACTTCATCTGCCCTAAAAGGGGAAATTTACTTTAAGAGTACACGAATTGGGATAATTTACTTACTCATTACATTAAAAAGTTGTTATAACATATCTTAAAATATAATATGTGTCCGCTTTGGTATTCTAACCAGTAAAAGTAAAAAAATAAATATCTTATTTAAATAATATGGTTGTCATCTATCTATATACTACTAAAACTCAAGATTGTTGACAAGTTTGTATATTTCTTTTTTTTTTCTTTGTCTGTTTGGTTGCATCAAAGCATCTGCACTATGTGTAGAGCTGTAAAATACTTATTTATGTAGAGAATGTTTTTTTTAAACCAATCTTTTAATCGCAAATTCATTTAAAGTCGTTAATTAATTTATTGATATATTCATTGGTAGAAACACCACTTAATTATAAAAGTTTAGAACAGTTACTTTATTTAAAGTGACGTCACATTACTTACTTTTTTTTTTACAATAAATATGTCGGCTTCCATGGAAGATCAAGTTGCGATTTCAAAAGTTTAAAGCAATATAAAGCTAAATTTTCTATCGACTATTGCTTAAAAGATACGTCTGCTTGCTATTTTTATTAGGTTCCAACACTAATTTTTATTAGTATACACTGGGCATTTCTTCTAATTTATAAAATTAATTTACCTAGACTAGATCTCTATGGATTCTAGATCTACCGATAGGCCAAACATATATTAGATCTAGATCTATTTAGTTAGATACAAAAAAAAACACTATAAATAATTGAGTTTCTTTATTAAACTATTTTGGTCCTTAAATATTTGATATATATTATGTCTGAATCTTTGTTTTTTATCTTCACATATTCGAGAATACACGGACGTTATTTATTTATAGCTACGGAAAAACTAGTCAAGCCCAGCAATAGATTCTAGGTCTTGATCTCTAGATCTCTGGATCTAGAATCTCTGCCAATAATAAGTTTCTATACTAAACTATTTCAGGCCTTACTTATTTTATGTAAATCTTTGTTAGTTTAGCTATGGAATTGGCTAATTTAGGATATAATTTAATTTTAAATAATAGGGCCTATTCGCGTAACTCAAGTTTCATACGCTGACTCTAGATCTAGATGTGAATAAAGTACCCCACTAATTCTGCACCTAATTTTTTTTAGAAGTGAATGATAGAGTTACCTATCAGGACTTAGGGGAACACGGGGAAAGTGAAGTAGAGTTCACCTGTTTCTGTGTCCTCAGCATAGTGTGGAATAACGGCTAGTCCAGTAGATTCTAAAAATAGGTCTTAGTATTATTGTAACGTGTATATTTAACCTTGCAGCTGAAGTAGATCAATATATTTTTATGTTATTTTTACATTTCTTAAAAAGGTATCGATTTATAAATTATGGTCAATAAACCATCTCAAAGATAAAGGTAATTACAAGTAAATTTGAATAGCACAAATATTCACTGCATTACTTTTTACTTGTGTCCGAACTACTTTTTCATGCCCTTACCTTGGTCATAAAAGATTTTTACTTTGTTTTAAAAATATAGTCGTCTGTTTGCATTTTTAAGTAAATCAATTTTAAGAAATATGTCAACATTTATTAATGAACTATATTAAACTAAATAATTACCGACGATCTTAGCGTAAGTCAAGTAGTTGTCAGAGGTCTTTCCTATTACATGTACAAGAGGTCATTATTTATAATAATGGGAATTCCCGAAGTTTTAAAGTTCCTTTTGAGCATTCGAATTATTGTTTTGGATGCTGATTTAAAACATCTTCTGGTTGGTACTTGGGATTACTATAAATCATTAACAGATTATCCTTTTAAATTATTGAGTAGTTTTATTTTTTTGGAATTTTTTTCTTTAGATATTTCAAGATGTTTATTAAGTATACAAGTTTTAAATTATTTACACGAACTACTCCCTATGTATACATACATACACACACACACACACACATATATATATATATATATATATATATATATATATATATATATATATATATATATATATATATATATATATATATATATATATTTAAAGGACGGAGTTGACTACCGGTAGAGAGCTAGAATGTTAAACAAAAAAACTCACGTCAGCGAAAACAAAAAGTGTGTAAGAAGGCAAATAATTAATAAAGAAAAAACAAACTTCACGTCAGACTATAAACCTAACAAATATAAAGCGGGATAGATACGTTGGGCTACAATTATCGTTTATTAAATCAAATCAGGCGCACTCTCTGAGATACCGGCGGTCGGCTGTGCTGAGCACCTGGGCTCCCCCGTCAGGACAATGGCGCCTATATTATTTTTAAAGAGCACGCTACAATAGGGACACGGTGGCACACGAAGTTCGATGATTGAACCTAATCCAGCCGCCGTACAAGCCGCCCCTGCCACAAGTGTAAGTGATGGTTCCCGAGAACGCACGGCGACGCCCCTGACATATAAACGGTCGCTTAGGTGTGTTCTAACTCAGTATTACGGAGGATGATCTACATACATTCAAGGTTTTCATAAAGCGCAACTTGTGGGGTGTGAGCGGATTGTGGAAAATTCACGAAACAACAGCTAAGATCCCAGAAATATAGCGCCAGCATTGTTTACATTTAAATAACTTTATTTTAGAAAACAAGGTCACGCATCTAAAAATACATCATGATAAACTGAGGAAATCCTCCTAACATATCGCGTCAGCGCAGCCCTAAGGGTAGAAAAACGTCTAGCGAAATAAATAAGAAGGGTTTCTTTCAAGCGTGACTTTGTTTTCTAAAACTGAGTTATTTAAATGTAAACAATTATCGGGACACGAGTTTACCTAAACTACCGCATGAAAACCTTGAGTGTACGTTAGTCACTCGGCGAAATAATGAGGTAGAACGCACTTCGGTAACCACCCATGTGTCAATGACGTAGAGGGGCGCTCTCGGGAGCCCCGGATTACACCACCGCAGAGGCGCCGCGTAGGGCCCCCACTTCTTAAAACTAACATAGGCGCCATCGTGCTCATAGGATAACCCAGAGTACCAAATAGCATCCTGTTAGCAATGATGCAGATTGCGTCATTCGCTAAAGTGACAAAAATGAACAGGATTTCTTCTGATTATTAAAATAAAACGTATTACAGGGCCCTCAGCGGTCCATGTGAGCCTTTGGGGGCTGAAACTGAAATTTTTGTTCACAGCTTAGTTGCACCCTACCAGGGCGCCGGCGGACACGCCTGATTCAATTTAGTGAGCGACTGTAACACCCATCTTATCCTTGTCTATCACACTGTTTAAACCAAACGTAGTCGCCATAGCGCTCACGGGACAGATCAGGGCGTCAAATTGCATCCTGCCGGGGGCCGCCCGTGCGACATTAAATCCCCCCCCCCCCCAAGAAACCTTTTCGGGAGTATTCATCAACTCCCTAAAATTTTATGGCACTCGGGTAAACGGTGTCGAACCGCATCCGACTTTTATAATTTTGTATATCGTGTATAGAGGTAAATAGCATACTCCCGTTGCACTGCCCTTAATAAATTTTAAAAAAAAAGATTTCTTTGCAGAACCCTTCCCTGTAGCTTTCTAATTAACTCCCCGAAGTTTAATTGCGATCGGATGAACGGTGTCAAACCGCCATCGACTTTTATTATTATATACAGTTTATAGAGAAAAAAAACGCGCCCTGCCTGGGCGCCACCCCTGCAAATTTGAAATCTTTTTTTTCGCAGACACCTCGCCAGGAATATTCTCAACAACTTCCCAAAGTTTCACGGCAATGTGATGAGAGGTGTAGTAATACACAAAAGACACACACAGACACACAGACATACATTGCTTTATATATATAGTTAGATAGATAAAATATAGAGAAAATCGCACCCTCCTGTGGCGCCGCCCTTGCGAAATTAAAAATGATTTTATACAGAATCCTTCCTTGGAGTATTCTAATCAAGTCCCTAGGTTTGATGGGTATCGGATGAACGTTGTGAGACCGCAATCGACTTTTATTTTTATATACCATATATAGAGAGAAAACAAATCGGACCCTGCCAGGGCGACACCCATGCAAATTTGAAAATGTTTTTAGCGCATAAACCTCCCCTGAAATATTCTCAACACCTTCCCAAAAGTTTCATTGCGATCGTGTGAACGGTGTCGAAGCAATTCACTTTTTTTATTTTTATATACCGTATATGGAGAAAAAAAAGCACCCTCACGTGGCGCCGCCCTTGCGAAATTAAAAATGATTTTTTTTTTACAAAACTCTTTCCCAGAGTGTTCCAATCAACTCCCCCAAAGTCTCATGGCTATCGGATAACGGTGTCAAACCAAAATCGCCATTTATTTTTATATACCGTATATAGAGAAAAATCGCACCCTCCCGTGGCGCCGCCCTTGCGAAATTAAAAATTATTTTTTACAGAACCCTTCTCTAGAGTGTTATAATGAACTCCCAAATATTTCATCCCTATCGAATGAACGGTGTCAAATCAAAATCGACTTTTATTTTTATATACCGTATAATAAGAAAAAACAAATCGCGCCCTGCGAATTTGAAATTTTCCCCAGGAATATTCTCAACAACTCGCCAAGTTTCACGGCGATGTTATACCATTATATATATATATATATATATATATATATATATATATATTGTAACGTTAACCTATCTATCAGCTAAATAGAAGGAGAACGTCCCCGGATTCTTTTTTTCGGGGTCATATGCAAATGCCTTACGGCCTAAGTGGATGAACACTTAACACAACGACCACTAGGGCTCGAATTTAATGTCTAGGGAAGCTAGTGATACAATTGTAATTAACACTCATCCAATCTACATACGACCTTTTAATCAGCGAACTCAGAAGTGGCAGAACACAAGGTTGAACTAAATAAAATATTTAATGTATAAAATATCAAAAACCAACTTACACAATGTAGGAAAAATCACTATCACAGATTTCTACACTGTCTAAAGAACAGCTACAGGCCACACAACAATGCTGTAGTTTCTAGAATTACTTAGCGACAAGTAATATTAAACTAGAAGACTAAATCAACTGAAGAAAGCAAGGCACACACAGGTCTTAAGTACTCTCACGTTCAAATGGTCAGAGTCTATAGCCGGACAATATGGACGGCAACCTGACCAAGGTAAAACGGCCTCGTAGACTGCCAGGTCAAGATAAACTGCCACGTGTTGCGAGTGTGCGGGGCAATTAAAGACTTCTGTGACAGGGGAGGTTATCCTCAACTCATGTCGCCATTGGTTGGGATAATCATCTGATCAGAATCATTCAATCAGATTTTAATGGAAATTTTCTATGTCTCAAACACCTTAATAGTCAATGGAAAAACCCCAGGTGTTACACAATCATTCCATATAAGGAATTATACAATGTCAAAATAAAAATGACTCGACCTAAGTAGGTCACATCCCCTCCCTTTTTGGAAGTGACAGATAGGTTCCACAAGAACATACATAAGGAACCAATCTGGCAATGAAATAACAAAAATGTTTTACAAATGTAGGCAATCAAAATCATAATACCAGATGAAAATATCCCTGAACATAAAAGGGAAGTAACTCCAACTTTTACAATTGGTGAAAGGGGAGTAACCCTTCAAAAAGTAATTATACATCAAAATCCCTCAAAAAAGGGTATTACAATTTTTCCATGAGAATATTAAAAGTGGTAAACCCGCCAGGGTAAGACCTTTATTTCAATGACTAGCTACAATATCAATTGAGTCATATGAGACATATTATTATAAAAGATTACATATAATCAAAAACTACCTTTAATTAAGGTTCACCTGAAAATAAACAAAATATTCAACAGGATTGGAATTTTGAAAAATTCTAACTCACACCACTCATTTTCATATGAGTGACACTCAAACAAAACCTGTTTATGGTCCTAATGAACCACAAAGCATGTCACATGATCAATGTGTACAATAAGATTTTACATCTTTGACAAACAATCAGCCACAACATTATCACTACCCTTAATGTGTGAAATTTCCAGATTAAAATTTTGGAAATATAAGCACCATCTCAATATTCTTTGATTTGTCTGTCCTAACTTAGAGGTAAATTTCAGGGGATCATGGTCAGAAAACACTCTGACTGGATTGGTTGAAGAAGAGACATAGACTTCAAAATGTTGTAATGACAAAACTAAAGCTAAAGCTTCTTTTTCAATAGTAGAATAATTCTTTTGGTTCTCATTTAACTTCCTGGAAAAAAAGGCAATGGGATGGTCAATTCCCATGTTGTCTTCTTGAAATAGGACTGAGCCAATGGCTAAGTTGCTAGCATCAATGGCAAGTTTAAAGGGCTTGCTAAAATTTGGTGCAGCCATAACAGGAGCATTTGATAAAAATGACTTAATGGTTAAAAAGGCTTCTTGACATTTATTTGACCATTCAAACTTAACACCCTTTTTCAATAATGCAGTAAGAGGTTCAGCAATAGCTGAAAAGTTTTGACAGAACCGCCTATAGTAACCAGCCATCCCAAGGAACTTTTTGATCTCTTTACAATTTTTGGGAGGTGGTAACCTTACAATAGCATCTACTTTAGCTTCAATGGGCCGAACTTGGTTCGTTCCCACTTGATAACCCAAATAGGTAATTGAAGCTTTACAGAAATCACTTTTATGTAAGTTTACAGTAAAATTCACTTCAGACAATTTTCTAAAAAGGTTAGTCAATTGAACAATATGTTCTTCAAAAGTATTAGAAAATACAACTATATCATCTATGTAGGCCTCACATTGGTCTATGTCAGCAATGACAGAGTTAATGACTCTCTGGAAAGTTTGACCAGCATTTCGCATACCAAAGGGCATACGTTTGTATCTATAAAAACCATTAGGGGTTACAAAAGCAGATATTTCTTTTGCACGGTCAGATAAGGGGATTTGCCAGTATCCTGAAAGTAAATCAATTTTGGAAATTATCTTAGCCTGACCAACTTTATCAATAACGTCCTCTATCCGAGGTAAGGGATAGGAATCAGCTTTGGTGAGCGCATTCACCTTCCTAAAGTCGGTCACAAACCTGAAAGATCCACCGTCTTTCGGGACTAGGAGACATGGGGAACTCCAGTTGCTGAAACTGGGCTCAATGATATCATTCTTGAGCATATAATCAATTTCATCTTTTATCAAAGCAGCTTTTTCCGGGTTAACTCTATAGGGGTGTTGTTTAATGGGTTTTGCGTCACCAACGTCTACATCATGAGGTGGAACCTTCGCTTCTTTGGGGACATCCCCAAAAATAGAGGGAAATGTCTCAAATAACTGAGACAATCTATGGCTTTCCTCTGTGGACAAATGCATAAGGTGGACATTCAAATTATCTAAAAAGGAAGAATTTACCAATTTTGGGGGTTTCAATTTATCATGTATCACATCATCAGAAACACTTGAACATACAGGTAAAGTAATTTTAGCTGTGGATTGAAAATTGTTACAATTATCATAATATTTTTTCAGTGAGTTGACATGATACACTGTCTGTTTCTTTCTTCTGTCGGGCGTATTGACAACATAGTTCAAATCACTTAATTTTGAATGCACAGTAAAAGGTCCACAATATCTCAAGGATAACGCATTGTTCAGATTAGGCACTAGCACAAGAACTTTGTCGCCTGGATTGAATGTTCGTTTACAAGAACTCTTATCATACAGTTCTTTCATTCTCACTTGGGCCTTTCTTAAGTTCTTGTGAGCCATTTCGCACACGGCTTTCAGTCGAACGTGAAAATCGTCGAAGTTTTCCACTGGATGATCGCTGGTACCTGTCCAACATTCGTGTATCAGCTTCAGGGGGCCACGGACAGAATGTCCAAACACAAGTTGAAAAGGCGAGTAGCCTAAAGAGTCCTGGACACAGTCCCTCGCGGCGAAAATAATCCAAGGAACAGACTCATCCCATTGGGTGTTACTATTAGCGAATGTCCTTAGCATGGTTTTGAGGGTTTGGTGGAACCGCTCAAGTACGCCTTGAGACTGAGGGTGGTAGGCTGAGCTGGTGATGTGGGTAACGCCTAGCTTGGCTAGTGCTTCCTGAAAATGGTGACTGGTGAAGTTGCTGCCTTGATCTGTTTGCACGATTCTAGGTAATCCAAAGGTAGTGAAGAACCGGGTCATGGCTCTGACTACAGTCTTTGCCTTAATGTTCCGTAAGGGAATCGCCTCGGGAAAACGGGTACTTGAACACATAAAGGTAAGTAGGTACTCGTTGCCCGCCTTGGTTTTAGGCAAGGGACCTACACAGTCCATGACGATTTTAGAAAAAGGTTCTTCTAATACAGGAATCGGACTCAAAGGGGCCTTAGGAATTGTCTGGTTGGGCTTTCCGGCCAACTGACAGTTCGTGCAACTTCTGCAGTAACGCGACGCATCTTTTCTCATTTTGGGCCAAAAGAACAGTTCTTTGATCTTCGCCGTCGTTTTAGTGACTCCTGGGTGCGCTGACATTGGATGGTCATGTGCCAGCTTAAGTATTTCATGCCTATAAGGTGGAGGGATCCACAGCTGGTTTTTACCCAACCATGGTTCGGCTGGTGAGGCATTCACTGGTATAGCGCGACGAAAGAAGAGGCCGTTCTCGGAGAAATATTCCCCATCGTCAGATGATAGAGATTTTTCGACCGTTGCTTTGAGTTCCGCGTCGACTTGTTGAGCTTTAATGATGTCTTCCTGAGATATTCTCAGGGGTAAGCCCAGGCTTGTGTTTTCTGGAAGCATAGACTCCAGTTTGGGAGTCGAATTTCTTGACGATGACGGCGGGTGTGGTTCAGACGTTGTGTCAGCCAATTGTTTGGTCTGGCTTCTTGTCACCGCACATGCAGGATACAGTTCATAATCATTATCTGGAACTGTTGACAAAGGGTCTGAAACCGTACAGGGGTATACTTTGCTTCCCGCAAGGTCATTCCCTAGAAGTAGGTGTACTCCTGGGACTGGAATACTATCTATCACACCTAAAATGACCTCACCTTCGACGAGATGATGTTTCAGGGCAAACTTGTGTAAAGGGACGACAGTAGATTTTGTCCCCACTCCCTGGATAATGGAAATCCTTCCGGTGTTCGTCTCTGGTGTAATGTCCATTGAACTTCTCAAAAGGAGTGATTGTGACGCTCCTGTGTCTCTTAGGACGGTGATATTCTTCTGAGACAACGGATCACCTGGTTTGCTAATGATGGCTTCAGCAATAAAAGATGAAAAGTCAACTTTTCTCGATCCCTCGAGATCGGTAGACTCGGAAGAAACTGGATGGTGGCGAGAACAGTCAAAATGTGACTGCACATAATGTGTGGAGACTTGACTACCTTCTTGCGGACACTTAGGGTTAGAGTCCTTTAGAATTCTAGAGTTCATAGTTGAACTGGCTGCTTGAGGGGATAGAGCATAGTGCGCGAAAGTACGCACCACCTCTCTGTTATATTGACGACGTTTGTAACAGTCCTTGACATGATGACCAGGTCTTTTGCAGAACTGGCATACTGCTCGACGATTGAGAGTTGATCTTGGTTTCTCTCTGGACTGTGATGCCTTCACGTGTTGGCCAACAGGAGGATTGCTGCCAAAAAGGGGAAGCACGGGGTTGAGGCGGTTTCCTGACACTGGTGGTTTCTTATGCACCAACATATATGTGTCAGCCGACTCAGCAGCCTTCCGGATGTCAATTATCTTGTTATCCAGAATGTGTAGTCGTATCTCTTCAGGCAGGGACGATAGGAATTCTTCCCTTAGGATAAGTGATCTGAGTTTCTCAAACTCAGAAACTTCCTCAGAGTGTAGCCACCTTGAGAATATTTTCTCCTTTTCAAAGAGAAATTCCACATATGATTGTGTGGGTAACTTGCGGAGTGTTCGGAATTTTGTCCGATAGGCCTCGGGCGTCAGTGCGTAGGCCTTTAAAATGGCAGTCTTGACCAAACTATAGTTATTTTGAACGTCGTGAGAGAGTGCCTGGTATGTTTTTGCAGCTTTCCCAGTAAGGACCGAACTCAATAAAGCAGTAATGGAAGTTTCGGGCCATTCACATGTCTTCGCTAAACTCTCAAACGAGTTAAAGAAAACGACCAAATCTGTTTCATCAAATTTAGGAACTAATTTCCCAAATTTGGCAATCACTTGCCCTACCGACAACTTTTTTGGATCTACCAGAGAAGTGACATCACTAACTTGACCAAATTCTGATTCCAACCTCCTCCTATCTAAAGCAATTTTAACCTCTAACTCCTGTTCTTTTAATGCCTTCTCTAAAGCAACTTTCTCCTCACGAAGTAATACACCAGCCAACAAACTTTCATCAAATACCCCTTCATTAATGAAATGAACAACAATTTTATCTCTCAACACCTCTGACTTCTGCGTAACAGAATAATCCAATTTCAATTCCTTAACTACACTAACCAAAACTTTTCTACTCAACTTTTCGACCTCTTCAAAAGTAGGATTAGCCAAAAAAGACTCCATAACACTAACTTTCAAATCACAACAAGCCTAGGTTCACTAACTTAACACACAGCGTTGGGCCGTGTACTTGACCTCTTCAATCTAGGACAACACGTCTGGCTATTGACCTAGATAACTCTATGCTTGCGCGCGTTGTAAGGACACTGCGCTACTGGATATAAAAACAACTAAATCCAACTAACCTTAGTATTCAACTGATATAACCAACAACTGGAACGACAGATTAAATCTCGGCGAGCTCCCACTTTGTAACGTTAACCTATCTATCAGCTAAATAGAAGGAGAACGTCCCCGGATTCTTTTTTTCGGGGTCATATGCAAATGCCTTACGGCCTAAGTGGATGAACACTTAACACAACGACCACTAGGGCTCGAATTTAATGTCTAGGGAAGCTAGTGATACAATTGTAATTAACACTCATCCAATCTACATACGACCTTTTAATCAGCGAACTCAGAAGTGGCAGAACACAAGGTTGAACTAAATAAAATATTTAATGTATAAAATATCAAAAACCAACTTACACAATGTAGGAAAAATCACTATCACAGATTTCTACACTGTCTAAAGAACAGCTACAGGCCACACAACAATGCTGTAGTTTCTAGAATTACTTAGCGACAAGTAATATTAAACTAGAAGACTAAATCAACTGAAGAAAGCAAGGCACACACAGGTCTTAAGTACTCTCACGTTCAAATGGTCAGAGTCTATAGCCGGACAATATGGACGGCAACCTGACCAAGGTAAAACGGCCTCGTAGACTGCCAGGTCAAGATAAACTGCCACGTGTTGCGAGTGTGCGGGGCAATTAAAGACTTCTGTGACAGGGGAGGTTATCCTCAACTCATGTCGCCATTGGTTGGGATAATCATCTGATCAGAATCATTCAATCAGATTTTAATGGAAATTTTCTATGTCTCAAACACCTTAATAGTCAATGGAAAAACCCCAGGTGTTACACAATCATTCCATATAAGGAATTATACAATGTCAAAATAAAAATGACTCGACCTAAGTAGGTCACAATATATATATATATATATATATATATATATATATATATATATATGATGTCACGAGATTGATGAGTGATGTCAGGTGATGACAATTGTCACTCCAGCCACCGCCCACAACAGCAGTATGTAATAGATCGATCGACCGATGGGACAAATAATCTTTCTGGCTACAGTCCACTGGGACAATGGTCCATTCCGTCATCGTCCGTCAAGCAATCGGCCATTCTTGTAAACAACGGTAGTGCATTCGTCGTGCCGTTTGACCAAGAAACCTACGGGTAATAATCGTAGATCCAACTTACCCCTTATTCCCTTCGTACCCCCCCCCCCCCAAAGAAAAAAAACCAACAAAAAACCACTAGTCATTGTCTGCCGAAATCCTTAAAGAGTTTATTAGTTTCTAGCTACATGGCCGTGTGTTTTGGGGATGTCTATAAGGCTTTGAAGGTTATTGACGTTATTACACGTCGTCATATAAGTTGTACAATAGTGCCTTATATACCGTATATGGAGAAAAAAAAAGCACCCTCACGTGGCGCCGCCCTTGCGAAATTAAAAATGAGTTGTCTTGGAAACAATGTTTTGTTTTGTAAACTTTGATCAAGTATTTCTTAGTTATTTTAAAAACTACTTGAGAAATGGATGAAAGCAGAACAAAAGTGACAAACATTGACAATGTATCGGCTTGTTTATTCGTGCTACATAAAAATATTCATTGTCAAATACTCTGTATCTAGATATAAAAAAAACGCAGGTGTAATATATAGACCATATTGCAGTTATTTAGATTAGGAAGTTGTGGCTAATGAAATATATACAACTAGTTTCACCATTGCGTGCATATGAGTTTGCTAAGCATAACAGCGCCATATGAAAATGTGATATGTATAGTTTTGATTTTAATAAGTTATAGGCTTTGAAACTAAAAGAATTGGAAACATTAACACACATACAGTAAACATGACAGTGTCATTGTACAAATACATAAATTATAAACTCTTATATTACATTAGCTAACTAAAATGAGGCACATATTTACATAGCAATCTATTAACTACAATCAGGTTACAATTTTACCAAGTTTGTTCATTTTAATACTCGCTTTGTAAATATCAGTCACTATACATGTCATCAATATACATGTCCTAGAATTAAAGAACACGACACCAACCAAGTCCTTACAATGTCCTACATTGTAACACAACACCAAGTCCTTACAAATGTCCTACGCGTGTGGTGGACTTCTTGTGCTTCAGTTATGTGGCAGGTCATAATCACTTGCAATTTTGTTTTCATAAGCCAGAGCGTAGTGTCTGTCATTATACACGGTACTGGGTTTGTCGTACAGTTGATCCATGGGCATACCACGTGACCCGGCGGGGGTCCTTGACCTTCGATACTTGACCGTGCAGACGACAACGATCACCACGACGACGATGAGAAAACCGCCAACTCCCACACCTATACCGATAGCCATCTTGATCTTTGTGTCATCTGGGGAGAAAATATGGGCATTTTTTTTGTTTCTAGTTCAATGTGTCGTTTTGTTTGGTTACTAGTTCAATGTGTCGTTTTGTTTGGTTTCTAGTTCAATGTGTCGTTTTGTTTGGTTTCTAGTTCAATGTGTAGTTTTGTTTGGTTACTAGTTCAATGTGTAGTTTTGTTTGGTTACTTGTTCAATATGTAGTTTTGTTTGGTTACTAGTTCAATGTGTCGTTTTGTTTGGTTCAAATCAATTTAAAAAAATTACTTATAAAAGTCGTTGGTCATTATTTTCGTATAACGTATAAACGACATGATATGTACTAACGTATGAACCTCGTGATATGTACTAACGTATGTACAACATGCTATGTACTAACGTATGTACGACATGCTATGTACTAACGTATGTACGACATGCTATGTACTAACGTATGTACGACATGCTATGTACTAACGTATGTACGACATGCCATGTACTAACGTATGTACGACATGATATGTACTAACGTATGTACGACATGCTATGTACTAACCAGTAGGTTTATTGGTAAACTTAACGACCTCCACAGTGACCTCGACCCTCCCCTTCACACTGTTGATGCCCAGGACGTACGTGATGGTCTCCTTGGTGTTTTCATCATAGATGGTCAGCGTGACCAGACCAAACGGAGGCTCTTGATGGATGTATTGTACCTTGTAGTGGCTGCTGGTAACATTGCTATACGAGTTATCTTTTGTTTGTATTCTCAAATCGTACGACGTTGGTTCAGGATAGCCGTACACAACAAAATCAAAGGTCGTGTTTTTCTCACTCTCAATTTTGATCTGTTTCGGGGGCTGGTAAGGTTTGCCTTGGTACACTGGGGGCGGTTCTACAAGACCTAGAGACAAACATCAACCTCCGACATTAGGAAAACAAATTTAAATTGTGTTTTTACTTACATAAAATAATGTTCTGCTTTTGATTGCATTACTTCAAGTGATGTGTTTTAATTTCACACACAATTTTTTTATTCGTATTAATTAACATAAAAAGTTTTTTTAAAAAGGAATTAAACAGCTCACATGTAATATTGACGTCAACAAAATCCTTTGGACTCGTTTCGCCTCCTCCATTTCGACCCCAGCAGAAATATCTCCCAGCATCCTGACAGGTAAGATTGGCAAGTGTTTGATCAATGACGGCCGTGTTCTGTGTGTGGGTCTTGAAGTTGCTCAACTCGGGCCCACTTAGAACAGCATAAGTCCCGCCACTTCCGGTCACCTCACAATGTAATACAACACTGTCGCCATAGTTCGCTTTGATAGACTTGGATCCGTTCACAGTAAACGTCTTCACTTCGATGGGAACTGAGTCAGGGAAATAACAAACACGTGAGCATAACATACATATATATATATATATATATATATATATATATATATATATATATATATATATATATATATATATGCAAGTATATACGTATAAATAATATGGCCTAACAGGGACTGGGGCGCGAACGCATGGATACATGTTAGAGAAAATATCTTCGTTACGTATTTCAAATATTTGTAACGCTATAGATATGATATCAGTTGCTCTGTGGAATAGACAAGTCATACAACATTAGAACGTCAGCTGGATGAGATATCAAACAGATTTATTGCAAGAATCAGGAAGCTACTTCAACAAAATCTTTAACACGAGTACGCTAAGTCTATTTGGTTGAAAATGTCCTTATCTTTAATCCAATCTAAATGGAAACATCAGCCATCTTTCTGTAGGGTTTTACACAATCATCAACCAATTAGTGCAGAGATAGCAGCCATCTTTCTGTAGGCTTGTACACAATCATCAACCAATTAGTGCAGAGATAGCAGCCGTCTTTCTTTAGGCTTGTACACAATCATCAACCAATTAGTGCAGAGATAGCAGCCATCTTTCTGTAGGCTTGTACACAATCATCAACCAATTAGAGCAGAGATAGCAGCCATCTTTCTTTAGGCTTGTACACAATCGTCAACCAATTAGAGCAGAGATAGCAGCCATCTTTCTTTAGGCTTGTACACAATCGTCAACCAATCAGGACTGAGATAGCAGCCATCTTTTTTAGGCTTGTACACAATCATCAACCAGTCCTAGTAGAAAAGAAATTAACCAATCGTCACTGTCCCCCCACATATTACTTTAAGTTGAGACCAATCAACACGTACAGATAGGGATTAGAAGAAATAAGATCCCCCATGTAGACGCTAATTTACAGGGATTTCTCAGACCCATTTAGATCTTACATTCTGATTGAATGTATCGTTCCTCTCACATCTCAACATATATTACAGTCTCAACGTGATTGTAAGCCACATACCCATGCTAAAGATAGAGTAAATATTGGCAGCACATAATCAAATCACATATCTATGTAAATTTCACATGACATAGATTACACACCTATGTTCACATTTAAACAATCACTCACAACACAACATAACACAACTACAAACAAAACCTACACAACACTCACAACACACATACATAACACAACTACACACAACACCTACACAGCATACACAACACACCACTTTTATTTTCAGTGTACCTAGCCTAACATCAAACAGAAAAGACGCCCAGCAAACATTGAAACGCCTGAGATCTTCACGGCTTTCACCTGTCACTGTGCTGCCATTTAACCTCACCTGTCAGGTATGGCTCCGGCAATGTCTGGAACTGTCACACACTAAACTGTTACCTGAATGTAGAATGTATGTCGATATATTTAACACTAACATATGTTTTAACGTCCAAGGTAAATACCTAGAGTTCACCTAGTCTATAGATCGTGTTGCTTAGTGAGATTGTGTACACACAACACAACCGACGAACTAGTTGTATTTGTTGTATATTTAATTGAACGCGTCATTCCACTATCAATATAACAGAGTTGTGTAATCCATTTAACACGGGTATACCAAACATTTCAAAAAACAGAATAAAGGATCGTCGTGTTTCTGATGTACGCAATAGAATACCCAGTGAATGTAGGGCTACAAATAGTTTTTTAACATCAACCCGTATCAAAACCACCCATTCGTGTTTCTAGTATAATGTATGGTTACAAATAGTTTTAACATCAATCCTAATCAAAACCACCCATTCGTGCATTTAGTATAGAGCCCAGTGTCTGATGGCGAGATACATGGGCCGGGGGTGATGGTATTCAGGGTCTGGGGGGGGGGGGGGAGATGGTATTCAGGGTCTGGGGGGGGGGGGGGTAAAGTTTTTATAGTTTGACTTTATCCGTGCAAGCTGGCTTCCTTGAACCGTAAATAATGTCAAAAAAATGAAAACGAGTCGCTTCTAAATGTGGCCTGCACCAATTTCTTCTTCTACCTTCCCTACCCGCCAACATTTTCGTGTAGAGCAGGGGTTCCCAACCCTGTGCCCGCGGGCGCCATGGCGCCCGCCGAACGATTCGTATGTGCCCGCCTCTCACTATTCGAAAGAGACAGAATTTTTTTTCATAAACATTATTGAAAGGTTGAAGGGGATGGAAATCGAAAGTTTGAGGGGGGGGGGGGTGCAAATCGAAAGTTATGTCCCCGGGTGACGGGAAGGGTCGCTACGCCTCTGGAAGGAGTTTGTCGATTTAAAATAGGTGGTGCCCGCCACCCTACCGATATTTTAGAATGTGCTCTAGACTATAAAAAAGGTTGGGAACCCCTGGTGTAAAGGATATTATCAAACAGTAGGAAAATAGATAACATTTTTTTCTTTTCGGCATACAATACTATTGTATTACTTTTGTATAAATAAAACAAAACAAAAAACAAGCTATTTTCACAAATAAATTACTTAAAATGTAAATATAAAATATATTTTAGCAATCAATATGATATTAAAAATGTATTACTAGCTAGGTTTCATTAAAAAATAGTATATTTAATGTTAAATGTAAACCCAATGCGAAGTGTTAAGTCAAAGTATATTTAATGTTAAATCTAAGTGTAGGCTACCTACGAGCATGAAAAGTTGACAACTTACCTCCAGTGAAGCACTAGCACCGGTGTATGCCGGGAAAATACCTGGACTGTGCTTATATGGGTTGACACGAGTTTTACTTCCTGATTCGTCTCAAAACACGGCTAGTGATATTTGGTGGGAGGGGGGGGGGGGAGGGGGGGTGGCTGGTTGCCAATATCTGGCTGGCGGGGGTTAAGGTCACATTTCAGACAAAAACTTGAATACGGTTCCAAATCTATAGATCAAGCCTGGGAATGTTACACGGTACTATGTTTAACACGTCTTATTCCATTCGTCTTCGTCAGGTGAAGTTTGTAATCGCTAGGCGAAGTTTGTATCGTTATGCGAAGTTTGTATCTTTAGGCGAAGTTTGTATCGTTAGGCGAAGTTTGTATCTTTAGGCGAAGTTTGTATCTTTAGATGAAGTTTGTATCGTCAGGTGAAGTTTGTATCGTTAGGTGAAGTTTGTATCGTTAGGTGAAGTTTGTATCGTTAGGTGAAGTTTGTATCGTTAGGTGAAGTTTGTATCGTTAGGTGAAGTTTGTATCGTTGTTTGAATCGTTAGGTGAAGTTTGTATCGTTAGGTGAAGTTTGTATCGTTGTTTGAATCGTTAGGTGAAGTTTGTATCGTTAGGTGAAGTTTGTATCTTTAGGTGAAGTTTGTATCGTTGTTTGAATCGTTAGGTGAAGTTTGTATCGCTAGGTGAAGTCTGCATCGTTAGGTGAAGTTTGTATCGTTAGGTGAAGTTTGCATCGTTAGGTGAAGTTTGTATCGTTGTTTGAATCGTTAGGTGAAGTTTGTATCGTTGTTTGAATCGTTAGGTGAAGTTTGTATCGTTAGGTGAAGTTTGTATCGTTAGGTGAAGTTTGTATCGTTGTTTGAATCGTTAGGTTAAGTTTGTACCGTTAGGCGAAGTTTGTATCGTTAGGTGAAGTTTGTATCGTTAGGTGAAGTTTGTATCGTTAGGTGAAGTTTGTATCGTTAGGTGAAGTTTGTATCGTTAGGTGAAGTTTGTATCGTTAGGTGAAGTTTGTATCGTATTACCTAACTCTATCACGGAAAAATATGACGTAACTCCCGAATTCTTTTGGGATAGTTCTAGACTGATGAATAATAGTAAACTGTAAAAGATCACTAGAAACAAAAACGCTTCGTAGACTCGAATCTAATGTCTAGAGTTAAATACAAATACAAAGACCTTCTGAAAATAATAATACTTTTAATCAATCTAAAACTTTCTAAAAAGCAAACAAGTCTAAATTATAAAATACTATGCAAAAAAATATACAATAATGAAAAACCCAAATACAATTTCAGGAATAACACACTGAAACTACTAACACTGGATAAGGTACCTAAGTTATCACCACAACCTACACGTTATTAAAATAAGACACAGAAAAAATACTGAATACACTGGAACTTAAAGATAATTGCTGCTTAATCTAGAAAGTGCAACGTGGCGTCGTGGCTCTCTCTCTGTGTGGGTGTCTAGTGGGCTCCTCGTGCTAGGAAAATTCCCCCTTTATATTCTACTCTAAAATTATGGGATGTAGACACCAGTGTAAAGGACCATTGGGGGATGGAGCCAAAGCACGAGTCACACGAACACAGTTGTGAATACTATCACCTAAGTCTGGTGGAAAATTTCTTTAGTTTATTTAGGTGAAGTTTCTATGTACATACAGTCGTCAATTACTGAAGTAGGTAGAGAACATTACACATATAGACCTTTGAGTACACAGCTAAGATGTGTATATAGTAGTAAATTAGTCCGTGGAACGTGGTGTCGAATAGTAAATAGTAGAGCTATGACTGCTGACCTGTAAGTCTCGAGTTTGAATTTCGTTTTTTTTATGAATAGAACATCACAGACCCTCCTAAGTTATGATGCATAGGTCTACCCAAAGTTAGGGAAAGTAAAGGTGGCTTGGCCTTGTGCTGACAACACCATTCCTTCATATGTCAAGGTCATAGAAACATTGAGCTCAACTTGTCAGGTTTGAAAGGGAACTTTAAAATTAGTCCAACATATCTGAAGTATTTTAGATCGTATCTAAAAGTACAGTTTCGTGTAGAAAATGTAATGATTATAATTATAACTGTTATAAAACTGATCTCTACATGTTATACATAGGGATAAAATATGTTTGTGTTACATAAGGGACACATTATAACCTTATGAAAAACCGTCAGGGTCCCATCCCCATTAGAGGAAAGCTAATGTAAAATATCTTCATTAATTAAAAATTCTAGGTGTTTACCCCGGAGCTAGCATTAATTTAATTTGAGCGAAACAAAACTAATTCCGTCCACTCAACTCTAAAACCAGCTTGTTCTAAAGTCTGAGATTCTCATGAGGAGAATGTAGACCACGCAAGACTTGACACCTTAACATCACTCATTATTATTACAACCTTTTCTGCCCTCATTAAAATGACAATCTCACCTGTTTCATTTAGATGATCAACTTACTTGTACTCAATATAATCACTGTCAAAAAAGAAAAACACTAATCTCATAGGATATCATAGGAGTGTATAACCATTGAAAAAAATATGTACACAAAATCATCACTTTCATCAAATTTGCTATGATAAGACATAATGATAACCTCAAAACTGTGAATACTTAGAAGATTTTAGAACTTTGTTAAAAAAACTTTTAGAACTCTAATTCATCCTTCTTTAGTACTAGACCTAACTTTGTGTCAATACCCATCTTTGTGTATATGATTCTGTCCCAACCCCTACACCTAACTGTAGTTTCAACAGCCATCTTTAAGATATATCAGTAGCAGTTTATATCTGTCTTTAAGACACATCCGTTGCCAGTCTATAGCTGTCTTTAAAACACATCCGTTGCAAGTCTATAGCTGTCTTTAAGATACATTCGTTGCAAGTCAATATCTGTCTTTAAGACACATCCGTTGCTAGTCTATGATGCCGATATTCCAGGTGAAGTTTTGCCAGGTATGCCACACCGTGACTCCATCAACCCATCACGTGACCTAAGGGGCAGGCGTGACCTTTGAAACTTTGCACAAGACGACAATTACGACGCTGATCAGAAAGCACCCACTCCCCACACCAAGTCCAATGGCTGTATAGTTGATAGATGAGCCTGTGTGTGGTAGAAAAGTATCATTGGGACAAAGTATTAACATTTTTCTCGATGTACTATACGGGAAACCAATATTTGACTCAATACTTGGAAATAAAAACAATAGTCGAAAATCGGAAACGATTTAAAAATTAAAGATAGAGAGATACACATACATCTGTATATTGTCAAAGAAAATGCTTGTAATAAGGCTAGCACTAGTACACAAATCTTATGTGTGTACTGTAAGAACATAATCGAGAAATTAATGTACATTTATTTAATGCCATTTTTGTCCGTAGCTGTTCGTAACTTTAGCTGTTACGACATGCTTTTAATTAACGATTCGACGGATTGATTAAAGAAACCAAAAAAAAAACGAATTAGTTGCTAGAAGATACAGAGACGTTAGACAACGAAAACGCTTCTACTAAACTAGGCATGCTGCCCAGCTTCGCTTAGGCTTTCGAAAACATTGAGAATTTGAATGCTTAATTAATTCGCCCGAGGGTCGGTCTACGACCTCAGGAGTTATGAAGAGGTTCCTACGTAGACATTTTTTTTTCGATTTATAGCTCATATAAGGCTTCGGTCAGTCGAGGTCAGTTTTGACCCCCTAGTCGTAGACTTTTCGGCCAACTGGCCCCCGTGTTCTGTCGCCCCAAGGCAAGATCCTGCCAAATTTGAAGCGCCTGCGGCGCCGGGAAGTGCCCAATCGGGCACCCGACAACTTTGCTTTATATATTATAGAGATTAGCAAATTGCATAGATAAACAAAGATTTCAATAAAGTAATTAAGGCCTGAAATACTTTAGTATAGAAATGTATTATTTGAATAGATTCTAGATCTAGGTAGGGTCTACATCTTTTGTAAGTCTAGTTTTTCCGTAGATCTAGATCATCTAGATCTAGAATCTCTAGATCTAGATGATCTAGAATATCTAGATCTAGAATCCTAATAGAATTTTTTTTTAAGTTTAGCCCGAGAAAAATTGTATTGTATAAATTTTATAGCGTACGTAGATCTAAATCAAATTTGAATGAAATAGTTCATTTCCTTTTATTCTAAACACGGCAGATGACGTCATTAGTTAATGTATAAACATTAGTGACGTCACTGTTTTATGCATTCTTTTTCACGACTATAAACGCTTTTCCTGTTGCATAATTAAAACTGTTTCTCTACATTCGAATACGCCTTTATTTGTTATTTTTCTTCTTTAAATAAAATTGTGGTTATACATTTAAAACATCTAACATATTATTTTCAACAAAAGTCCGTATAAAGATATCCATATATCGCTGCCGATTCTGACGTGATATCCGGCGAAAATATTTTGCGGACAGACAGAGAGTGAGAGAGAGAGAGAAGTGCGCACTTTGGCTATTATATATTAGGATTGGATTAAATATTTAAAAGTTACTATTGATGTTGCTCTGACTACTCCTTTAACTTTATTGGATTAAATATTTAAATAGTACTGTTGATGTTGCTATAACTACTCCTTTAACTTAATTGGATTAAATAATTAAAAGGTACTATTGATGTTGCTCTAACTACTCCTTTAACTTCATTGGATTAAATATTTAAATGGTACTATTGATGTTGCTCTAACTACTCCTTTAACTTCACACTAACCAGGAGCTGGTGTTTGGGTGACCTTGACGACCTCCACAGTGACCTCGACCCTCCCCTTTTCACTGTTGATGCCCAGAACGTACGTGATGGTCTCCTTCGTGTTTTCATCATAGATGGTCAGCGTGACCAGACCAAACGGAGGCTCTTGATGGATGTATTGTACATTGTAGTGGCTGCTGGTAACATCGCTATACGAGTTACTTTTTGTTTGTATTCTCAAATCGTACGACGTTGGTTCTGGATAGCCGTACACAACAAACTGAAAGGTCGTGTTTTTCTCACTTGAAACTTCGATCATTTTCTCGGGCTGGTAAGGTTTGCCTTGGTACACTGGGGGCGGTTCTACAAGACCTGGAGATAAACATCAACCTCTGGCATTAGGAAAACAAATTTAAATTGTGTTTTTACTTACATAATGTTTTGATTGCATCAGTCCTAGTGATATGTTCTAATTTCACACTAAATTTGTTTATTCGTATTAATTAATATAAAAAGTTTGAAAATAAAAGGAAATTTAAAAAACCTCACATGTAATATTGACGTCAACAAAATCCTTTGGACCCGTTTCGCCTCCTCCATTTTGTCCCCAGCAGAAATATCTCCCAGCATCCTGACAGGTAAGATTGGCAAATGTTTTATCAATAACGGCCGTGTTCTGTGTGTGGGTCTTGAATTTGCTCAACTCGGGCCCACTTAGAACAGCATAAGTCCCGCCACTTCCGGTCACCTCACAATGTAATACAACACTGTCGCCATAGTTCGCTTTGATAGACTTGGATCCGTTCACATCAAACGTCTTCACTTCGATGGGAACTAAAAGATCGTGTACATTTAAGATAAAACACAGTAAATGAACGCTTCCCACCTTACCAACCTTAATGTTACTTAATACTGCAATATACTCCAAACGTTATACCATAGCACCAACCCTTTCTCCTCTTTCATAGAACAAAAAAAAACAGTTTTTCGCTTAAGAAAAACTAACAGATTCTTTGAACCACACCATATTATTGAAAGTCAATTTTTAATCCTCATTTTGTGCCTTGAAGAAATCAAATTCCATCTCGTTTTGTGAGGGTTAATCAACATACTAATTTAAATTATATCAATTGTACATGATGGGATATGATACAATCAACATACCCAGTTGGATAGAGCATGATACAATCAACATACCCAGTTGGAAGGAGCAAGATACAATCAACAGGACCTGAAATTGGATGTACGACGTTTTCATGAAGTCCTGTAAGCAGACATTAAAAATTCCGACATAAATTACCCACTGGACGTATCGCATAAAATATCGGATTCAATAATTGTAAACGTTGAACGGATGTCGACCATTGATAGTTTGGTTCCAACCCGTCTATTGTGTCACGTGGTCCACTATATTTAGACACTATTTTCTCCCGTCTCCTTGAGTAATAGTCTAACATAGCAACGGTAATGTGTTTTTGGACTAAACAAATGGTTCACTTAACTCTTATTATTTTAATAAAGATACAATGTAAACAATCGAATATTTTTAGCCAAAATTTTAATAAATTTTATTAAGTAATTATTTCTGCATTAACTAGTTTTCTTTTTGAAATTAAATATATGTATATACTAAACTATAAAAAAAACTTACCACCATTTTGTTCAAAGGCTAACGACAAAAACCAGTCAGTGCACACATTAGATTTGAGATTCACTTCCTGGGTCATAGCTTAAACTTGCTGGGTTTTTTTGTACCTGTTCGCCAATAACCGAGTGACCAAAGTAAAGGCCTCGTCTCACACACAGACTTGAAAAACTTATAGAGATATACAAGAGGGCAACGAATGCCATACAGTATCGGTTCTGACAGTCTATTCAATGGGACTTTAGTAAAGGTGGGTTACTGCATGTTGGAGCTTTAGTAAAGGTGGGTTACTGCATGTTGGGGCTTTAGTAAAGGTGGGTTACTGCATGTTGGAGCTTTAGTAAAGGTGGGTTACTGCATGTTGGAGCTTTAGTAAAGGTGGGTTACTGCATGTTGGAGCTTTAGTAAAGGTGGGTTACTGCATGTTGGAGCTTTAGTAAAGGTGGGTTACTGCATGTTGGAGCTTTAGTAAAGGTGGGTTACTGCATGTTGGAGCTTTAGTAAAGGTGGGTTACTGCATGTTGGAGCTTTAGTAAAGGTGGGTTACTGCATGTTGGAGCTTTAGTAAAGGTGGGTTACTGCATGTTGGAGCTTTAGTAAAGGTGGGTTACTGTATGTTGGAGCTTTAGTAAAGGTGGGTTACTGCATGTTGGAGCTTTAGTAAAGGTGGGTTACTGCATGTTGGGGCTTTAGTAAAGGTGGGTTACTGCATGTTGGAGCTTTAGTAAAGGTGGGTTACTGCATGTTGGAGCTTTAGTAAAGGTGGGTTACTGCATGTTGGAGCTTTAGTAAAGGTGGGTTACTGCATGTTGGAGCTTTAGTAAAGGTGGGTTACTGCATGTTGGAGCTTTAGTAAAGGTGGGTTACTGCATGTTGGAGCTTTAGTAAAGGTGGGTTACTGCATGTTGGAGCTTTAGTAAAGGTGGGTTACTGCATGTTGGAGCTTTAGTAAAGGTGGGTTACTGCATGTTGGAGCTTTAGTAAAGGTGGGTTACTGTATGTTGGAGCTTTAGTAAAGGTGGGTTACTGCATGTTGGAGCTTTAGTAAAGGTGGGTTACTGCATGTTGGAGCTTTAGTAAAGGTGGGTTACTGCATGTTGGAGCTTTAGTAAAGGTGGGTTACTGTATGGTGGGGCTTTAGTAAAGGTGGGTTACTGCATGTTGGAGCTTTAGTAAAGGTGGGTTACTGCATGTTGGAGCTTTAGTAAAGGTGGGTTACTGCATGTTGGAGCTTTAGTAAAGGTGGTTTACTGCATGTTGGAGCTTTAGTAAAGGTGGGTTACTGCATGTTGGAGTTCGAGACGTCCACACTATCAATGGTGGCTTACCTACCTTGTTGTAGACACACACCTGCCCCATCACACACAAAAGTTATTCCCCTTTATTTAAGGACCCTGGCGGTAATCTGTAGTGTGTGTATGAACAGGCTATTTATATTCATGTAAATATGTTAGTAATACAGAATTATTTTAAAATAGTATTTTGTGACAAGATATGAAGTAATGCTCATCATCAATTAGAAAAGGAATAGAACAAATAGCCCATTAGCATATCACTAATCATGCATAACAAATCAGTACAGAAACTAATGTAAGATTATTGATATAATGTGAAATCACTGAAGCCAAATTGAATAATCTAATTTATAACTATTCTACTGATGTGACCCACCCCCCTCTCTTCCACGCACACACACGCACACACACACACACACACATACACATACACACACACACACCTTGCCGGGTTTTGTCAATTGGTACCTAAAAAGACTATTTAGCTTAAAGTTATGATTAATTAAACTGGAAATAGCATTTGTCCTCTTTATATTTAGCTATGTTTTGTCTTGGTGTCAATCTCCTTAATGTTGTCACCCGGTACAGTTCGCATTCCTGTACCCCCTCGCGACGCCATCTGTATAAGGGCAAGGGTTTAGTTCAATCAGAGATTTTGAAAGTAAGGAAATAGAAGTAGCATAAGACAGTAGTACATCGCAGCTACGATGTCTTATGTTCACCTACCCGGGCTGGAGTTTTACCGTTAAACCTGACACAGTTTCGTTACAGTTACAGTTTCACTGATGGAGTGTTACAGAACACGTAACACCAGCATCACGTAATTGTACACAGATAAATTGATGGCACACCAAAACAGGATGTTGAAATACTAGTTAAACTAGATTCACCATGTATTATGATAACTGCAATATTTATTTTGAATCGTACAGCTACGAGCACATACACGTTGCTTTGTTTGTCTAACAAGTGGTCAATCTATAACAGTAGGGTTCTACTACAGTGGAAACAAAATATCATACTTAACTGCGGCATACAATGTTTTATAATCTAGTTCTGTTCCTAGGCTTCAGACCTCTGACCATTGGTCAACCTGGCTCTGATTGGTGGACTTGAGTTTGGGTGATATTCAAGGTGCTGACCACACATCAAGGTGCTGACCACACATCAAGGTGCTGACCACACTACAAGGTGCTGAGCACACATCAAGGTGCTGACCACACATCAAGGTGCTGACCACACATCAAGGTGCTGACCACACATCAAGGTGCTGACCACACTACAAGGTGCTGAGCACACATCAAGGTGCTGACCACACATCAAGGTGCTGACCACACTACAAGGTGCTGAGCACACATCAAGGTGCTGACCACACATCAAGGTGCTGACCACACATCAAGGTGCTGACCACACAAGAAGGTGCTGACCACACTACAAGGTGCTGACCACACATCAAGGTGCTGACCACACTACAAGGTGCTGAGCACACTACAAGGTGCTGAGCACACATCAAGGTGCTGACCACACATCAAGGTGCTGACCACACATCAAGGTGCTGACCACACTACAAGGTGCTGACCACACTACAAGGTGCTGACCACACTACAAGGTGCTGACCACAATACAAGGTGCTGACCACACTACAAGGTGCTGACCACACTACAAGGTGCTGACCACACATCAAGGTGCTGAACACACTACACGGTGCTGACCACACTACAAGGTGCTGACCACACTACAAGGTGCTGACCACACTACAAGGTGCTGACCACACATCAAGGTGCTGACCACACATCAAGGTGCTGAACACACTACACGGTGCTGACCACACTACAAGGTGCTGACCACACATCAAGGTGCTGACCACACTACAAGGTGCTGACCACACTACAAGGTGCTGACCACACTACACGGTGCTGACCACACTACAAGGTGCTGACCACACTACACGGTGCTGACCACACTACAAGGTGCTGACCACACATCAAGGTGCTGACCACACATCAAGGTGCTGACCACACTACAAGGTGCTGACCACACATCAAGGTGCTGACCACACTACAAGGTGCTGACCACACATCAAGGTGCTGAACACACTACACGGTGCTGACCACACTAGAAGGTGCTGACCACACTACAAGGTGCTGACCACACATCAAGGTGCTGACCACACTACAAGGTGCTGACCACAATACAAGGTGCTGACCACAATACAAGGTGCTGACCACACATCAAGGTGCTGACCACACAAGAAGGTGCTGACCACACTACAAGGTGCTGACCACACATCAAGGTGCTGACCACACTACAAGGTGCTGAGCACACATCAAGGTGCTGACCACACATCAAGGTGCTGACCACACATCAAGGTGCTGACCACACTACAAGGTGCTGACCACACTACAAGGTGCTGACCACACTACAAGGTGCTGACCACAATACAAGGTGCTGACCACAATACAAGGTGCTGACCACACTACAAGGTGCTGACCACACTACAAGGTGCTGACCACACTACAAGGTGCTGACCACACTACAAGGTGCTGACCACACATCAAGGTGCTGACCACACATCAAGGTGCTGACCACACTAGAAGGTGCTGACCACACTACACGGTGCTGACCACACTACAAGGTGCTGACCACACATCAAGGTGCTGACCACACTACAAGGTGCTGACCACACATCAAGGTGCTGACCACACTACAAGGTGCTGACCACACTACAAGGTGCTGACCACACTACAAGGTGCTGACCACACTACAAGGTGCTGACCACACATCAAGGTGCTGACCACACATCAAGGTGCTGACCACACTAGAAGGTGCTGACCACACTACACGGTGCTGACCACACTACAAGGTGCTGACCACACATCAAGGTGCTGACCACACTACAAGGTGCTGACCACACATCAAGGTGCTGACCACACTACAAGGTGCTGACCACACATCAAGGTGCTGAACACACTACACGGTGCTGACCACACTAGAAGGTGCTGACCACACTACAAGGTGCTGACCACACATCAAGGTGCTGACCACACTACAAGGTGCTGACCACAATACAAGGTGCTGACCACAATACAAGGTGCTGACCACAATACAAGGTGCTGACCACACATCAAGGTGCTGACCACACAAGAAGGTGCTGACCACACTTCAAGGTGCTGACCACACATCAAGGTGCTGACCACACTACAAGGTGCTGACCACACATCAAGGTGCTGACCACACTACAAGGCGCTGACCACACATCAAGGTGCTGACCACACATCAAGGTGCTGACCACACTACAAGGTGCTGAGCACACATCAAGGTGCTGACCACACTACAAGGTGCTGACCACACATCAAGGTGCTGACCACACTACAAGGTGCTGACCACACTACAAGGTGCTGACCACACTAGAAGGTGCTGACCACACTACAAGGTGCTGACCACACTACAAGGTGCTGACCACACATCAAGGTCCTGACCACACTACAAGGTGCTGACCACAATACAAGGTGCTGACCACAATACAAGGTGCTGACCACACATCAAGGTGCTGACCACGCTTTAATGTGCTGACCACACTACAAGGTGCTGACCGTCGTGTAAACAGATGCACACAGCTTCATCTATCGAATAAACCGTTTCACTGTAGTAAAAATATACCACTGTGTTTTACTGCTTCCATTATAACAAAACACCTCTGTAATTCTTTATGTTGTTTTTTGATTTATGTAATAATCCTCCCCATCCCCTTTACCTTCTTATGTGTATATGATGTATTAACACACGCAAAACAAAATGTTCAAAAATAAATTTTAATGGACAATAATTAGCACAATTGTGGAATTGGTTATTTTGTGTCTCTGTGTAACTGTCAGTCGTAGCAACAGTTGTCAAAAATACAAACAGAACCTTCTGGACACTCGGTCATGTCCAGACACGTCATAGCCTCCATGTCGTCATACTGGTCAAGTCTCGTGCTCTTGAGGGGTGGGGCAGCCGCTGGGGCAAGCACAGCTAGGGTGGTATTGGGACACTGCTCGTCCACATACGGCCAGACTAGGGGGGGGGGGGCAGAAATATGGCATCGTAATTATTAAGGCCGTTTTAGTTTGTTCTGTTCATGCAAAATATGTAAAAATCGCTTTCATACAAACATACAACTATCACTTGCATACAAGTACAAAAATCACTTTCATACAAACATGCAACAATCACTTTCATACATTTACAACTATCACTTTTATACAAATATTCAACAATCCTTTTCTTACAAATATGTAACAATAACGTTCATGCAACAGTTCCTTTCTTACAAACATACAACAGACTCGTTTCAAAGAGTGTTTCTTCCAGACTTTTTTCTCCGGGGGGGGGGGGGGGGCACTTGCAATCTTCGGGGGGGGGGGGCGGACACTGTTAAAAGTATATATTTTCTATATAAATTATATAGAGATGCCTGGAAGAAACTCTGGTTTCAAACACACAACAATCATATGCATACGAACATACACCAATCACTTAAAAATAAAAACTTTCACTTTCCTGCTATCACTTTAATATGAAAGCATCAAATGACATTCACATGCATGTATACACAAACAGAAAACAATCCTGTTTTTACAACAAAAAATGACATTTCTATCAGTAAATGGTTGCATTCATTCATAAGTAAATTGATTGACCTATTACCTTTAGCAAAAAATGACATTTCTATCAGTAAATGGTTGCATTTATTCATAAGTAAATTGATTGACCTATTACCTTTAGCAAAAAATGACATTTCTATCAGTAAATGGTTGCATTTATTCATAAGTAAATTGATTGACCTATTACCTTTAGCAAAAAATGACATTTCTATCAGTAAATGGTTGCATTTATTCATAAGTAAATTGATTGACCTATTACCTTTAGCAAAAAATGACATTTCTATCAGTAAATGGTTGCATTTATTCATAAGTAAATTGATTGACCTATTACCTTTAGCAAAAAATGACATTTCTATCAGTAAATGGTTACATTTATTCATAAGTAAATTGATTGACCTATTACCTTTAGCAAAATATGACATTTCTATCAGTAAATGGTTGCATTTATTCATAAGTAAATTGATTGACCTATTACCTTTAGCAAAAAATGACATTTCTATCAGTAAATGGTTGCATTTATTCATAAGTAAATTGATTGACCTATTACCTTTAGCAAAAAATGACATTTCTATCAGTAAATGGTTGCATTTATTCATAAGTAAATTGATTGACCTATTACCTTTAGCAAAAAATGACATTTCTATCAGTAAATGGTTGCATTTATTCATAAGTAAATTGATTGACCTATTACCTTTAGCAAAAAATGACATTTCTATCAGTAAATGGTTGCATTTATTCATAAGTAAATTGATTGACCTATTACCTTTAGCAAAAAATGACATTTCTATCAGTAAATGGTTGCATTTATTCATAAGTAAATTGATTGACCTATTACCTTTAGCAAAAAATGACATTTCTATCAGTAAATGGTTGCATTTATTCATAAGTAAATTGATTGACCTATTACCTTTAGCAAAAAATGACATTTCTATCAGTAAATGGTTGCATTTATTCATAAGTAAATTGATTGACCTATTACCTTTAGCAAAAAATGACATTTCTATCAGTAAATGGTTACATTTATTCATAAGTAAATTGATTGACCTATTACCTTTAGCAAAATATGACATTTCTATCAGTAAATGGTTGCATTTATTCATAAGTAAATTGATTGACCTATTACCTTTAGCAAAAAATGACATTTCTATCAGTAAATGGTTGCATTTATTCATAAGTAAATTGATTGACCTATTACCTTTAGCAAAAAATGACATTTCTATCAGTAAATGGTTGCATTTATTCATAAGTAAATTGATTGACCTATTACCTTTAGCAAAAAATGACATTTCTATCAGTAAATGGTTGCATTTATTCATAAGTAAATTGATTGACCTATTACCTTTAGCAAAAAATGACATTTCTATCAGTAAATGGTTGCATTTATTCATAAGTAAATTGATTGACCTATTACCTTTAGCAAAAAATGACATTTCTATCAGTAAATGGTTGCATTTATTCATAAGTAAATTGATTGACGTATTACCTTTAGCAAAAAATGACATTTCTATCAGTAAATGGTTGCATTTATTCATAAGTAAATTGATTGACCTATTACCTTTAGCAAAAAATGACATTTCTATCAGTAAATGGTTGCATTTATTCATAAGTAAATTGATTGACCTATTACCTTTAGCAAAAAATGACATTTCTATCAGTAAATGGTTGCATTTATTCATAAGTAAATTGATTGACCTATTACCTTTAGCAAAAAATGACATTTCTATCAGTAAAATGGTTGCATTTATTCATAAGTAAATTGATTGACCTATTACCTTTAGCAAAAAATGACATTTCTATCAGTAAATGGTTGCATTTATTCATAAGTAAATTGATTGACCTATTACCTTTAGCAAAAAATGACATTTCTATCAGTAAATGGTTGCATTTATTCATAAGTAAATTGATTGACCTATTACCTTTAGCAAAAAATGACATTTCTATCAGTAAATGGTTGCATTTATTCATAAGTAAATTGATTGACCTATTACCTTTAGCAAAAAATGACATTTCTATCAGTAAATGGTTGCATTTATTCATAAGTAAATTGATTGACCTATTACCTTTAGCAAAAAATGACATTTCTATCAGTAAATGGTTGCATTTATTCATAAGTAAATTGATTGACCTATTACCTTTAGCAAAAAATGACATTTCTATCAGTAAATGGTTGCATTTATTCATAAGTAAATTGATTGACCTATTACCTTTAGCAAAAAATGACATTTCTATCAGTAAATGGTTGCATTTATTCATAAGTAAATTGATTGACCTATTACCTTTAGCAAAAAATGACATTTCTATCAGTAAATGGTTGCATTTATTCATAAGTAAATTGATTGACCTATTACCTTTAGCAAAAAATGACATTTCTATCAGTAAATGGTTGCATTTATTCATAAGTAAATTGATTGACCTATTACCTTTAGCAAAAAATGACATTTCTATCAGTAAATGGTTGCATTTATTCATAAGTAAATTGATTGACCTATTACCTTTAGCAAAAAATGACATTTCTATCAGTAAATGGTTGCATTTATTCATAAGTAAATTGATTGACCTATTACCTTTAGCAAAAAATGACATTTCTATCAGTAAATGGTTGCATTTATTCATAAGTAAATTGATTGACCTATTACCTTTAGCAAAAAATGACATTTCTATCAGTAAATGGTTGCATTTATTCATAAGTAAATTGATTGACCTATTACCTTTAGCAAAAAATGACATTTCTATCAGTAAATGGTTGCATTTATTCATAAGTAAATTGATTGACCTATTACCTTTAGCAAAAAATGACATTTCTATCAGTAAATGGTTGCATTTATTCATAAGTAAATTGATTGACCTATTACCTTTAGCAAAAAATGACATTTCTATCAGTAAATGGTTGCATTTATTCATAAGTAAATTGATTGACCTATTACCTTTAGCAAAAAATGACATTTCTATCAGTAAATGGTTGCATTTATTCATAAGTAAATTGATTGACCTATTACCTTTAGCAAAAAATGACATTTCTATCAGTAAATGGTTGCATTTATTCATAAGTAAATTGATTGACCTATTAACCTTTAGCAAAAAATGACATTTCTATCAGTAAATGGTTGCATTTATTCATAAGTAAATTGATTGACCTATTACCTTTAGCAAAAAATGACATTTCTATCAGTAAATGGTTGCATTTATTCATAAGTAAATTGATTGACCTATTACCTTTAGCAAAAAATGACATTTCTATCAGTAAATGGTTGCATTTATTCATAAGTAAATTGATTGACCTATTACCTTTAGCAAAAAATGACATTTCTATCAGTAAATGGTTGCATTTATTCATAAGTAAATTGATTGACCTATTACCTTTAGCAAAAAATGACATTTCTATCAGTAAATGGTTGCATTTATTCATAAGTAAATTGATTGACCTATTACCTTTAGCAAAAAATGACATTTCTATCAGTAAATGGTTGCATTTATTCATAAGTAAATTGATTGACCTATTACCTTTAGCAAAAAATGACATTTCTATCAGTAAATGGTTGCATTTATTCATAAGTAAATTGATTGACCTATTACCTTTAGCAAAAAATGACATTTCTATCAGTAAATGGTTGCATTTATTCATAAGTAAATTGATTGACCTATTACCTTTAGCAAAAAATGACATTTCTATCAGTAAATGGTTGCATTTATTCATAAGTAAATTGATTGACCTATTACCTTTAGCAAAAAATGACATTTCTATCAGTAAATGGTTGCATTTATTCATAAGTAAATTGATTGACCTATTACCTTTAGCAAAAAATGACATTTCTATCAGTAAATGGTTGCATTTATTCATAAGTAAATTGATTGACCTATTACCTTTAGCAAAAAATGACATTTCTATCAGTAAATGGTTGCATTTATTCATAAGTAAATTGATTGACCTATTACCTTTAGCAAAAAATGACATTTCTATCAGTAAATGGTTGCATTTATTCATAAGTAAATTGATTGACCTATTACCTTTAGCAAAAAATGACATTTCTATCAGTAAATGGTTGCATTTATTCATAAGTAAATTGATTGACCTATTACCTTTAGCAAAAAATGACATTTCTATCAGTAAATGGTTGCATTTATTCATAAGTAAATTGATTGACCTATTACCTTTAGCAAAAAATGACATTTCTATCAGTAAATGGTTGCATTTATTCATAAGTAAATTGATTGACCTATTACCTTTAGCAAAAAATGACATTTCTATCAGTAAATGGTTGCATTTATTCATAAGTAAATTGATTGACCTATTACCTTTAGCAAAAAATGACATTTCTATCAGTAAATGGTTGCATTTATTCATAAGTAAATTGATTGACCTATTACCTTTAGCAAAAAATGACATTTCTATCAGTAAATGGTTGCATTTATTCATAAGTAAATTGATTGACCTATTACCTTTAGCAAAAAATGACATTTCTATCAGTAAATGGTTGCATTTATTCATAAGTAAATTGATTGACCTATTACCTTTAGCAAAAAATGACATTTCTATCAGTAAATGGTTGCATTTATTCATAAGTAAATTGATTGACCTATTACCTTTAGCAAAAAATGACATTTCTATCAGTAAATGGTTGCATTTATTCATAAGTAAATTGATTGACCTATTACCTTTAGCAAAAAATGACATTTCTATCAGTAAATGGTTGCATTTATTCATAAGTAAATTGATTGACCTATTACCTTTAGCAAAAAATGACATTTCTATCAGTAAATGGTTGCATTTATTCATAAGTAAATTGATTGACCTATTACCTTTAGCAAAAAATGACATTTCTATCAGTAAATGGTTGCATTTATTCATAAGTAAATTGATTGACCTATTACCTTTAGCAAAAAATGACATTTCTATCAGTAAATGGTTGCATTTATTCATAAGTAAATTGATTGACCTATTACCTTTAGCAAAAAATGACATTTCTATCAGTAAATGGTTGCATTTATTCATAAGTAAATTGATTGACCTATTACCTTTAGCAAAAAATGACATTTCTATCAGTAAATGGTTGCATTTATTCATAAGTAAATTGATTGACCTATTACCTTTAGCAAAAAATGACATTTCTATCAGTAAATGGTTGCATTTATTCATAAGTAAATTGATTGACCTATTACCTTTAGCAAAAAATGACATTTCTATCAGTAAATGGTTGCATTTATTCATAAGTAAATTGATTGACCTATTACCTTTAGCAAAAAATGACATTTCTATCAGTAAATGGTTGCATTTATTCATAAGTAAATTGATTGACCTATTACCTTTAGCAAAAAATGACATTTCTATCAGTAAATGGTTGCATTTATTCATAAGTAAATTGATTGACCTATTACCTTTAGCAAAAAATGACATTTCTATCAGTAAATGGTTGCATTTATTCATAAGTAAATTGATTGACCTATTACCTTTAGCAAAAAATGACATTTCTATCAGTAAATGGTTGCATTTATTCATAAGTAAATTGATTGACCTATTACCTTTAGCAAAAAATGACATTTCTATCAGTAAATGGTTGCATTTATTCATAAGTAAATTGATTGACCTATTACCTTTAGCAAAAAAATGACATTTCTATCAGTAAATGGTTGCATTTATTCATAAGTAAATTGATTGACCTATTACCTTTAGCAAAAAATGACATTTCTATCAGTAAATGGTTGCATTTATTCATAAGTAAATTGATTGACCTATTACCTTTAGCAAAAAATGACATTTCTATCAGTAAATGGTTGCATTTATTCATAAGTAAATTGATTGACCTATTACCTTTAGCAAAAAATGACATTTCTATCAGTAAATGGTTGCATTTATTCATAAGTAAATTGATTGACCTATTACCTTTAGCAAAAAATGACATTTCTATCAGTAAATGGTTGCATTTATTCATAAGTAAATTGATTGACCTATTACCTTTAGCAAAAAATGACATTTCTATCAGTAAATGGTTGCATTTATTCATAAGTAAATTGATTGACCTATTACCTTTAGCAAAAAATGACATTTCTATCAGTAAATGGTTGCATTTATTCATAAGTAAATTGATTGACCTATTACCTTTAGCAAAAAATGACATTTCTATCAGTAAATGGTTGCATTTATTCATAAGTAAATTGATTGACCTATTACCTTTAGCAAAAAATGACATTTCTATCAGTAAATGGTTGCATTTATTCATAAGTAAATTGATTGACCTATTACCTTTAGCAAAAAATGACATTTCTATCAGTAAATGGTTGCATTTATTCATAAGTAAATTGATTGACCTATTACCTTTAGCAAAAAATGACATTTCTATCAGTAAATGGTTGCATTTATTCATAAGTAAATTGATTGACCTATTACCTTTAGCAAAAAATGACATTTCTATCAGTAAATGGTTGCATTTATTCATAAGTAAATTGATTGACCTATTACCTTTAGCAAAAAATGACATTTCTATCAGTAAATGGTTGCATTTATTCATAAGTAAATTGATTGACCTATTACCTTTAGCAAAAAATGACATTTCTATCAGTAAATGGTTGCATTTATTCATAAGTAAATTGATTGACCTATTACCTTTAGCAAAAAATGACATTTCTATCAGTAAATGGTTGCATTTATTCATAAGTAAATTGATTGACCTATTACCTTTAGCAAAAAATGACATTTCTATCAGTAAATGGTTGCATTTATTCATAAGTAAATTGATTGACCTATTACCTTTAGCAAAAAATGACATTTCTATCAGTAAATGGTTGCATTTATTCATAAGTAAATTGATTGACCTATTACCTTTAGCAAAAAATGACATTTCTATCAGTAAATGGTTGCATTTATTCATAAGTAAATTGATTGACCTATTACCTTTAGCAAAAAATGACATTTCTATCAGTAAATGGTTGCATTTATTCATAAGTAAATTGATTGACCTATTACCTTTAGCAAAAAATGACATTTCTATCAGTAAATGGTTGCATTTATTCATAAGTAAATTGATTGACCTATTACCTTTAGCAAAAAATGACATTTCTATCAGTAAATGGTTGCATTTATTCATAAGTAAATTGATTGACCTATTACCTTTAGCAAAAAATGACATTTCTATCAGTAAATGGTTGCATTTATTCATAAGTAAATTGATTGACCTATTACCTTTAGCAAAAAATGACATTTCTATCAGTAAATGGTTGCATTTATTCATAAGTAAATTGATTGACCTATTACCTTTAGCAAAAAATGACATTTCTATCAGTAAATGGTTGCATTTATTCATAAGTAAATTGATTGACCTATTACCTTTAGCAAAAAATGACATTTCTATCAGTAAATGGTTGCATTTATTCATAAGTAAATTGATTGACCTATTACCTTTAGCAAAAAATGACATTTCTATCAGTAAATGGTTGCATTTATTCATAAGTAAATTGATTGACCTATTACCTTTAGCAAAAAATGACATTTCTATCAGTAAATGGTTGCATTTATTCATAAGTAAATTGATTGACCTATTACCTTTAGCAAAAAATGACATTTCTATCAGTAAATGGTTGCATTTATTCATAAGTAAATTGATTGACCTATTACCTTTAGCAAAAAATGACATTTCTATCAGTAAATTGGTTGCATTTATTCATAAGTAAATTGATTGACCTATTCTTTAGCAAAAAATGACATTTCTATCAGTAAATGGTTGCATTTATTCATAAGTAAATTGATTGACCTATTACCTTTAGCAAAAAATGACATTTCTATCAGTAAATGGTTGCATTTATTCATAAGTAAATTGATTGACCTATTACCTTTAGCAAAAAATGACATTTCTATCAGTAAATGGTTGCATTTATTCATAAGTAAATTGATTGACCTATTACCTTTAGCAAAAAATGACATTTCTATCAGTAAATGGTTGCATTTATTCATAAGTAAATTGATTGACCTATTACCTTTAGCAAAAAATGACATTTCTATCAGTAAATGGTTGCATTTATTCATAAGTAAATTGATTGACCTATTACCTTTAGCAAAAAATGACATTTCTATCAGTAAATGGTTGCATTTATTCATAAGTAAATTGATTGACCTATTACCTTTAGCAAAAAATGACATTTCTATCAGTAAATGGTTGCATTTATTCATAAGTAAATTGATTGACCTATTACCTTTAGCAAAAAATGACATTTCTATCAGTAAATGGTTGCATTTATTCATAAGTAAATTGATTGACCTATTACCTTTAGCAAAAAATGACATTTCTATCAGTAAATGGTTGCATTTATTCATAAGTAAATTGATTGACCTATTACCTTTAGCAAAAAATGACATTTCTATCAGTAAATGGTTGCATTTATTCATAAGTAAATTGATTGACCTATTACCTTTAGCAAAAAATGACATTTCTATCAGTAAATGGTTGCATTTATTCATAAGTAAATTGATTGACCTATTACCTTTAGCAAAAAATGACATTTCTATCAGTAAATGGTTGCATTTATTCATAAGTAAATTGATTGACCTATTACCTTTAGCAAAAAATGACATTTCTATCAGTAAATGGTTGCATTTATTCATAAGTAAATTGATTGACCTATTACCTTTAGCAAAAAATGACATTTCTATCAGTAAATGGTTGCATTTATTCATAAGTAAATTGATTGACCTATTACCTTTAGCAAAAAATGACATTTCTATCAGTAAATGGTTGCATTTATTCATAAGTAAATTGATTGACCTATTACCTTTAGCAAAAAATGACATTTCTATCAGTAAATGGTTGCATTTATTCATAAGTAAATTGATTGACCTATTACCTTTAGCAAAAAATGACATTTCTATCAGTAAATGGTTGCATTTATTCATAAGTAAATTGATTGACCTATTACCTTTAGCAAAAAATGACATTTCTATCAGTAAATGGTTGCATTTATTCATAAGTAAATTGATTGACCTATTACCTTTAGCAAAAAATGACATTTCTATCAGTAAATGGTTGCATTTATTCATAAGTAAATTGATTGACCTATTACCTTTAGCAAAAAATGACATTTCTATCAGTAAATGGTTGCATTTATTCATAAGTAAATTGATTGACCTATTACCTTTAGCAAAAAATGACATTTCTATCAGTAAATGGTTGCATTTATTCATAAGTAAATTGATTGACCTATTACCTTTAGCAAAAAATGACATTTCTATCAGTAAATGGTTGCATTTATTCATAAGTAAATTGATTGACCTATTACCTTTAGCAAAAAATGACATTTCTATCAGTAAATGGTTGCATTTATTCATAAGTAAATTGATTGACCTATTACCTTTAGCAAAAAATGACATTTCTATCAGTAAATGGTTGCATTTATTCATAAGTAAATTGATTGACCTATTACCTTTAGCAAAAAATGACATTTCTATCAGTAAATGGTTGCATTTATTCATAAGTAAATTGATTGACCTATTACCTTTAGCAAAAAATGACATTTCTATCAGTAAATGGTTGCATTTATTCATAAGTAAATTGATTGACCTATTACCTTTAGCAAAAAATGACATTTCTATCAGTAAATGGTTGCATTTATTCATAAGTAAATTGATTGACCTATTACCTTTAGCAAAAAATGACATTTCTATCAGTAAATGGTTGCATTTATTCATAAGTAAATTGATTGACCTATTACCTTTAGCAAAAAATGACATTTCTATCAGTAAATGGTTGCATTTATTCATAAGTAAATTGATTGACCTATTACCTTTAGCAAAAAATGACATTTCTATCAGTAAATGGTTGCATTTATTCATAAGTAAATTGATTGACCTATTACCTTTAGCAAAAAATGACATTTCTATCAGTAAATGGTTGCATTTATTCATAAGTAAATTGATTGACCTATTACCTTTAGCAAAAAATGACATTTCTATCAGTAAATGGTTGCATTTATTCATAAGTAAATTGATTGACCTATTACCTTTAGCAAAAAATGACATTTCTATCAGTAAATGGTTGCATTTATTCATAAGTAAATTGATTGACCTATTACCTTTAGCAAAAAATGACATTTCTATCAGTAAATGGTTGCATTTATTCATAAGTAAATTGATTGACCTATTACCTTTAGCAAAAAATGACATTTCTATCAGTAAATGGTTGCATTTATTCATAAGTAAATTGATTGACCTATTACCTTTAGCAAAAAATGACATTTCTATCAGTAAATGGTTGCATTTATTCATAAGTAAATTGATTGACCTATTACCTTTAGCAAAAAATGACATTTCTATCAGTAAATGGTTGCATTTATTCATAAGTAAATTGATTGACCTATTACCTTTAGCAAAAAATGACATTTCTATCAGTAAATGGTTGCATTTATTCATAAGTAAATTGATTGACCTATTACCTTTAGCAAAAAATGACATTTCTATCAGTAAATGGTTGCATTTATTCATAAGTAAATTGATTGACCTATTACCTTTAGCAAAAAATGACATTTCTATCAGTAAATGGTTGCATTTATTCATAAGTAAATTGATTGACCTATTACCTTTAGCAAAAAATGACATTTCTATCAGTAAATGGTTGCATTTATTCATAAGTAAATTGATTGACCTATTACCTTTAGCAAAAAATGACATTTCTAT
Source organism: Physella acuta (assembly GCF_028476545.2). Lineage (NCBI taxonomy): Eukaryota > Metazoa > Mollusca > Gastropoda > Physidae > Physella > Physella acuta. The sequence continues at coordinate 186,465 of NW_026732451.1, read as the reverse complement.
CAGTAAATGGTTGCATTTATTCATAAGTAAATTGATTGACCTATTACCTTTAGCAAAAAATGACATTTCTATCAGTAAATGGTTGCATTTATTCATAAGTAAATTGATTGACCTATTACCTTTAGCAAAAAATGACATTTCTATCAGTAAATGGTTGCATTTATTCATAAGTAAATTGATTGACCTATTACCTTTAGCAAAAAATGACATTTCTATCAGTAAATGGTTGCATTTATTCATAAGTAAATTGATTGACCTATTACCTTTAGCAAAAAATGACATTTCTATCAGTAAATGGTTGCATTTATTCATAAGTAAATTGATTGACCTATTACCTTTAGCAAAAAATGACATTTCTATCAGTAAATGGTTGCATTTATTCATAAGTAAATTGATTGACCTATTACCTTTAGCAAAAAATGACATTTCTATCAGTAAATGGTTGCATTTATTCATAAGTAAATTGATTGACCTATTACCTTTAGCAAAAAATGACATTTCTATCAGTAAATGGTTGCATTTATTCATAAGTAAATTGATTGACCTATTACCTTTAGCAAAAAATGACATTTCTATCAGTAAATGGTTGCATTTATTCATAAGTAAATTGATTGACCTATTACCTTTAGCAAAATATGACATTTCTATCAGTAAATGGTTGCATTTATTCATAAGTAAATTGATTGACCTATTACCTTTAGCAAAAAATGACATTTCTATCAGTAAATGGTTGCATTTATTCATAAGTAAATTGATTGACCTATTACCTTTAGCAAAAAATGACATTTCTATCAGTAAATGGTTGCATTTATTCATAAGTAAATTGATTGACCTATTACCTTTAGCAAAAAATGACATTTCTATCAGTAAATGGTTGCATTTATTCATAAGTAAATTGATTGACCTATTACCTTTAGCAAAAAATGACATTTCTATCAGTAAATGGTTGCATTTATTCATAAGTAAATTGATTGACCTATTACCTTTAGCAAAAAATGACATTTCTATCAGTAAATGGTTGCATTTATTCATAAGTAAATTGATTGACCTATTACCTTTAGCAAAAAATGACATTTCTATCAGTAAATGGTTGCATTTATTCATAAGTAAATTGATTGACCTATTACCTTTAGCAAAAAATGACATTTCTATCAGTAAATGGTTGCATTTATTCATAAGTAAATTGATTGACCTATTACCTTTAGCAAAAAATGACATTTCTATCAGTAAATGGTTGCATTTATTCATAAGTAAATTGATTGACCTATTACCTTTAGCAAAAAATGACATTTCTATCAGTAAATGGTTGCATTTATTCATAAGTAAATTGATTGACCTATTACCTTTAGCAAAAAATGACATTTCTATCAGTAAATGGTTGCATTTATTCATAAGTAAATTGATTGACCTATTACCTTTAGCAAAAAATGACATTTCTATCAGTAAATGGTTGCATTTATTCATAAGTAAATTGATTGACCTATTACCTTTAGCAAAAAATGACATTTCTATCAGTAAATGGTTGCATTTATTCATAAGTAAATTGATTGACCTATTACCTTTAGCAAAAAATGACATTTCTATCAGTAAATGGTTGCATTTATTCATAAGTAAATTGATTGACCTATTACCTTTAGCAAAAAATGACATTTCTATCAGTAAATGGTTGCATTTATTCATAAGTAAATTGATTGACCTATTACCTTTAGCAAAAAATGACATTTCTATCAGTAAATGGTTGCATTTATTCATAAGTAAATTGATTGACCTATTACCTTTAGCACAGACTGGTTTGGGTAAACAACCTTGACCTACACAGGTCACAGCGACCCGACATTCTTGCCCGTCAGCACACACCTAGGGGAGACAAACACGTTTTTCTCAGGCGACAAGAAAACAAGTTCAAAAACACTCAAGAAACGTAACTCAGAGGAACATTAAATAGCTCTTGTTATGTCCCTTTATGAGCTCAAATCATGTTCTATTCGTCAAACCAGTGAATGATAATATAAATTTACGAACAGAATCACTTTCAACCTACGAACAAAAAGTAACAACTCGCAACTTACACAACTTATACATAGCTACAGCCAACTTAGAACTTTTACACAACTACAGCAACTTACAACTTATACACAACTACAGCCAACTTACAACTTATACAATTACAGCCAACTTACAACTTATACACAACTACAGCAAACTTACAACTTATACACACCTACAGCAAACTTACAACTTATACACAACTACAGCCAACTTACAACTTATACAACTACAATCAACTTACAACTTATACGCAATTACAGCCAACTTACAACTTATACAATTACAGCCAACTTACAACTTATACGCAATTACAGCCAACTTACAACTTATACAATTACAGCCAACTTACAACTTATACAATTACAGCCAACGTCCAACTTATACACAACTACAACAAACTTACAACTTATATACAACTACAACCAACTTACAACTTATACAATTACAGCCAACTTACAACTTATACAATTACAGCCAACTTACAACTTATACACAACTACAACCAACTTACAACTTATACAATAACACCCCAACTTACAACTTATACAATTACAGCCAACTTACAACTTATACAATTAAAGCCAACTTACAACTTTTACACAACTACAGCCAACTTACAACTTATACACAACTACAGCCAACTTACAACTTATACAACTACAACCAACTTACAAGTTACACAACTACAACCAACTTACCACTTATACACAATTACAGACAACTTACAATTTAAACACAGCTATTGCCAACTTACAACTTAAACACAACTATTGCCAATTTACAATTTATACACAGCTATCGCCAACTTACAACTTATACACATCTATTGCCAACTTACAACTTATACACAACTACAACTAACTTATAACGTATACAACTACAGCCAACTTACACCTTATACAACTACAACCAACTTACAACTTATACAACTACAGCCAACTTACACCTTATACAACTACAGCCAACTTACAACTTATACACAACTACAACCAACTTACAACTTATACACAACAACAGACAACTTACAACGTATACTAGAGCCAACTTACAACTTTGCTACATTGAGTTCGGACATCTCGAGACTTGTGTGAGTTGATCACGTGACCATTGACCTGTTGTCAGAGACAGGTTAAACAAGTTATGACAGTCATACAAACGTTATGACAGTCATACAAGTCATGACAGTCATACAAACGTTATTACAGTCATACAAGTCATGACAGTCATACAAGCGTTATGACAGTCATACAAGCGTCATGACAGTCATACAAACGTTATGACAGTCATACAATCGTTATGACAGTCATACAAGTCATGACAGTCATACAAGCGTTATGACAGTCATACAAGTCATGACAGTCATACAAGTCATGACAGTCATACAAATGTCATGACAGTCATACAAACGTTATGACAGTCATACAAACGTTATGACAGTCATACAAATGTCATGACAGTCATACAAACGTTATGACAGTCATACAAACGTTATGACAGTCATACAAAAGTCATGACAGTAATACAAACGTTATGACAGTCGTACAAACGTTATGGCAGTCATACAAGTCTTGACAGTAATACACACGTTATGACAGTCATACAAACGTTATGACAGTCATACAAACGTTATGACAGTCATATAAAAGTTATGATAGTCATACAAAAATCATTACAGTCATACAAAAGTCATTAAAGTTATACACAAGTCATGACAGTCCTTCAAAAGTTGTGACGCTCATACAACAGTCATGACAGTCATACAGCAGTTATGCCAATCCAACAAAAGTTATGGCAGTCATACATACCATGAGACTCGTGCAATTAATCACAAATCCTGACGTTTACAAGTTTATAAAAGTCTAACATAAAAGTCTAACATAAAAGTCTAACATAAAAGTCTAACATAAAAGTCTAAAAAAAAATATTACATAAAAGTCTAACATAAAAGTCTGACGTATAAAATCATAAAATATGTAATATGTCAAAACTTACCTAAGAGATATATAGACCAACTCATGTTGACAACTTACCATAGACATAGAGACAAGTAGAAAGAAAAACATAGTAGTAGATCACATCCATTCACATGAAACGAAATGTGTTTTTCTGGCTCTGTTGAATAAACCAGCCATATTTCACAGGATGACAGAGACGGCTAATCTACCCTGGCTTTATGGCTGTTAATTATGTTAATTGGTGGCCTAAGATAAAGGCGTGTTGCACACGTCACTGTTTGATTGCTATATTTTTACAGAAAGTCGACATGTTTTCAGTTATTACACTTTTAATTTCAAGAGAAGATTTTAACTTAAACAACAGATACTTATTAGGTACAAAAAAATTAATCAGTTTTAGTGAAATAGAGTCATGATTTGTTTTGTTTAAAAATTATGCAATGATGCTTAATTTTTAAAGGGCAAGCTATAAGTCGCATGACACTCTTTAAAGGCTCGTCAAATGGTTGTTAAAGGTGCGCCAAATGGTTCGTTAAAGGTGCGCCAAATGGTTGTTAAAGGTGCGCCAAATGGTTGTTAAAGGTGCGCCAAATAGTTGTTAAAGGTGCGCCAAATGGTTGTTAAAGGTGCGCCAAATAGTTGTTAAAGGTGCGCCAAATGGTTGTTAAAGGTGCGCCAAATAGTTGTTAAAGGTGTGCCAAATGGTTGTTAAAGGTGCGCCAAATGGTTGTTAGAGGTGCGCCAAATGGTTGTTAAAGGTGCGCCAAATGGTTGTTAGAGGTGTGCCTAATGGTTGTTAAAGGTGCACCAAATGGATGTTAAAGGTGCGCTTCAAAAGTCTATGTAATCGTACTAAAAATAAATTCTTTAAATCTTTTTTAAAAAAATGGCAAGCGATAAAATTGTATGTACATTTTTTTAAATTAAAGCCGTTTAACTATCGATTACACTCATTTTCATAATTGTGAATTGAATAGAAGCCGTTGAAAAGCCGTTTAGAACTATTTTATCGATTCAAATATTTTTTAAAACCGCTCTCAACCCTTCCTTGAAGTTAATTTTACGCAGTTGACTTTTTTCTCCGGAGGGGGGGGGGGGGGGGAGGGGGGCACTTGAAACTTTCGGGGGGGGGGGGGGGGGGAATCGGTAGATTTTCTTCGGGGAAGGAGGGGCGGATAATGTTAAATGTATGTATTTTCTATATAAATTCCATTTCGTTCGTTAAATATACCAATAAAAAGTAACATCTTACAACTTATACATAGCTACAGCCAACTTACAACACCCCCCTCCCCCCCCCCCCCCCCAGAAGAGATGCCTGGAAGAAACTCTGATTATACGTATCCATCCAATATTTTACCAAGTGTGCCAATTATGGCATTTCTTCTCTAATAGTCTCACACTGATTATCATGACGTATAGATCAACTCTTAGATTTGTATAAAACCATGTCTTTGATCTTTTGATTTTAGTTTTATTGTCTCACAGATTGTACAATACCAATATCATTTTTATAAAGATTATATCAAACATTTACCATTATATCACATATATAACAGTTATATCAAACACTCCAACAATATATCACAAATATAACAGTTATATCAAACACTCCACCAATATATCACATGTACACCAGTTATATCAAACACTCCACCAATATATCACATGTACACCAGTTATATCAAACACTCCACCAATATATCATATGAATATAAAAAACATAAAACAACTCGTCATAATAATACAATTAAAGACAATAATTAAAATACAACTAAGTAGCTTATAACTGCGATATCCAAATATTTTTTTTAAATTTACATTTGTGTAATCAATATTATTATTAACAAGAATAACCTTAACTACGATACACTGACAAGTTTACATCATATACACATATCTAACACGATACTTGTCCAAGGATATGCTTTTCCTCCATGTTAACTGCTGTCTCCCTTATATTTAAACAACATACTCCCTAGTATGTTTTGACTACAAAGGCGTTTATGATCTAGTTATTTATCATATAACTTTGACCTTTTGTGAATTAGAATCTCATTCAGATAAATCAATAATTAATTATGTTGATTCTAATTTAACTGATCAATAAATAATAGCGTTAATTCTAATTAGTCATCCATAATTAACTATAGATCCTGATTTGACTGCTACTAATCAGCCTGATCAATAAATGACAGCATCTTGTATGGTTGTAGATCGTGGCGGCCTTGTATTATCTCTCTGCTTGGGAAACAGGAGGCAGTCATCCTCCCATGGTGTTGTCTCTTCTGTACTCCCATAATTGGTGGGATGTGTCGTCTTCAGTACACTCACATCTGGGCACCTGTTGAAGGTCAAGGTCATTCTAGAGATTTCTGTCGGCATGTGGGGTGGGGACATAGGGACGGGAGATTTCTGTCGGCATGTGGGGTGGGGAGTGGGGACATAGAGACGGGAGATTTCTATCGGCATGTGGGGTGGGGACATAGGGACGGGAGATTTCTGTCGGCATGTGGGGTGGGGAGTGGGGACATAGAGACGGCAGATTTCTGTCGGCATGTGGGGTGGGGACATAGGGACGGCAGATTTCTGTCGACATGTGGGGTGGGGACATAGGGACGGGAGATTTCTGTCGGCATGTGGGGTGGGGACATAGGGACGGGAGATTTCTGTCGACATGTGGGGTGGGGACATAGAGACGGGAGATTTCTGTCGGCATGTGGGGTGGGGACATAGGGACGGGAGATTTCTGTCGGCATGTGTGCCTGATTAGTTAAACACAAATCTAACATACTAGGTAAACACTGCACCAACTTACCTGGCTAGGTACTCTACTAACCTACCTGGCGAAGTTAAGAGCCTCGGCTATGGTGTCTGGCAGCGCTCGTCTGTTGGTCTCAGGTAAAGCCAGGTCCAAGATGAATGCCAGAAATGTCGCCCCACACACCGTCACAAACGGTAGAGCGCCCCCTAGGTTTGTTGTCTGTAGGGACATGGACAGGCAGGGATTTATACCAGGTTAATGTATGCTAGGAATATGTGGTCTCGCCATATTCTTGTATTGTAGTTGGCCTTAATTTATGTTATATGAGTAAATGTATGACGTCAATAAGGATTGCATAGGACGGCGTGATCGAAAGTCAGAACGTAAAACTACTAGCCCATATATCTTGAGATCGATTCGGGCTTGAGTCAATGGAATGACTTAAGGTTACAGATTTATGATAGTACCTAACTTAGCAGGTGACTTATCCACAGGGATACGAACTCAAGACTTCCTGGCTAGTGGCTGTTTGCCGTACTATCAGACCACGCCGTACCATTGTGTGCTAATAAAGTTTGTAACTGCATTGCTTTAATGCTGTCTGTTTATGTGTGTATATGCCTGTGTATATGTTTATGAGTGTATATGCCTGTGTATGTGTGTATATGTGTATATGCCTGTGTATGTGTGTATATGTGTATATGCCTGTGTATGTGTGTATATGTGTATATGCCTGTGTATGTCTGCACGTGGTGACAGGGTTGGGGCAGGACTCACCATCCCCACCACGTAAGGTGCGACAATGGCCCCGGCACGAGCGCAGGACGAGCCTATCCCGAGGCCGGTGCTCCTGACCGAGGTGGGCCAGAGTTCTGTCATCCACAGGAAGCTGGTGCCCATCAGACCGGCAGCGCCAAACTTGCCCACCATTGCCAGGACTGTCACTGTCAGCTCTGGAACAAACACGTCAAGCCGTGGTCCTAACGTGGTCCTAACATGGTCCTAACATGGTCCTAACATGGTCCTAACATGGTCCTAACTTGGTCCTAACATGGAATTCTTTAGCCATATCTTAATGTAAACACCAGTTCACGTGTTTATATTTAGTGATACATACGCTTTATTACTATTGAATAACGAGACTTAGAATAATATGGTTAAAACACTGGAAATGAATAAGGCGACAGAGAATTTTAAAAACACACAAAACACACAGGCCGCACCTGATTTAACCTTGACTGACACAAAACACAGGTCACACCTGATTTGACCTTGACTGACACAAAACACACAAGCCACACCTGATTTGACCTTGACCGACACGCCTACAGCAGCACCTGAGGTCAGTGCTGCCAGCATGAGGTAGCCCAGGTGCACGGGTTTCCTGCCCACCTTGTCGACCAGCAGCAAGCTGACCAGGTGGGCGGGGACCTCCACGCATGCGCCGATGATGAAGGTGATGAAGACGTTACCTGCCCGTAGGTGTGCGGAGTTCAAGACAAACACGTAGAAGACGAAGTTGACCACCAGCCTGTTGATACACGACATGAATCTAGTTAGTTTGTTAATCAATTTATGACATCATTCCCTACCTCTCTCACCAGCATAACAAAATAATGACAATCCCTCCCCCCCCCCCCTCATGACAAATCAATGCCCCCCACAACCCTCGTAAAAAGTAAGTGACCACCCCCCACCCCCAAAAAACAATGACCGCCTCCATGACAAAACATGACCCCACTCACCAACAAGAAAAAACAATGACCCCCCCACACCATGACCTGACCTACACACCATGACCTGACCAACACAGCATGACCTAACACCATGACCTGACCTACACACCATGACCTGACCTACACACCATGACCTGACCAACACAGCATGACCTAACACCATGACCTGACCTACACACCATGACCTGACCTACACACCATAACCTGACCTACTCACCATGTTCTAACCTACACACCATGACCTAACCTACTCACCATGACCTGACCTACATACCATGACCTAACCTACACACCATGACCTGATCTACACACCATGACCTGACCTACACACCATGACCTGACCTACACACCATGACCTGACCTACACACCATGACCTGACCTACACACCATGACCTGACCTACAAACCATGACCTGACCTACACACCATGACCTGATCTACACACCATGACCTGACCTACACACCATGACCTGACCTACACACCATGACCTGACCTACACACCATGACCTGACCTACACACCATGACCTGACCTACAAACCATGACCTGACCTACACACCATGACCTAACCTACACACCATGACCTGACCTACACACCATGACCTAACCTACACACCATGACCTGACCTACACACCATTACCTAACCTACACACCATGACCTGACCTACACACCATGACCTACTCACCAGTTGAAGCATATGATAAAGGATCTCAGACACAACACTCGAGACTTGAACAGATCCAGAAACGTGTCGTGTGACGTCACACGCTGGGTGTGACCTTCACCTTCTGTTTCATAACTCTAAGCAGAAATAAAGCAAAAATGTTTATTTAACACGCGACACAACACAGTATAGCTATAACATAACACAAGTATAACTATAACACAAGCCAGTATAGCTATAACACAACACAGTATAGCTATAACACAACCAAGTATAGCTATAACACAAGGCAGTATAGCTATAACACAAGGCAGTATAGCTATAACACAAGCCAGTATAGCTATAACACAACACAGTATAGCTATAACACAAGCCAATATAGCTATAACCATAGCCAATAGAGCTATAACACAACACAGTTTAGCTATAACACTAGCCAGAATAGCTATAACACAAGCCAATATAGCTATGCCACAAGTCAGTATATCTATAACACAAGCCAGTATAGCTATAGCACAACCAAGTATAACAACCCACTATCCCATGTTGTTACAACATCAAAGTTTACTTCCCATCCCAAAGCAAACATGGGCGTGGCCTAGAAGAAACCACGTGACAGATATACCTGTAGAAGGTCGGACGTTGAACTCTCATAATCCACATCGAGATGCACGCCATTTGTAGCCGCTATACGCGCTAAAACTTTGGAAACTTGGTCGTATTTTTTCATGGTGATCAGCCATCTTAAAGATTCTGGCACTAACCTGTGTTGTAGGGGGGGGGGGCATATTAAACAAAGAACTTTGTTGAAGGAGGCTATCTAAAATAAAGAACTATGTTGTAGAGTAGCATGTTAAGTAAAGACTCGAGGCCTATGATTGATTAATAAGATTCTTTGATGCCATGGTACCATTCTACATCAGCATCAACAACAACTACAAAATACAAACCACTTGTTTTATTTTAAAAGTTGATACGTTTGTTAGTGATATGGAATTGCACAATTTTTTTTTTCTTTTTTTTTTTTTTTTTTGCGACCCAAAAAGAAAGTTAACAAAAATACACACGACGTAGAATGTGTTTAAAACGAAAACAAAGAAAGTTTATAAAACTAAACCGTAACAGACCAGTAATAAAGGAGGAACACGGCAGCAGGGGCGGTAATGACGACATTCACCCATCGCCAGTCTCTCAGCCCGTAGAAGGCGGCGGCCATGATGACCTCACCAGACGTAAAGAACACCTGGATGGTCAGACCTGGAATCTTCCTGTGTTTGCTGGTCACAAGTTCTAGAGCTGGTTACAGAAGGGGGGGTGTGAGGATTTTTGTATGTTCATTTTAACATAATCAAGTCTACAGCGCTAATGTAAAATCATTGAATACACTCCGACAATCATACACTCAATACAGGCGTAAACTATAACAATCACAACAACGATCCACACTGAGTGAAGATCTATACTACAATGGTACAACAAATTAGGTTACTTAAAATAGTTGAAACTGTTTTTATAAGGTTAAGGAGTGGTTAAAAGAATAACAAATTGCACAAACATTAAACGCTTGCTATTTAGGAATTATTCTATTTATTGTAAACATACAAAAAAGTGTACCAAAGGTAGGCTGTAAAAAGGGAGTCTTAACCAAGACTGTACTACACATAATCAAAATCTGCACCAATCATACACCAAAACTCTACCGAAAATACAGAAAATTGTACCACACATACACCAGACTGTACCTAACACGTGTTCTCACCTACCACCAAGACTGTACCACACATACATCAGACCAAGAATGTACCACACATACATCAGACCAAGAATGTACCACATATACACCACTCCAAGAATGTACCACACATACATCAGACCAAGACTGTACCACACATACACCACACCAAGAATGTACCACACATACATCACACCAAGAATGTACCACACATACACCACACCAAGAATGTACCACACATACAACACATCAAGAATGTACCACATATCAACTTCACCAAGACTGTACCACACATACACCACACTAAGACTGTACCACACATACACCACACCAAGAAATTACCACACATACACCACACCAAGAATGTACCACACATACACCACACCAAGAATGTACCCCACATACACCACATCAAGAATGTACCACATATCAACTTCACAAAGACTGTACTACACATACACCACACCAAGAATGTACCCACATACACCACATCAAGAATGTACCACATATCAACTTCACAAAGACTGTACCACACATACACCACACCAAGAATGTACCACACATACACCACATCAAGAATGTACCACATATCAACTTCACAAAGACTGTACCACACATACACCACACCAAGAATGTACCACACATACACCACACCAAGAATGTACCACACATACATCACAATGAGAATGTACCACAATACAACAATACTGTATTACACATACACCAAGACTGTTCCACAAAAACATCACATATACACCACACCAGAATGTACTCACACATACACACCAAGACTCTACTCACACACACCAGACTGTACTCACACACACACCAGACTGTACTCACACACACACCAGACTGTACACACACACACCAGACTGTACTCACACACACACCAGACTGTACTCACACACACACACCAGACTGTACTCACACACACCAGACTGTACTCACACACACACCAGACTGTACTCACACACACACACCAGACTGTACTCACACACACACACCAGACTGTACTCACACACACACACCAGACTGTACTCACACACACACCAGACTGTACTCACACACACACACACCAGACTGTACTCACACACACACCAGACTGTACTCACACACACACCAGACTGTACGCACACACACACCAGACTGTACTCACACACACCAGACTGTACTCACATACACCAGACTGTACTCACACACACACCAGACTGTACTCACACACACACCAAGACTGTACTCACACACACACACCAGACTGTACTCACACACACACCAGACTGTACTCACACACACACACACCAGACTGTACTCACACACACACCAGACTGTACTCACACACACACCAGACTGTACTCACACACACACCAGACTGTACTCACACACACACACCAAACTGTACTCACACACACACACCAGACTGTACTCACACACACACCAAACTGTACTCACACACACCAGACTGTACTCACACACACACACCAGACTGTACTCACACACACACACACCAGACTGTACTCACACACACACACCAGACTGTACTCACACACACACCAGACTGTACTCACACACACACACCAAGACTGTACTCACACACACACACCAGACTGTACTCACACACACACCAGACTGTACTCACACACACACACACCAGACTGTACTCACACACACACACCAGACTGTACTCACACACACACACACACCAGACTGTACTCACACACACACACCAGACTGTACTCACACACACACACACCAGACTGTACTCACACACACACACACCAGACTGTACTCACACACACACACCATACTGTACTCACACACACCAGACTGTACTCACACACACACCAGACTGTACTCACACACACACCAGACTGTACTCACACACTCACCAGACTGTACTCACACACACCAGACTGTACTCACACACACACCAGACTGTACTCACACACACACACACAAGACTGTACTCACACACACACCAGACTGTACTCACGCACACACACACACCAGACTGTACTCACACACACACCAGACTGTACTCACACACACACACCAGACTGTACTCACACACACCAGACTGTACTCACACACACACCAGACTGTACTCACACACACCAGACTGTACTCACACACACACCAGACTGTACTCACACACACACCAGACTGTACTCACACACACACCAGACTGTACTCACACACACACCAGACTGTACTCACACACACACACCAGACTGTACTCACACACACCAGACTGTACTCACACACACACCAGACTGTACTCACATACACACCAGACTGTACTCACACACACCAGACTGTACTCACACACACACACCAGACTGTACTCACACACACACACAAGACTGTACTCACACACACACCAGACTGTACTCACACACACACCAGACTGTACTCACACACACACACAAGACTGTACTCACACACACACCAGACTGTACTATAACACACACCAAACTGTACTCACACACACACACACAAGACTGTACTCACACACACACACCAGACTGTACTCACACACACACACCAGACTGTACTCACACACACACCAGAATGTACTCACACACACACACCAGACTGTACTCACACACACACACCAGACTGTACTCACACACACCAGACTGTACTCACACACACACACACCAGACTGTACTCACACACACACCAGACTGTACTCACACACACACACACCAGACTGTACTCACACACACACCAGACTGTACTCACACACACACCAGACTGTACTCACACACACACCAGACTGTACTCACACACACACACCAAACTGTACTCACACACACACACCAGACTGTACTCACACACACACCAAACTGTACTCACACACACACCAGACTGTACTCACACACACACACCAGACTGTACTCACACACACACACACCAGACTGTACTCACACACACACACCAGACTGTACTCACACACACACCAGACTGTACTCACACACACACACCAAGACTGTACTCACACACACACACCAGACTGTACTCACACACACACCAGACTGTACTCACACACACACACACCAGACTGTACTCACACACACACACCAGACTGTACTCACACACACACACACACCAGACTGTACTCACACACACACACCAGACTGTACTCACACACACACACACCAGACTGTACTCACACACACACACACCAGACTGTACTCACACACACACACCATACTGTACTCACACACACCAGACTGTACTCACACACACACCAGACTGTACTCACACACACACCAGACTGTACTCACACACTCACCAGACTGTACTCACACACACCAGACTGTACTCACACACACACCAGACTGTACTCACACACACACACACAAGACTGTACTCACACACACACCAGACTGTACTCACGCACACACACACACCAGACTGTACTCACACACACACCAGACTGTACTCACACACACACACCAGACTGTACTCACACACACCAGACTGTACTCACACACACACCAGACTGTACTCACACACACCAGACTGTACTCACACACACACCAGACTGTACTCACACACACACCAGACTGTACTCACACACACACCAGACTGTACTCTCACACACACCAGACTGTACTCACACACACACCAGACTGTACTCACACACACACCAGACTGTACTCACACACACACCAGACTGTACTCACACACACACCAGACTGTACTCACACACACCAGACTGTACTCACACACACACCAGACTGTACTCACACACACACCAGACTGTACTCACACACACACACCAGACTGTACTCACACACACCAGACTGTACTCACACACACACACACACCAGACTGTACTCACACACACACACCAGACTGTACTCACACACACACCAGACTGTACTCACACACACACCAGACTGTACTCACACACACACACACAAGACTGTACTCACACACACACCAGACTGTACTCACACACACACCAGACTGTACTCACACACACACCAGACTGTACTCACACACACACACAAGACTGTACTCACACACACACCAGACTGTACTCACACACACACCAAACTGTACTCACACACACACACAAGACTGTACTCACACACACACACCAGACTGTACTCACACACACACCAGACTGTACTCACACACACACACCAGACTGTACTCACACACACACCAGACTGTACTCACACACACACCAGACTGTACTCACACACACACCAGACTGTACTCACACACACACACCAGACTGTACTCACACACACACCAGACTGTACTCACACACACACCAGACTGTACTCACACACACCAGACTGTACTCACACACACACCAGACTGTACTCACACACACACCAAGACTGTACTCACACACACACACACACACCAGACTGTACTCACACACACACACACCAGACTGTACTCATACACACACCAGACTGTACTCACACACACACCAAGACTGTACTCACACACACACACCAGACTGTACTCACACACACACACCAGACTGTACTCTCACACACACACACACACCAGACTGTACTCACACACACACACCAGACTGTACTCACACACACACACCAGACTGTACTCACACACACACACCAGACTGTACTCACACACACACACCAGACTGTACTCACACACACACCAGACTGTACTCACACACACACACCAGACTGTACTCACACACACACCAGACTGTAATCACACACACACCAGACTGTTCTCACACACACACCAGACTGTACTCACACACTCACCAGACTGTACTCACACACACCAGACTGTACTCACACACACACCAGACTGTACTCACACACACACCAGACTGTACTCACACACACACACCAGACTGTACTCACACACACACACCAGACTGTACTCACACACACACACTAGACTGTACTCACACACACACCAGACTGTACTCACACACACACACCAGACTGTACTCACACACACACCAGACTATACTCACACACACACACCAGACTGTACTCACACACACACCAGACTGTACTCACACACACACACACCAGACTGTACTCACACACACACCAGACTGTACTCACACACACACACACACCAGACTGTACTCACACAAACACCAGACTCTGTACTCACACACACACCAGACTGTACTTACACACACCAGACTGTACTCACACACACACACACCAGACTGTACTCACACACACCAGACTGTACTCACACACACACCAGACTGTACTCACACACACACCAGACTGTACTCACACACACACACATCAGACTGTACTCACACACACACCAGACTGTACTCACACACACACCAGACTGTACTCACACACACACACACCAGACTGTACTCACACACACCAGACTGTACTCACACACACACCAGACTGTACTCACACACACACCAGACTGTACTCACACACACACACCAGACTGTACTCACACACACCAGACTGTACTCACACACACACACCAGACTGTACTCACACACACACCAGACTGTACTCACACACACACCAGACTGTACTCACACACACACACACACAAGACTGTACTCACACACACACACCAGACTGTACTCACACACACACCAGACTGTACTCACACACACACACAAGACCGTACTCACACACACACCAGACTGTACTCACACACACACCAAACTGTACTCACACACACACACAAGACTGTACTCACACACACACACCAGACTGTACTCACACACACACACACCAGACTGTACTCACACACACACACCAGACTGTACTCACACACACACCAGACTGTACTCACACACACCAGACTGTACTCACACACACACCAGACTGTACTCACACACACACCAGACTGTACTCACACACACCAGACTGTACTCACACACACACCAGACTGTACTCACACACACCAGACTGTACTCACACACACACACACCAGATTGTACTCACACACACACCAGACTGTACTCACACACACACACACCAGACTGTACTCACACACACACCAGACTGTACTCACACACACACCGGACTGTACTCACACACACACCAGACTGTACTCACACACACACACCAAGACTGTACTCACACACACACCAGACTGTACTCACACACACACCAGACTGTACTCACACACACACCAGACTGTACTCACACACACACCAGACTGTACTCACACACACACCAGACTGTACTCACACACACACACACCAGACTGTACTCACACACACACCAGACTGTACTCACACACACACCAGACTGTACTCACACACACACCAGACTGTACTCACACACACCAGACTGTACTCACACACACACCAGACTGTACTCACACATACACCAAGACTGTACTCACACACACACACACCAGACTGTACTCACACACACACCAGACTGTACTCACACACACACACACCAGACTGTACTCACACACACTCCAGACTGTACTCACACACACACCGGACTGTACTCACACACACACCAGACTGTACTCACACACACACACCAAGACTGTACTCACACACACACCAGACTGTACTCACACACACACACCAAGACTGTACTCACACACACACACCAGACTGTACTCACACACACACCAGACTGTACTCACACACACACCAGACTGTACTCACACACACACACACCAGACTGTACTCACACACACACACCAGACTGTACTCACACACACACCAAGACTGTACTCACACACACACACCAGACTGTACTCACACACACACCAGACTGTACTCACACACACACACACCAGACTGTACTCACACACACACCAGACTGTACTCACACACACACCAGACTGTACTCACACACACACCAGACTGTACTCACACACACACCAGACTGTACTCACACACACACACTAGACTGTACTCACACACACACACCAGACTGTACTCACACACACACACCAGACTGTACTCACACACACACCAGACTGTACTCACACACACACACCAGACTGTACTCACACACACACACCAGACTATACTCACACACACACACACCAGACTGTACTCACACACACACCAGACTGTACTCACACACACACACACCAGACTGTACTCACACACACACCAGACTGTACTCACACACACACACACACCAGACTGTACTCACACACACACCAGACTGTACACACACACTTCAGACTGTACTCACACACCAGACTGTACTCACACACACCAGACTGTACTCTCACACACACCAGACTGTACTCACACACACCAGACTGCACTCACACACACCAGACTGTACTCACACACACACACCAGACTGTACTCACACACACCAGACTGTACTCACACACACACCAGACTGTACTCACACACACACCAGACTGTACTCACACACACACACACACCAGACTGTACTCACACGCACCAGACTGTACTCTCACACACACCAGACTGTACTCACACACACACCAGACTGTACTCACACACACACCAGACTGTACTCACACACACACCAGACTGTACTCACACACACACACACCAGACTGTACTCACACACACCAGACTGTACTCTCACACACACCAGACTGTACTCATACACACACCAGACTGTACTCACACACACACCAGACTGTACTCACACACACACACACCAGACTGTACTCACACACACACCAGACTGTACTCACACACACACACCAGACTTTACTCACACACACACCAGACTGTACTCACACACACTTCAGACTGTACTCACACACACACACCAGACTGTACTCACACACACCAGACTGTACTCTCACACACACCAGACTGTACTCACACACACCAGACTGTACTCACACACACCAGACTGTACTCACACACACACACCAGACTGTACTCACACACACCAGACTGTACTCACACACACACCAGACTGTACTCACACACACCCAGACTGTACTCACACACACACACCAGACTGTACTCACACACACACACCAGACTGTACTCACACACACACCAGACTGTACTCTCACACACACCAGACTGTACTCACACACACACCAGACTGTACTCACACACACACCAGACTGTACTCACACACACACACCAGACTGTACTCACACACACCAGACTGTACTCACACACACACACACCAGACTGTACTCACACACACACCAGACTGTACTCACACACACACACCAGACTGTACTCACACACACACACCAGACTGTACTCACACACACCAAACTGTACTCACACACACACACACCAGACTGTACTCACACACACCAGACTGTACTCACACACACACACAAGACTGTACTCACACACACACCAGACTGTACTCACACACACACCAGACTGTACTCACACACACCAGACTGTACTCACACACACCAGACTGTACTCACACACACACCAGACTGTACTCACACACACCAGACTGTACTCACACACACACCAGACTGTTCTCACACACACACACCAGACTGTACTCACACACACCAGACTGTACTCACACACACACACCAGACTGTACTCACACACACACCAGACTGTACTCACACACACACCAGACTGTACTCACACACACACACCAGACTGTACTCACACATAACAAAGGCCGAAGCGAACATGCCAGTTGACGCCCCACCAACCAGGAACTGAAGAATCCCCAGGACATAGAAGACGTTTGACCAGGGCAGTGCCAGACCTGAGGCTAGCAAGATGAGTACAGAGAGGAGAAAACACAACTTCCGGCCAAATCTGCTGAGTCGACAATTTAATGGGTACATATGGCTGGCTCATGGTGGAGGGGGGGGGGTGACGGGGGAGGATGGGGTAATCGGCGAAGTACGCCGTTGACACTACGCAAAAAAAAACGTTGACACTCTGTATTAGGATGTTTTCAGTAATCAAAAGAATCCATGGTAGCTTTACAATGATAGAAACATTTGGTAAAGTGCGAATCAGACTATGTACAACTTTTATTCAGAAAATAAATCAAATAACAAAATTATTAACCTAAACAGCTGTTTCTAAATACATTTAAAAAAATTCTTGATTGTTCCAATCACTTGACTATATGTACACGTAGAATTATCATTTAGGTGCACATAACATTCAGGTAACAGAGGTTATATGAGGTAAATACGAAGGTAACCTGCAGGTAGTGCATCAAACTTACCTGTCTTGACACCTGCAGGTAGTGCATCAAACGTACCTGTCTTGACACCTGCAGGTAGTGCATCAAACGTACCTGTCTTGACACCTGCAGGCAGTGCATCAAACGTACCTGTCTTGACACCTGCAGGCAGTGCATCAAACGTACCTGTCTGAGACCTACAGGTAGTGCATCAAACGTACCTGTCTTGACACCTGCAGGCAGTGCATCAAACGTACCTGTCTTGACACATACAGGTAGTGCATCAAACGTACCTGTCTTGACACATACAGGTAGTGCATCAAACGTACCTGTCTTGATACCTACAGGTAATGCATCAAACGTACCTGTCTGAGACTAGGCCCAATAACGTGCTGCCCACCAGCGAGCCCACATAGATCAACATGGAGCCATGTGATCTGTATATCCGTCTGTCACACACTAGGTCCAGCTGGGGACAGAACATTTAGACTTAGGACAAACCTGTTACCTGGGACCTTATGGACATTTACATGAAAGTTAGCTAACTCCAGGGTTTAGTTAACTGAGATTAATATTCACTGAAAAAGAAAGTATAGCAACTTGCCAGAAAGTGTTCCTGAGCGTAAAATGCTGAGAGTAAAGTTACAGTAGAGTTGCCTCAGACTTACCTGAGTCAGCGCGTTCATGCGTATCAGCGACTTGTCGTAGACCCATCCGTTGGTGCAGGGCTGAATGTAATGCGAGCCGTTGATTGGTCGGTTGTACTCATCGTACTCAAAACTCTTGTTCAGACTGGCAACAAGAATAATTGATTCAAGTGACAGAAAGGTCATGTCAACAAGAATAATTGGTTCAAGTGACAGAAAGGTCATGTCAACAAGAATAATTGGTTCAAGTGACAGAAAGGTCATGTCAACAAGAATAATTGATTCAAGTGACAGAAAGGTCAGATTATGTCAACAAGAATAATTGGTTCAAGTGACAGAAAGGTCAGATTATGTCAACAAGAATAATTGGTTCAAGTGACAGAAAGGTCATGTCAACAAGAATAATTGGATCAAGTTACAGGAAGGTCAGATTATGTCAACAAGAATAATTGGATCAAGTTACAGAAAGGTCAGATTATGTCAACAACAATAATTGGTTCAAGTGACAGAAAGGTCATGTCAACAAGAATAATTGGATCAAGTTACAGAAAGGTCAGATTATGTCAACAAGAATAATTGGATCAAGTTACAGAAAGGTCAGATTATGTCAACAACAATAATTGGTTCAAGTGACAGAAAGGTCATGTCAACAAGAATAATTGGATCAAGTTACAGAAAGGTCAGATTATGTCAACAAGAATAATTGGATCAAGTTACAGAAAGGTCAGATTATGTCAACAACAATAATTGGATCAAGTTACAGAAAGGTCAGATTATGTCAACAAGAATAATTGGATCAAGTTACAGAAAGGTCAGATTATGTCAACAACAATAATTGGTTCAAGTGACAGAAAGGTCATGTCAACAAGAATAATTGGATCAAGTTACAGAAAGGTCAGATTATGTCAACAAGAATAATTGGATCAAGTTACAGAAAGGTCAGATTATGTCAACAAGAATAATTGGATCAAGTTACAGAAAGGTCAGATTATGTCAACAACAATAATTGGATCAAGTTACAGAAAGGTCAGATTATGTCAACAACAATAATTGGATCAAGTTACAGAAAGGTCAGATTATGTCAACAACAATAATTGGTTCAAGTGACAGAAAGGTCATGTCAACAAGAATAATTGGATCAAGTTACAGAAAGGTCAGATTATGTCAACAAGAATAATTGGATCAAGTTACAGAAAGGTCAGATTATGTCAACAAGAATAATTGGATCAAGTTACAGAAAGGTCAGATTATGTCAACAAGAATAATTGGTTCAAGTTACAGAAAGGTCAGATTATGTCAACAAGAATAATTGGTTCGACAGAAAGGTCATGTCAACAAGAATAATTGGATCAAGTTACAGAAAGGTCTGATTATGTCAACAAGAATAATTGGTTCAAGTTACAGAAAGGTCAGATTATGTCAACAAGAATAATTGGTTCGACAGAAAGGTCATGTCAACAAGAATAATTGGATCAAGTTACAGAAAGGTCAGATTATGTCAACAAGAATAATTGGTTCGACAGAAAGGTCAGATTATGTCAACAAGAATAATTGGTTCAAGTTACAGAAAGGTCAGATTATGTCAACAAGAATAATTGGTTCGACAGAAAGGTCAGATTATGTCAACAAGAATAATTGGTTCAAGTTACAGAAAGGTCATGTCAACAAGAATAATTGGTTCGACAGAAAGGAGCAATGACAACTCATTTAAATATACACAGGAAAGCCTCTAATGAGCGAAAGGGAGGGGGGGGTGGTTCTGCTTGGCTTATGGAGAGTGGAACAAGTTTGGTGCTGTATGAACAGAAGGTAACTACGGCGTTCTCTGTCCATGTTTATTAGAATACATGTACTGTATGATACATTCTATGTTTTTATTGAAGTAGTTGTGGCAAGTCCTTAACTAGGACTTTATCTGTAACAATGGCATTACCTGTAAACATTACCCGTGAATTTGACATTACCTGTAAATATGACATAACCTGTAAACATGACATAACCTGTAAACATAACATTACCTGTAAACATGACATTACCTGTAAACACGACATTACCTGTAAACATGACGTTACCTGTAAACATAACATTACCTGTAAACATGACATTACCTGTAAACATGACATTACCTGTAAACATGACATTACCTGTAAACATGACATTACCTGTAAACATGACATTACCTGTAAACATGACATTACCTGTAAACATGACATTACCTGTAAACATGACATTACCTGTAAACATGACACTGGTCGTCTGCTGGGATGGATCTGTTGACGGCTATCTGATGGTCCGTGGCTCTCACGTCAAACGTGTCGTTCACCCACCCCGGCAGAGCACATCTGTAGCATGAGACAATACATTACAGATACTTTCTTACTTTGTACTATCACGATTTAATACATTAACTGTGTTATCACAGGCTACTTATTTGATCTACAACCCACATGTGTTATCGACAACCTACCCGTGTTATCGACAACCTACCTGTGTTATCGACAACCTACATGTGTTATCGACAACCTACCTGTGTTATCGACAACCTACCCGTGTTATCGACAACCTACCCGTGTTATCGACAACCTACCTGTGTTATCGACAACCTACATGTGTTATCGACAACCTACCTGTGTTATCGACAACCTACCTGTGTTATCGACAACCTACCTGTGTTACCGACAACCTACCTGTGTTACCGACAACCTACCTGTGTTACCCTCAACCTACCCGTGTTATCGACAACCTACCTATGTTATCGACAACCTACCTGTGTTACCGACAACCTACCTGTGTTACCGACAACCTACCTGTGTTATCGCAGCCTACCTATTTGATCTACAACCTACCTGTGTTATCGACAACCTACTTGTGTTATCGACAACCTACCTGTGTTATCGACAACCTGTGTTACCGACAACCTACCTGTGTTATCGACAACCTACCTGTGTTATCTATAACCTACCTGTGTTACCGACAACCTACCTGTGTTATCGACAACCTACCTGTGTTACCGACAACCTACCCGTGTTATCGACAACCTACCTGTGTTACCGACAACCTACCCGTGTTACCGACAACCTACCTGAGTTACCGACAACCTGTGTTACCGACAACCTACCTGTGTTACCGACAACCTACCTGTGTTACCGACAACCTACCTGTGTTACCGACAACCTACATGTGTTACCGACAACCTACCTGTGTTACCGACAACCTGTGTTACCGACAACCTACCTGTGTTACCGACAACCTACATGTGTTACCGACAACCTACATGTGTTACCGACAACCTACCTGTGTTACAGACAACCTACCTGTGTTACCGACAACCTGTGTTATCGACAACCTACCTGTGTTACCGACAACCTGTGTTACCGACAACCTACCTGTGTTACCGACAACCTACCTGTGTTATCTACAACCTACCTGTGTTATCTACAACCTACCTGTGTTACCGACAACCTACCTGTTACCGACAACCTACCTGTGTTACCGACAACCTACCTGTGTTATCGACAACCTACCTGTGTTACCGACGACCTACCTGTGTTACCGACAACCTACCTGTGATACCGACAACCTACCTGTGTTATCGACAACCTACCTGTGTTACCGACAACCTACCTGTGTTACCGACAACCTACCTGTGTTACCGACAACCTACATGTGTTACCGACAACCTACCTGTGTTACCGACAACCTACCTGTGTTATCGACAACCTACCTGTGTTATCGACAACCTACCTGTGTTTCCGACAACCTACCTGTGTTATCGACAACCTACCTGTGTTATCGACAACCTACCTGTGTTTCCGACAACCTACCTGTGTTATAGACAACCTACCTGTGTTATCGACAACCTACCTGTACCTAGTCTCCAGCATGAAGAAAGCACCTGACGTCATGCGAGCCCCGTGTACCATGGCAGCGGGGAAGAGCAGAAGAAACATGAGCAGCTGGAACCTGCCCAACATCCCCACCTGCTCCAGGGCATCGTCCAGCTCCAGGTTCCTGATCCTGGTCATGTCAGTCGCTCGGTTCACTTGGTAGGGGAACAACTGAAGGTTGCTTGACTTTAATTGTAACAGTCACTCGGTTCACTTGGTAGGGGAACAACTGAAGGTTGTTTGACTTTAATTGTAACTGTTGCTTAGCTTTTCGATAGAAATAAGTAAAAAATAAGAAAAAAAAAGAATATATATATATATATATATATATATATATATATATATATATTTAAAAGCATAATCGATTTAAAAAAAATAATTAACTACAACTAACACACACTATCCCTATCCATAGCATCAACCTATATACAAAAGAAACACACTTTTGAAAAAGTTCAAGATACATGTATTCGTATTCTCAAACCGCTAATGGACCTTCACCTACAAAGGTATCCCACCTAAATATAATGTTGATTCATAGCTTCATCCAAGCATACAGAGTTTCTTCCAGGTATCTCTTCGGTGGGGGGGGGGGGCAGAGAAAGTCTACCGCCCCCCCCCCCCCGAACGAAATGAAATTTATATAGATAATATATACTTTTTACTGTGTCCGCCCCCCCCCGAAGAAAGTCTACCCCCCCCCCCCCCCGAAAACTTCAAGTGCCCACCCCCCCCCCCCCCCGGAGAAAAAAAGTCTGAAAGAAACACTACAAGCATAAATCTTAATTAAAACTGAAATGTATCATGAATAAATTGCCTTTAAAGATAATGTGTGGACTCAGAGGCGTAGCGAGGGGGTAGCGGGGGGTGCGGACCGCACCGGTGACACCATTTAGGGGGGGGGGGGGGGTGACACCAAGGCTTTGAGGAGGGGGGGTGCAAATCGAAAGTTTGAGGGGGGGAGTGCAAATCGAAAGTTTGAGGGGGGTGCAAATCGAAAGTTTGAGGGGGTACAAATCGAAAATTGAAATTTTGTCCCCGAGAAGGGTCGCTACGCCTCTGGGGGGTGACACCATTAAGTGCCGCACCGGGTGACACCCGACCTCGCTACGCCACTGTGTGGACTTAATCTTAAACTACCTAAAATAAAAATAAAAAATAAATTTGAATTTAAAAAAACATTGCAAATAAATCTAAAAATACAAGGGATCATGTACAACTATTACACACTTTCGATTCGCAACTAAATACATAATATAATAGTTTTTTTTTTTTAAATAGCTATTTCTTTTCAGTGCTATTGAAAATCGGTTAGTCTAAATAAAAATAAAATTTTTGTTTGAACATGTTTTATTCTCACACTTTGCATGAATAGCGGGAGAAATTGGAAGTTAAAATTCTTAACATATTTACTTCCCTTTAAAAAAGAGCGGCCAAACGAGTCTTTTTTTCAACCCTTAAAATATTTCTGAACATTTCTAAAAATCGAGCGTATTTCTAGAAGCTTACATCATAGCTATCATCTTACTGTTATCAACCGTGTACCGTATCCGCTAATGGTCTATCGAATTCGGTGACTTATAAAACATAAAGTTTATATAAGGCAACTGCTCAGATTTTGGTTATTGAGATGGTTGTAGTGTGTCTGTTGGTTTGAGAGTAAAGTTCGGGCTGATGCAAAAATGCTATCAAACAATAGCCTGTATATATATATATATATATATATATATATATATATATATATATATATATATATATATATATATATATATTTATTTATTTATTTATTTATATATATATATATATATATATATATATATATATTTATATATATGTGCGTGTGTGTGTGTATGTGTGTGTATGTATGTATGTGTGTGAGTAACAAAAAATTCTTTAGATCTACTTATAAACAAAATTAAACCAATCCATTACCAGAGCTTGTGTATGCTGCGAAAACAAATTTGAGGTATGGTTGGGTTGGGTATGGGAGGGGGGGGGGTGCAGAGAACCTACCACGTGACACCCACTGATCAGCTACAGGCTGACGTGACATCATTGTCCCATCCCTCTAAACACACACACAAGTGAACGCGGGTTTTCCTAGGGAATTGAACCGGATGTAATTACCCGACTTTGGTCTGTTAAACCCGGAGCTAATTAACCCGGCCACTTAAGTCACGCCTTCGTATCGCCGGCATGTTTTAATTGCTCGGCCCAGTTCTTTAATTAGTGATAGTTTAAAATGTATGTCGGATTATACAAAAAATATTATTATTATACAGTGTTAGCTAAAATTCAGTTAAAATGTTGTTTGCCCACGGTCAAGAAACCTACAATGTTTAACCATTTGAAGGAATCGGTTTAAAGAAAATCATGGCTAAAACTGTTTTAAATCAACGTAAACTATATATATATATATATATATATATATATATATATATATATATATATATATATATATATATAAAATTATTTACCATATTATTGTGTACGTATACAAGTATGGTATTTAAAAGATTACATTTCGCAACAATTTTTTTTAAATTTTATAATATCAACGCACCTGTAAGAAAATCAAGTTCAATAAAATGTGAACAAGTGTCCTCACCTGTGCACCTAAGATAATCAACCACACAAAACTCCAGTCAGTTTTGTCACGTGGTTCGTTGTACAAATAATTACTCCCTAAGTGAAACCTTAAGGGAAAGAAAGTCGGCTGGGCATAGTGCTGACCACACTATCCCTTCATATGCCGAGGTCAATGAATCTGATGAACTCTACTTCATCTGCCCCATGTGTCTAGGGCACGAACGGGGAAGAACGGGAAAGAAGAAATGAAGCCATACATCAGGTAACGAAAAAAAGAACAAATATACAACGCTTACCTCCCTGTAACCTTTGATGTTGTCTGATGGCTAGACTAAACCGTGAGCCTCATAGAAACTTGCAGTTATTTTAATCTCCGGGAAACCCCGTTGTAAAATTTTTCAGGGATTCCCAGCACCCAATTTGTCACGTGGTCTAGTGAAAGGCTGACAACACAGCTGAGACATTGACATGTTATCACACTAAGGTGGCGCATTATCTCCTCACAGCGGTGGTGATATGTGAATAGATGTTTACATATAAACTTGCCTGGGGTGGGGTGGGGGAGGGGTGGTAAGGTCGGCTTGACTTCCCACAATGAAAAATGAAAAATCCGTTCGCGTCGCTTTATGTGCTTAATTTTATATATATATATATATATATATATATATATATATATATATATATATATATATATATATATATAATGTATGTATGTGAATTTGCGTGCGTGTTGTTCGTGTGTAAAAAAAGTGATACGGCACCACTCCCACCCCTCAGCCATGAAACCCCTTGGCAACATCAATGAATACAAAAGCCGATGATTACATGTACACGTACAGTTACAGAATGGATCTAAACACTAAAGTCTGTACATAGTAGATGTAATTTAAACTTCTTTGTTCTATCAATATAACTACCATAATATCGAGGGTTTTTTTTTTACCACTCAAATTTAGATTTACCCAAAGAAATTTTTTTTTTAATAATAAAAAGCTTTAGCCTTTCATGAAGTCGAACACATTATAATGACTAGTGTTTCTACATATATATCAAAATAGAACTTCCTTTTTTAGTTCATTTATAGCTAGTTATTGTAAAGATTTTTTTGTTTTACCTAAAATTTCAAATTTATTTCGTTCTGTATATTGTTAAATTTACTTCAACTTTAAAGTGCGTATAACGTCATGAATTTTGTCATAACCTCTAAACACATTTTCCCCGGAAGTATCCCTACACTTCCTGATATTTGATTTCCTTTTGAAAAGACTCCAAGTTCCGCAGAAGATCCGTCAGCTTTGAAGATGAGATGAGATCCCCTACAGACTTGGTGAGCCCCCTACATGACACTGGCAAGGATTCTGTCTTGGGCGCCAGTTGTTGGAATCATTATCCTCGCCTGCTGGGTCTACTACGTCTACGTGATCGTCCTCTGTCTGCTCACTATCGAGTACCTGAGTGAGAAGCTCGCCTACCTGTTTTTCTTTCACCCCATCTTCTTCATGGCTCTCTGGAGCTTCTACAGGAGTGTCACGACCAAACCCCTCCAGCCCCCACTTCAGTACGCGCTGGACGAGGCTGAATGGACCCGCCTCACCCACAATTACAACTGGAAACATGAGACGAAGGAGGTCATTGAACTCCGAATTAAGCTTGGCTTAAAGACAACCCCAGTAGATTCAGGTTACGGCAAGTAACAGGCATTTTATTTTTAGATCTAGTGTGGTTTTAACATGGCCTTGTTATTGGTCAAACAATTTTTCTCGCGTCATACAAACGACGACAGGTCGTTTATAAGCAAATTTTTGTATGTGCTAATATTTTCAACAATATCTGTGTCCCAACCCAGCCTCTAATGTTGATATTATTCCTTATCATGATCCCATAACTGTTACTAAACCTACACCTAATGGTAAACCTACACCTAATAGTAAACCTACACCTAATAGTAAACCTACACCTTATACTAAACCTACACCTAATAGTAAACCTACACCTAATAGTAAACCTACACCTAATATTAAACTTACACTTGTTACGAAGCTTAACATTAAACCTACATCTAACATTCACCACCTCTCATAAACCTATACCTAACCGTGAAACCTACACTTTTCATTATACCTACACCTTACATTAAGCCTAACCTTAAATTAAACATAATCTACTCAAGGACTGCATATTATTATATCTACTTCTGTAAGGCTACACACTCTGCTCAAGGCTAAATTGTTTTCTATGGTTAATAAACTCGTCCAACGTTTTGATCCACGAGCAGATGAAGTAGAGTTCACCAGTTTAGTGTCCTTAATGACAGAACAGTGTCAGGACGTCCTGCGAGATCCAAACTCTAGGCTTTAGGAGTCGTACGCTCTACTATCACACCACACCGTCCACGGTTAGTGTAACATACAATAATCCGACTATCGTTATTATATGCTACACTGGTATCCGATAGTAACTTTACTATCGTATATGCACGTGTTAATTAATTGACCCCTATGTCCCCAGTCCCCAATGCACGTGTTAACAAATTGACCCCTATGTCTCTAGTGCACGTGTTAACAAATAGACCACTATGTCCACAGGCCTACCCTCCTACTGCTCTAGTGCACGTGTTAACAAATAGACCCCTATGTCCACAGGCCTACCCTCCTACTGCTCTAGTGCACGTGTTAACAAATAGACCACTATGTCCACAGGCCTATCCTCCTACTGCACGCGTTAAAAAATTGACCACTGTGTCCCAAATGCTCCTGTTAACAAATTGACCACTACGTCCCCAGTCCCCAGTGCACGTGTTAACAAATTGACCCCTATGTCCAGTGGCGTAGCCAGGATCGTCTCAAGGTGGGGTTCCAATTTTTACCCGGGGACAAACTTTCGATTTGCACCCCCCCCTCAAACTTTCGATTTGCACCCCCCGTCAAACTTTCGATTTGCACCCCCCCCCTCAAACTTTCGATTTGCACACCCCCCTCATACTTTTTCTATATACCGATGGGTCTATCGGGGGGGGGGGGGGTTATGACCCCCCCTAACCCCCCCCCCTGCCTACGCCACTGCCTATGTCCATTGTGCACGTGTTAACAAACTGACCCCTATGTCCCCAGGCCTACCCTCCTACTGCCACACGTGCAAGAACCTGAAGCCAGACCGCTGCCACCACTGCTCCAGATGCCGGACCTGCGTGCTGAAGATGGACCACCACTGCCCTTGGATCAACAACTGCGTCGGTTACCATAACTACAAGTACTTCCTCCTCTTCCTAGCCTACGTCATGACACACATTCTCTTCGTCTGCCTGACGTCATTCCGTTTTATCGTGGACACGTGCATCATGCTGCACGAGAAAGGTCTGGAGGCCGCACGTGACATCAACCGTCTGCAGGTCTTCGCCATGTTCTTCTTCTACGCGGCGGTGGGCCTGACCCTGAGTCCGCTCATCAAGCTCCACCGTGACCTGCTCTACACCAACGTCACCACCCTGGAGAGCAGCCGGCCCGTGGGGCTGGTGGGGACTGTCCCCAACTACGAGACCTTTGACCTCGGCTGGAAAGAGAACTTGAATCAGGTGTTTGGGGACAGGAAGTGGCTCAAGTTGCTACCCATCTTCTCCAGTAAAGGGGACGGCCTGAGCTTCCCCATCTTTATGTGCACAGAAGTCACAGACAAGGAGTCGGTCAACAAACAGAGCAATCCCGTGTGAAGGTCAATTCACAAGGTCAATCCTAGAATACTTGGATCACGAAATTTTTCTTGTTTCTTATTGCCATAAACCATGATCATAAACATGCTGTTAAAATTGTTTATTTATTGTCTGCTAAGGGGAGGTAATAATAAAAAAAACTTCTTAGAATCGTTATTTTTTAAATTACCTCCCCTTAATTTGATGTTATTTGTTAAAAGTTAAAAAAACAAAATAACAAGCTCTTAAAATGTACGTATAAAGCACAAAGAAAATAAAGATACATTTTCTAAAGCTTTAAGGTTAAAGCGCTGTTTGAGCAAAAAATGTCAATAAAAATATTAGCAGTCGCTGCTGTCACTTAAAATAAGTTTGTTTATTTTCTCACAACTGGTGCATTTAAAAGGTTGTTATATTAAAGGTTTCAATGCTTTGTACATTTTTTTGTCTTTATAGGATTGTTTAATATTACAACCGAAGTTGGTTATTAACTTCTAGAAACAATAACCACCATATGTATTTGCTCCATCACTGGCCATGTTAACACCCACCTATCTCCTTACAAATAACATCTACTATAAATCCAATGATTAACGGCTAGCATATTAAATAGCAAGTTGCTAATATTCCCTTCTAAATGAAACTTCCCACTAATTATCTCCTAACGACGGTCTCAACTCTCTAATCAGGTCAAATGGTTACAAATAATAAGTTATCTCCCTGGAATTATTTAATCGTCTAGTCCAGGGGTCGGCAACCTGCGGCTCGCGAGCCGCATGCGGCTCTTTTGATGTCAAGATGCGGCTCTCCAGTTCCTTAATAATTATATTATTTTATTTTCAAAACTCAAAAAAAATATGGTACTGTAAAAACAGAAACAACTTTAAACAAAAAAAGAAACCCACTGAGAGTAGGTGGAGTAGAGCGTATAAGGACAGCTGACCCACAGCAGGCCCAGCCCCACAACTGTGCTGTGGCCAGCCCCACAACTGTGTTGTGGCCAGCCCCACAACTGTGCTGTGGCCAGCCCCACAACTGTGTTGTGGCCAGCCCCACAACTGTGCTGTGGCCAGCCCCACAACTGTGTTGTGGCCAGCCCCACAACTGTGCTGTGGCCAGCCCCACAACTGTGTTGTGGCCAGCCCCACAACTGTGCTGTGGCCAGCCCCACAACTGTGTTGTGGCCAGCCCCACAACTGTGCTGTGGCCAGCCCCACAACTGTGTTGTGGCCAGCCCCACAACTGTGCTGTGGCCAGCCCCACAACTGTGTTGTGGCCAGCCCCACAACTGTGTTGTGGCCAGCCCCACAACTGTGCTGTGGCCAGCCAAACAACTGTGCTGTGGCCAGCCCCACAACTGTGTTGTGGCCAGCCCCACAACTGTGTTGTGGCCAGCCCCACAACTGTGCTGTGGCCAGCCCCACAACTGTGTTGTGGCCAGCCCCACAACTGTGTTGTGGCCAGCCCCACAACTGTGCTGTGGCCAGCCCCACAACTGTGTTGTGGCCAGCCCCACAACTGTGCTGTGGCCAGCCCCACAACTGTGCTGTGGCCAGCCCCACAACTGTGCTGTGGCCAGCCCCACAACTGTGCTGTGGCCAGCCCCACAACTGTGTTGTGGCCAGCCCCACAACTGTGCTGTGGCCAGCCCCACAACTGTGCTGTGGCCAGCCCCACAACTGTGTTGTGGCCAGCCCCACAACTGTGCTGTGGCCAGCCAAACAACTGTGCTGTGGCCAGCCCCACAACTGTGCTGTGGCCAGCCCCACAACTGTGTTGTGGCCAGCCAAACAACTGTGCTGTGGCCAGTTCCGTTGTGGCCAGCCCCACAACTGTGCTGTGGCCAGCCCCACAACTGTGATATGGTCAGCCCCGGGGCTATGGCTCCATGCTTTAAACTACCGAAGTGCACATAAAAATGTTTGTGGCTCTTTAAAATGTGTGAAATTTTGTAAATTGTAACTTTTGGCTCTTCCGTCTGAAAAGGTTGCCGACCCTGGTCTAGTCTAGTCTTTAAACTAAATTGTATCGACTATAACTTTCTGGTAAACATTCACAGTTTGACATCTGAGTGGCACTAGAAATCGCTGCTGTAGATATGAACGTTTATAATAACAAGCTTTAACTTATACACTAAAGTTATTTTTTTTTTAAAGTTTCACTACTTAGGTAGCTATAAAGAATGTAGGTGTAATTTGTAATTTATATTAAATACCCTTACCAAAATCTTATCAACAGCCAACGCTTTTCTTTATAGTACATATACAATTATTTTATAGTTAGTGCATTAATTAAAGCTTGTCATATTTCAAAAGATTAGTTTTATCTGTTTTAAAAAATTATATCACAAAAGTAAATACACTTGAGGACAGAATGTGTGATTGGACAGACGTGTGTAGGACAGTGTAGGACAGTGGAGGACAGTGGAGGACAGTGTAGGACAGTGTAGGACAGTGTAGAACAGTGTAGGACAGTGTAGGACAGTGTAGAACAGTGTAGGACAGTGTAGGGCAGTGCAGGACAGTGTAGGACAGTGTAGGACAGTGTAGGACAGTGTAGGACAATGTAGGACAGTGAAGGAAAGTGTGGGACAGTTAAGGACAGTGTAGGACAGTGCAGGACAGTGTAGGACAGTGCAGGACAGTGTAGGACAATGTAGGATAGTGTAGGACAGTGTAGGACAGTGTAGGACAGTGTAGGACTGCAGGATAGTGTA
This sequence comes from Physella acuta, assembly GCF_028476545.2. Taxonomy (NCBI): domain Eukaryota; kingdom Metazoa; phylum Mollusca; class Gastropoda; family Physidae; genus Physella; species Physella acuta. Next base: position 152,935 of record NW_026732451.1, on the reverse strand, counting down.
GGACAGTGTAGGACAGTGTAGGACAGTGTAGGATAGTGTAGGACAGTGTAGGTCAGTGTAGGACAGTGTAGGATAGTGTAGGACAGTGTAGGATAGTGTAGGATAGTGCAGGACAGTGTAGGATAGTGTAGGACAGTGTAGGACAGTGCAGGACAGTGTAGGACAGTGTAGGGCAGTGTAGGACAGTGTAGGATAGTGTAGGATAGTGCAGGACAGTGTAGGATAGTGTAGGACAGTGTAGGATAGTGTAGGACAGTGTAGGATAGTGTAGGATAGTGCAGGACAGTGTAGGATAGTGCATGACAGTGTAGGATAGTGTAGGACAGTGCAGGACAGTGTAGGACAGTGTAGGGCAGTGTAGGACAGTGTAGGCCAGTGTAGGACAGTGTAGGGCAGTGTAGGATAGTGTAGGATAGTGCAGGACAGTGTAGGATAGTGTAGGACAGTGTAGGATAGTGTAGGACAGTGTAGGATAGTGTAGGATAGTGCAGGACAGTGTAGGATAGTGCAGGACAGTGTAGGATAGTGTAGGATAGTGCAGGACAGTGTAGGATAGTGTAGGACAGTGTAGGACAGTGCAGGACAGTGTAGGACAGTGTAGGACAGTGTAGGACAGTGTAGGATAGTGTAGGACAATATAGGATAGTGCAGGACAGTGTAGGGCAGTGTAGGACAGTGTAGGATAGTGCAGGACAGTGTAGGGCAGTGTAGGATAGTGTAGGACAGTGTAAGACAGTGTAGGACAGTGTAGGACAGTGTAGGATAGTGTAGGACAGTGTAGGACAGTGTAGAACAGTGTAGGACAGTGTAGGACAGTGTAGGACAGTGTAGGACAGTGTAGGACAGTGTAGGGCAGTGTAGGGCAGTGTAGGGCAGTGTAGGACAGTGTAGGACAGTGTAGGACAGTGTAGGACAGTGCAGGACAGTGCAGGACAGTGCAGGACAGTGTAGGACAGTGCAGGACAGTGTAGGACAGTGTAGGACAGTGTAGGACAGTGTAGGACAGTGCAGGACAGTGCAGGACAGTGTAAGACAGTGTAGGACAGTGTAGGACAGTGCAGGACAGTGTAGGACAGTGTAGGACAGTGCAGGATACACATGTGTGAGCTGAATTCAATCTATGAATCGGTTCCCTGTACTTAACACACAAACAGACACGTGCAACATTTTCCGTTTTATTACAATCCAATCATTTGTCTTCCTTATAAAGAACACAGAGCCAAGAACGGTAACCACATTTAAATCATGAACATTCTGAGCTCAAGCCTAGAATGAGTTACAGTTCCTGATGGTTCTGAATGCATTTTTCCGCTAAGTTATGTTGTTGCTTTAGCACAACTACCAGCAAACTCCATTAGCAGACAACACGCGGCACACACGGCCTTCATTGTACTTATAATGCATGGATGTGAAAACAATGAACATGTTTTTTCATGTGGTGGAAGTGTAATTTGTTTTCTATTTATTAGTTTATAATTAGCTCATTAATTATAACTCTCATTAGATAACGATATTTGATTTGGTATACAATGAACCTTTAGTGTAGTTTTATACTGTGGTCATTAAGGAAAAAACCTACGTCACTAACTACAGTCTCAACCTACCTACGTCACTCACTACAGTCTCACCCTACCTACGTCACTAACTACAGTCTCACCCTCCCTACGTCACTAACTACAGTCTCACCCTCCCTACGTCACAACCTACAGTCTCACCCTACCTACGTCACTGACTGCAGTCTCACCCTACCTACGTCACTGACTGCAGTCTCACCCTCCATACGTCACAACCTACAGTCTCACCCTACCTACGTCACTGACTGCAGTCTCACCCTCCCTACGTCACTAACAACAGTCTCACCCTACCTACGTCACTCACTACAGTCTCACCCCACCTACGTCACTAACTACAGTCTCACCCTACCTACGTCACTAACTACAGTCTCACCCTACCTACGTCACTCACCACAGTCTCACCTCACCTACGTCACTCACTACAGTCTCACACTACCTACGTCACTAACTACATTCTCACCCTACCTACGTCACTAACTACAGTCTCACCCTACCTACGTCACTCACTACAGTCTCACCCTACCTACGTCACTAACTACAGTCTCACCCTACCCACGTCACTCACTACAGTCTCACCCTACCTACGTCACTAACTACAGTCTCACCCTACCTACGTACTCTACCTACGTCACTCACTACAGTCTCACCCTACCTACGTACTCTACCTACGTCACTCACTACAGTCTCACACTACCTACGTCACTCACTACAGTCTCACCCTACCTACGTCACTAACTACAGTCTCACCCTACCTACGTACTCTACCTACGTCACTAACTACAGTCTCACCCTACCTACGTACTCTACCTACGTCACTAACTACAGTCTCACCCTACCTACGTACTCTACCTACGTCACTCACTACAGTCTCACACTACCTACGTCACTCACTACAGTCTCACACTACCTACGTCACTAACTGCAGTCTCACCCTACCTACGTCACTAAATACAGTCTCACCCTACCTACGTCACTAACTACAGTCTCACACTACCTACGTCACTCACTACAGTATCACACTACCTACGTCACTCACTACAGTATCACACTACCTACGTCACTAACTAGTCTCACACTACCTACGTCACTAACTACAGTCTCACTCTACCTACGTCACTCACTACAGTCTCACCCTCCCTACACACATTCAGCCATCTGACTAATGTGGCCCTATCAGCGAGGTCAAGCAAGACTAGCATCAGTAGACATGTCTAAGTAGACTTGAGATAAGATAAGATGAAGGCACCTAGAGCCCGAGGGGAACTGAGTTATCTAACCTACCAAAGACTTCCGGTGTAAATAACAAAATTAGTACGTCGCTCCTGAGTCAAGTGTAAAGGTATGGTCAGCATGGGGTGTTACTGTATTAATGGGTGGTGGTGGTGGTGGTGGTTTATGCATGCTGATGGATAATAATTTTTTATTGCACACATATTAGTTGAAATCTGGAGCCGATAGTAAGGTTTGTGGACAAATTGATAATTTAGGGGTGCTAACAAGTTTAACTGGAGTAAGCAACAAAGGGGTGCTAATAAGTTTAACTGAAGTAAGCAACTTAAAGGTGTTGACAAGTTCAAGTGAAGTAAGCAACTTAAAGGTGTTGACAAGTTTAAATGAAGTAAGCAACATATAAGAGTTAGGTGCAAAAAAATTGAACTGAAGTAAGGAGCAGGGTTGGTAAGTTACTGGCAAGTTTACTAGTCAAGTAACCGTTACTTAAGTGCTAAGCTTGCCGTTACCTGGCCCAGTTGTCGGCCGGTGAGGACAGGTGTAGTCATTGCCCGACCCCGGGGATTCCACTCCAGGCTGGAGGAGATGTCAGAGAATTAATTTATGCCACGTGCGCTTCCGCTCTCGTCAGATGGACTAGACCGGTCCAGGCTAGACCAACACATTGATAGCTAGGTCAGGTCAAGGTCGTAGTTACTTAACACAGTGCTCACAGATCTCTTTTGATGTAAAGACATGGAGGATTCAATTTTGTAGTTATATCTTGTTGTATAAAATGTACGTAGTAAAAAAATAGTGCTTGAAAGTACTAGATCTAAAATACGTTAAAACACTCGATACATTACTTAATAGGAAATGTTAGTTTCATGTACTTTGTACATAACAAGTTAAAGTACTAGTAAAAAATATCTTGCAATACTTAAAAAAACAATATATTGAAAACGTACTCAGTATAAATAACATGTACCGTCACTGTGTATTCTAGGGTGATTGTATGGTTACGACCTTTAGACAGTGATTGTATGGTTACGACCTTTAGACGGTGATTGTATGGTTACGACATTTAGAGAGAGATTGTATGGTTACGACCTTTAGACGGTGATTGTATGGTTACGACATTTAGAGAGAGATTGTATGGTTACGACCTTTAGACGGTGATTGTATGGTTACGACCTTTAGACAGTGATTGTATGTTTACGCCTTTCAATAATCTGTTCACACCACGCTGCTTATGTTACCAACTAGTCGCGATACAATTGTACACTAACACAATTCTTTGGAAAATAATCTGCTCCTTAAATACATCACCGGATTTTTTTTTTAATTCAGCAGCTTTAACAGCGAGTTAATTAATATTGGACGTGGGAGGGGGAGAAGGGGGGTGGGAATGATTTAATTGGCTGCAGTATGGATATCCGTGGGAATAAAAACAGCAGACTGTTAATTACACCCCTCCACTGTCACCCCACCACTCCACTCAATCCCACACACACACACAAAGCAACACACACAACACACGATTGGGTATTAGGTTACATAGGGGTGGTCTATTAATGGCGTCACTCTTTTTAATTTTACGATGTGTACTCCCCTTTTCCAAATCATCATAAAATACCGACACCTCTTACAGTCACAAGACCGACCCCTCTTACAGTCACAAGACCGACCCCTCTTCCAATCACAAGCCCGACCCCTCAAAAAGTCACAAGCCCGACCCCTCTTACAGTCACAATACCGACCCCTCTTCCAGTCAGAAGACCGACCCCTCTTGATCTCTCTTACAGTCACAAGACCGACCCCTCTTACAGTCACAAGACCGACCCCTCTTCCAGTCACAAGACCGACCCCTTTTGACCCCTCTTACAGTCACAAGACCGACCCCTCTTGACCCTTCTTACAGTCACAAGACCGACCCCTCTTACAGTCACAAGACCGACCCCTCTTACAGTCACAAGACCGACCCCTCTTCCAATCACAAGCCCGACCCCTCAAAAAGTCACAAGCCCGACCCCTCTTACAGTCACAATACCGACCCCTCTTCCAGTCACAAGACCGACCCCTCTTGACCTCTCTTACAGTCACAAGACCGACCCCTCTTACAGTCACAAGACCGACCCCTCTTCCAGTCACAAGACCGACCCCTCTTACAGTCACAAGACCGACCCCTTTTGACCCCTCTTACAGTCACAAGACCGACCCCTCTTGACCCTTCTTACAGTCACAAGACCGACCCCTCTTACAGTCACAAGACCGACCCCTCTTGACCCCTCTTACAGTCACAAGACCGACCCCTCTTACAGTCACAAGACCGACCCCTCTTACAGTCACAAGACCGACCCCTCTTACAGTCACAAGCCCGACCCCTCTTGTCCCCTCTTACAGTCACAAGACCGACCCCTCTTACAGTCACAAGCCCGACCCCTCTTGTCCCCTCTTACAGTCACAAGACCGACCCCTCTTACAGTCACAAGACCGACCCCTCTTGTCCCCTCTTACAGTCACAAGACCGACCCCTCTTACAGTCACAAGCCCGACCCCTCTTGTCCCCTCTTACAGTCACAAGACCGACCCCTCTTACAGTTACAAGCCCGACCCCTCTTGTCCCCTCTTACAGTCACAAGACCGACCCCTCTTACAGTCACAAGACCGACCCCTCTTCCAATCACAAGCCCGACCCCTCAAAAAGTCACAAGCCCGACCCCTCTTACAGTCACAATACCGACCCCTCTTCCAGTCACAAGACCGACCCCTCTTGACCTCTCTTACAGTCACAAGACCGACCCCTCTTACAGTCACAAGACCGACCCCTCTTACAGTCACAAGCCCGACCCCTCTTGTCCCCTCTTACAGTCACAAGCCCGACCCCTCTTGTCCCCTCTTACAGTCACAAGCCCGACCCCTCTTGTCCCCTTTTACAGTCACAAGACCGACCCCTCTTACAGTCACAAGACCGACCCCTCTTACAGTCACAAGCTCGACCCCTCTTGTCCCCTCTTACAGTCACAAGACCGACCCCTCTTACAGTCACAAGACCGACCCCTCTTACAGTCACAAGCCCGACCCCTCTTACAGTCACAAGACCGACCCCTCTTACAGTCACAAGACCGACCCCTCTTACAGTCACAAGCCCGACCCCTCTTACAGTCACAAGACCGACCCCTCTTACAGTCACAAGACCGACCCCTCTTACAGTCACAAGTCAGACCCCTCTTGTCCCCTCTTACAGTCACAAGACCGACCCCTCTTACAGTCACAAGACCGACCCCTCTTACAGTCACAAGTCAGACCCCTCTTGTCCCCTCTTACAGTCACAAGCCCGACCCCTCTTACAGTCACAAGTCAGACCCATTATTACCTCCCCCCCCCCCTGTCCTCCTCCGTCTACATATCTACATAAGCAGGGACGGGACTCCAAAATAAAAGATAAACGGGTTATAAAAGATACTTTTTAAAATGCCAGTCTGACGTATACTTTTTTACATCCCCCACCCCTATCCTCCTCACACATCGGTACAAAATTCTCACCCCCACCCCCACGACCCCACACCCAAGAGCGTACGTTATTTATGGAAGGATTCATCGTCCTAAATACTGATTTACAAAAACAAAAGAAAATTAATTATATCGTAAAAATAGTGGGTTTTTTAATTAATTATAAGTATGTTTATATGTCTCTATTACTATAAGTAAGTATGTATATATTCCTCTAAATGTTTGTCAGTATGTATTTCTCTAAATATATAAAGGCGTATGTATGTGTTCCTTTGAATATAAGTAAGTATATGCTTCTCTATTACCACATAAGTATGTATGCATGTATGTATGTGTTTCTCCTAATGTAAGTATGTGTGTCCAACAGCTGATGCCCCATTCACCCGCCTCCTCCCCTCCCCCTAAGCGTGCCCCCCCCCCTCCCATGCGTGGATAAACCCAACAGATTATTGTTCAACTATTGATTGGTCCAACATGTGCCCCTAGTTAAGTGGTGGGTTGGGAAGAGGGGGGAGGGTTGAATTACCCCCACGTGCTTCATTGCTCTTTGTTCTTCGGGGTGTATGTGGGTGTGGGACGGGGGAGGGGTTGGGGGGGGGGGGGTGAGAACAGGTTCACCAAGTGAATTTTTAATTATTCAAATTTGTGTAGAAATGAAATTCTTTGATCTATTAATAAAAATTATTTGTGACCTTTGAACTTTATTGACGTTAATTAGTAAAAAGTTTTATTTCATTTCAAAATGTTAGTTGACAGCTGTTGAATAAACAATTGACTTTAGGCTGGAACCACAATAATGAAGAAACTTGTTTATTGTATGGGTGGAATAGTCTGGTGGGATTTTTAACGTCTTTGGTATGTTGTACTCGTGGATGTTGTATCCACTCGTGGATGTTGTAAGTTGTATCCACTCGTGGATGTTGTAAGTTGTATCCACTCATGTAAGTTGTTTCCACTCATGGATGTTGTAGGTCTATAACACTGATGAAAGCTGTAGGCTGATAAAAGGTGTAGGCTGATGAAAGATGTAGGCCTATATACTGCTTCTTTACTTCCGGTGTTAGATAATGTCATTTGATACGCTGCAACTTTTTTTCAATGAAAAGAGCATCAGACAATGACATAAGGTCGGGTACGTCTGTAGGCCCTGTGTGTATGTAGGGCCAGGTTGTTGGCCCTGTATGTAGGGCCAGGTTGTTGGCCCTGTGTATGTAGGGTCAGGTTGTTGGCCCTGTATGTGTAGGGCCAGGTTGTATGTAGGGCCAGGTTGTTGGCCCTGTGTGTAGGGCCAGGTTGTTGGCCCTGTGTATGTAGGACCAGGTTGTATGTAGGGCCAGGTTGTATGTAGGGCCAGGTTGTATGTAGGGCCAGGTTGTTGGCCCTGTGTATGTAGGACCAGGTTGTTGGCCCTGTGTGTGTAGGGCCAGGTTGTATGTAGGGCCAGGTTGTATGTAGGGCCAGGTTGTTGGCCCTGTATATGTAGGGCCAGGTTGTTGGCCCTGTGTATGTAGGGCCAGGTTGTTGGCCCTGTGTATGTAGGACCAGGTTGTTGGCCCTGTGTGTAGGGCCAGGTTGTTGGCCCTGTGTATGTAGGACCAGGTTGTTGGCCCTGTGTATGTAGGGCCAGGTTGTTGGCCCTGTGTATGTAGGGTCAGGTTGTTGGCCCTGTGTATGTAGGGTCAGGTTGTTGGCCCTGTGTATGTAGGGCCAGGTTGTTGGCCCTGTATGTAGGGCCACATGGTTGGCCCTGTATGTAGGGTCAGGTTGTTGGCCCTGTGTATGTAGGACCAGGTTGTTGGCCCTGTATGTAGGGCCAGGTTGTTGGCCCTGTGTATGTAGGGTCAGGTTGTTGGCCCTGTGTATGTAGGACCAGGTTGTTGGCCCTGTATGTAGGGCCAGGTTGTTGGCCCTGTGTATGTAGGGTCAGGTTGTTGGCCCTGTATGTAGGGTCAGGTTGTTGGCCCTGTGTATGTAGGGTCAGGTTGTTGGCCCTGTATATGTAGGACCAGGTTGTTGGCCCTGTATGTAGGGCCAGGTTGTTGGCCCTGTGTATGTAGGGCCAGGTTGTTGGCCCTGTGTATGTAGGACCAGGTTGTTGGCCCTGTATGTAGGGCCAGGTTGTTGGCCCTGTGTATGTAGGGTCAGGTTGTTGGCCCTGTATGTAGGGCCAGGTTGTTGGCCCTGTGTATGTAGGACCAGGTTGTTGGCCCTGTGTATGTAGGGTCAGGTTGTTGGCCCTGTATGTGTAGGGCCAGGTTGTTGGCCCTGTGTATGTAGGACCAGGTTGTTGGCCCTGTATGTAGGGCCATATTGTTGGCCCTGTATATAGGACCAGGTTGTTGGCCCTGTGTATGTAGGGCCAGGTTGTTGGCCCTGTATGTAGGGCCATATTGTTGGCCCTATGCAGGTGTCAATCACCATCTTTGTAGGCCCACACGCCACTCGCACCCCCCCCCCCCCCCCCCGCCCCTGTGTTGTTGGCCAGGTTGTTGGCCCTGTGTATGTAGGGCCAGGTTGTTGGCCCTGTATATAGGGCCAGTTTGTTGGCCCTGTGTATGTAGGGCCATATTGTTGGCCCTGTCCTGTATGTAGGGCCAGGTTGTTGGCCCTGTGTATGTAGGGCCAGTTTGTTGGCCCTGTGTATGTAGGGCCATATTGTTGGCCCTGTCCTGTATGTAGGGCCAGGTTGTTGGCCCTGTGTATGTAGGGCCAGGTTGTTGGCCCTGTGTATGTAGGGCCATATTGTTGGCCCTGTGTATGTAGGGCCAGGTTGTTGGCCCTGTGTATGTAGGGCCATATTGTTGGCCCTGTGTATGTAGGGCCAGGTTGTTGGCCCTGTGTATGTAGGGCCAGGTTGTTGGCCCTGTATGTATGGCCAGGTTGTTGGCCCTGTGTATGTAGGGCCAGGTTGTTGGCCCTGTGTATGTAGGGCCAGGTTGTTGGCCCTGTATGTAGGGCCAGGTTGTTGGCCCTGTATGTAGGGCCATATTGTTGGCCCTATGCAGGTGTCAATCTCCACCTTTGTAGGCCCACACGCCACTCGCCCCCCCCCCCCCCCCACGGCACTCGCCCCCCCCCCCCCCCCACCTTTCTATAGCCTTCCATTGAGCCTTTCAGGCAATAGCCACCCCAGCACAAACATGGGCCTTTATCAACCCACGGGACGTTCTAGACTGTTCTTTAATCGCACACGTTCTGGGCATGCCAAACAAAGCCAGACAGAATAAACTTTCACCTGCATTTTGTTCCAATCAAACATGTCTGTCAATGACAAGTCTGCTTCAGACCACTTGAAGCGATTCCTTAAAACATCAGACAAAACAAATTGTCCAAGTTGTTCTGTGGCTGATGTTAAACCACAGTATATCATGTCGCCTGTGTCCAAGTTTTGTAAACATTGCCTCAACTTCAATACAGCGCAACATGGCGTTAAGGGTTACTCGACTCAAACAAATCCTCTTTGTGGGGACTTTGATGTTTGATAACTAGAACCGTGGCTTAACACAACTACCCCATAGCTGTAGTTTTTTTAATGACGTAATAAATTGGGCCGTTACGGACACGATGCCAGTCAGCACGTGTAGATTACAAGCAGGTCAATGATTCATTCATCTGACACGAGCGGTTGGCTGGTTCAAGTTTGGTTCGCTGTGATTTAGTCATGGCCGTAGTTTTAATGGTCATTGTTCTATATGGCCGTAGTTTTATTGGTCATTGTTCTATATGGTCTTAGTTTTAATTGTCAATGTTTATTCAATGTTATCCTAGTTTTTATTGTGAATGTTTATTCTATATGGCCCTAGTGTAAATGATTAATCTTTATTCTTTATGGCCCTAGATTTAATGGTGAATTTTTACGCTATATGGCCTTAGATTTAATAGTGAATGTTTATTCTAAATGACCCTAGTATTTAATGTTAAAATACATTCTTCTTAGCCCTAATTTTGAAAGGTTGGCATACATTTTATAAAAGCCCATTTAGATTATGTTATTTTCTATACGGTCATAGTTATAAAAATAGCTCGAACTAAAATTGAATGAATCATGGAAATTATGGCTAAACGATGTTCACATAGAAGCAATTGTGAGCATGTCGGAAAAGATATTGTTATGTAATAGAATTCATCTTTTGTATACAGCCAGAACTGAGTCCCACTCGGCCTTGTACCACCAGCTCTGATGGAGGCCCATTCGGCCAACTATTGTTGGCACTGGGGGATAAATACCTTTTAAAAAATCGATGGTAAAAAAATTCTTTCTTTTTGATCTGCCACACACATCCATCACAGACGAGCATCGGTGGGGAGGGGAAGGGGGAGGGGGGCACGCGATGTCATGGAAAGGACAAAAAACCGAAATTAGCCAGGACCAAATGTTCACCTGGGCACGCGTCTCGTCAGTCAAGCGTGTCGCCATGCTTTTGTCCCCGTTCTTTGTCGGCTAGAGCCTTCGGTGTTGGCCCACTGGTTTTTGTTCCCACACCCAGACACACACGCAAACACACACCCAGACACACACCCAGACACACACCCAGACACACACCCAGACACACACCCAAACACACACCCAAACACACACCCAGACACACACCCAGACACACACCCAAACACACACCCAAACACACACCCCAGACACACACCCAAACACACACCCAGTGGGGCACGGTGGTAGTAGGCTAGATGGTAGCTACATATGTAGGCTAGATGGTAGCTACATATGTAGGCTAGATGGTAGCTACATATGTAGGCTAGATGGTAGCTATATGTGTAGGCTAGATGGTAGCTACATATGTAGGTTAATGTAGGCTAAATATGTAGGCTGGTGGTAGTCACATATGTAGGCTAGATGATAGCTATATATGTAGGCTACATGGTAGCTATATATGTAGGTTAATGTAGGCTACATATGTAGGCTGGTGGTAGTCACATATGTAGGCTAGATGATAGCTATATATGTAGGCTACATGGTAGCTATATATGTAGGTTAATGTAGGCTACATATGTAGGCTAGATGGTAGCTACATATGTAGGCTAGATGGTAGCTACATATGTAGGCTAGATGGTAGCTATATGTAGGCTAGATGGTAGCTACGTATGTAGGATAGATGGTAGCTATATGTAGGCTAGATGGTAGCTACGTATGTAGGATAGATGGTAGCTACATGTAGGCTAGATGGTAGCTATATGTAGGCTAGATGGTAGCTATATGTAGGCTAGATGGTAGCTATATGTAGGCTAGATGGTAGCTATATGTGTAGGCTACATGATAGCTACATATGTAGGCTAGATGATAGCTACATATGTAGGCTAGATGGTAGCTATATGTAGGCTAATGTAGGCTACATATGTAGGCTAGATGGTAGCTACCTGTGTAGGCTACATGGTAGCTACATATGTAGGCTAGATGATAGCTACATTAGTAGGCTAGATGGTAGCTATATGTAGGCTAATGTAGGCTACATATGTAGGCTAGATGGTAGCTATATATGTAGGCTAGATGGTAGCTACATATGTAGGCTAGATGGTAGCTACATAGACTAGTGCTGAATATATGCGCTAGATATGTTCACTAGTTAAGGCTATGATTTAACTATATGCTTAGCAACTAACAGTGCAAATATTTGCATTGGCCTACTTTATCAAAGAAAACAAATCTGACCAATGGTGACCAATTTTTTCTATTTTGTGATGTAAAACGTTAGGATGTAGAGATGTTGTGATGTAGAGATGTTGTGATGTAGAGATGTTGTGATGTAGAGATGTTGTGATGTAGAGATGTTGTGATGTAGCGATGTCGAGTGTTGAAACACATATTACCAATACATTTGAACACACAAAAACCAGGAGATGATGTGTGGACTAAACAGAAACAGGGAACAAACATTAAAGTAAAAACGATCCTTCTAAAAATAGAAGTCTAGAATATCCCGAGAGAATATTCAACAATGCGTATTGTTTGGTACAGTATTTAAAATTTCGCCGATATCATTGTAGAATCGTGGACGTAAAATTGGTTAGAGTAATTAAATTAATTACAAGCTTAAAGAGCGAGCCAGAAAAAATGTCTATTAGCTCTCTGTAAGCCTCGCGCGGGCCAGCGCGTGACGAATGCCTGAATTAACGCTCTAATCCTAGACGCTCAAGGACGGCTGGAACCACCCTCAGTTGCCAAACAGGCCCACAGCGCGCGTGCGTATCGTTGGTGCGTGAGTGGCCGAGTTTTTCCCTCCCGCATTTCTTGTTTATGTTGGTGAAATCACGTGCCAGCCAGATAAAACGGTCGGGGCTGGATGCGGCAACTGTGTCATTGGCTTAAAAAACTTTGTGGATGTTCTTTCAAACAGTGAGGTAAGTTTGGTATTTTGTTGGTATGGTCATTTTGTTTGCATGGTCATTCTGTTTGTAGGGATATACCGTCAAACTTTGTCTTGTGCCAGTGTCAAGTCTCGTCTGTCATGACACTATAGCAGTGTCACACATCCCCCACTGTCATGTGACTACTGCCACTAAAACTTCTATGGCTAACTTGTCTAGAATGTGATCTTCTGTATGATGAGTTTGTTGTCTATCAGTAACTGGTAAATAACATTTTATCCTTTAATTACTGGCACATAACATTAGTTTTCCCACATATCTGGTGTACCTATACTATATGACTATTCGGTGACCTACACATATTAGAATAACCACATGACCTTCCCACTGCGTTAACTAAAGAATGGAGGATTAGTTGGCTCGACACAAGAAGCTCCATGGGACCAAAGTACTCTTGGCTTCATCGTGTTTTCTTAAAGGATAGCGCTGCTCTCTCTCTCTCGGCGCTCTAGGAGTTCCAAACCTTGGTCCGTTTTACTCTCATGTGTAATCCTTAATCTGTTAGACTACTTGAGCGGATTAACTAACATCATGCTGTGGGGGGGGGGGGGAAAGAGGGAGGGGGTAGGGGTTTAAAACATGCGCAACACCGCTCACACGCAGTGCAGGTTACGAACATCTACAACACCTCAGCTATCTATAACAATTCTCATATGACCCCCACATAACTCCCACATAACTCCCACATGACCCCCACATAACCCCCACATAATCCCCCCACATAACTCCCACATGACCCCCACATAACCCCCACTTATCCCCCACATAACTCACATGAACCCCCCCCCCCCCCCCCACATAACTCCCACATGACCCCCACATAACCCCCACTTATCCCCCACATAACTCACATGAACCCCCCCCCCCCCCACATAACTCCCACATGACCCCCACATAACCCACATATAACCCCCACATAACCCCCACATGACCCCGACATAACTCCCCCATTACCCCCACATAACTCCAACATGACCCCCCCCCCACTTTTTAAAAACCGTTACAAATATACATCATCCACTGTCGCCTTATAACATTGGCAGCCCCCCCCCCCCCCCACTATACCCTCACCACCAAGTAAATGCACTAACCATGTGCTGTGGATATCAAAGCTGACTCAAAGCGTCTCTTCTGACGCTATTTTTAGAAATCTGAGTGGATCAGCCGTTAATCCTCAAGTATCCATGTCCGATGACGTCATCTCCTGACTGTTTGCTAACTGCTGACATTCATGACATTTGTGCAGGCAAATGCCACGTTGATGATTGTCATTGCAGGCAATTCACTCACCACTAGAACTTGCAGTTTGTCTTAATATTCTGTGATATAGCCAAATTCTTCCCTCGGCTGGAGGGCTATCATATGCCTGGTGTAGAGCCTGGGTCAGTTGTAGAGTCTGGGTCAGTTGTAGAGCCTGGATCATTTGTAGAGCCTGGGTCATTTGTAGAGCCTGGGTCTGTTGTAGAGCCTGGGTCTGTTGTAGAGCCTGGGTCAGTTGTAGAGCCTGGGTCAGTTGTAGAGCCTGGGTCAGTTGTATAGCTTGGGTCAGTTGTAGAGCCTGGGTCAGTTGTATAGTGTTACGCACCCCCTTCTCTAATCCTTTCGAACTAGTCAGGGGATCGTAAACAAGAAGAAGAAAAATAAAATTAAATAAAAGCCAACTTCAGTAATCTCTATTTATTCGCCACAAATCACAACACTTAAAGTTAAACCCGCCACCGAAGTACAACAATCGAAATATACACAACTAGCTATAACAATTAAAGTCCTTAATTTGACTAATCTACTTGTCCCTAACTGTCAAGCCTAGCCTAAGTCTAAAACATGTCGTGGCTTTCCACTAGCTCACAAAGACGACCCATGTCTCCTCTACCTAGCTATCCGAGACGAGTACGTCCGTCTCCGTGTGTGTGTCCCGACTGTCTGTCGAGTGTGTCCCCCTAGTCTCCGGTCTACCCTCCTAAAGTACTCAAGTCGTCCCTCGCTAGTGTGGGAACCTTGTTAATCGAGCCTGACCCCCAGGTCAGGTCAGGTCAGGTCAGGACATGACCGTCCATCTCGGCCCTGTGCGATCTGGAAGGTTTTCCCAGCCGTAAAACATGGACCGTCACTAGCCTAGATCAAGCATCAACGGTCAGCCCGTGGTGTCACCAGGTAATTTATGGGCTGTTGGCCACGTTAATAGCCGAGTCCCCCAAGTCTCCAAGTCTGCCACGCCTACACGCGTGGAATCTAATCCGGTGTGGCCATCACGGCCCAAAGATTCTCACGACCAGCACTGGTCAGTGCATTAACATGCCTAAGCATTTCATTTTAATTACCTGGCCCTCCTCGATGGGACCAAACCCAGGTAAAGATCGCTTGGGTTCGTAACACCCCCACCCTTCAAGAAATTAATTCGCCACCACATGGTGAATTAATTGAACATCTCTTACTAGACAACCATACCAATCTCACAATTCCTCAAAAGTCCCAGAATAAACCTAAATGGGACTAAAACAGTTTAACATCATCATCATCAAAAAGATAAGAAACGTGGATGATTTAGTCACAATAACAAGTTTGGCTAAATACACCAACCACAGTGTCATCAAACATAGACATCAAAGTAAATAAAACCGCAAATCTGCAACACATGCGTCACTGTCGCCAATAATCTTAATGTTGAAACCAACAGTCTTCGTTTTACTGATAGTTACGTCATCAGTCAACAAAACCTGTCAATACAATTAAAACTGTCACGAATTCATCATCATGTAAAACATCAATAACACACATTTTTTTTTTAAACAAGACATGTAAAAAGGTACATTCTTTAAGCCTGAAAACAGTTCATTTTGATTAGAACACTTGCATCCTGGGAAAACATGAAACAGTCTATCTTGGAAACAGTTCTAATAGGTTTGAAACACAAATTAGTTTTCCGTCTTTCGGGTCATCATGAGTTCGTAAATATAAATCTTTAGCCGAACTTTATAACGTCGCAGCACAATTTTAGTGACGGAGATATTATCCGCCCACAACAAATACACCGAGCCGCACAAAGAGAGGTCGATTTCACGCCCCGTCTCTGTGAAAGTGAGGTGATATGCGCTCACATGTACACATTCTCGGTTGACGGGAGAAGTGTGACCCGCTGAGGTCACATTACCGATCTTCCCCGGGTCGGTCAAAGAACAATAAATCAGCTCCGAGATAAGGGGAGGGAAGCCTGAGTTAGGCTCAACTCCAAAACAAGAGACAATGACTTGGCTCGTCGCCGACGCGGACAAAAGATTCACCGTCTCCTCGATCTCTGGATGTAAAACACCATCCACGTGACCTCCAGGTGAGGTCATGGCCTCCAGGTTGCTGGACTTGGTCGGGGAGAAATTAAACACTGTTGTGACAATGGGAGGACAGCCCGTGTTAGGCTCACCTCCAAGACAATGGGTAACGATGTTGTTCGTTACTGATGTTGGCAAAAGATTCGTTGACTCGTCTATCTCTGGATGTAGAACACCATCCACGTGACCTCCAGGTGAGGTCATGGCCTCTGGGTTGCTGGACTTGGTCGGGGAGAAATTAAATACTGCTGGGATCATGGGAGGACAGCCCGTTCTCATGGTTATTCACTCTCTCGGTGGTTACCGTGATTTCAGCGGTGGTTGTAACCACTGGTTCTGATATTGACTGCCCCTTTTCATGACTGGTCAACATCAGAGTGGTTGCCGGGATATCATCGGTGGTTGTATCCACTGGGTCAGATATTGACAGCCCCTTTTCATGACTGGTCAACACCAGAGTGGTTGCCGTGATTTTATCTAAACCGATAACTTGCTGAATGCCTTCAGTACTTGTCGGCACACAACTCTCAACTCGTAAGCTATCAGCACGTTTTGACGTTTGTGCTGGTTCTGCTAGGTTAAAGTCGACTTCAGGGACTGAGCCAAAGCTAGTGGCAGCCTTAGTCTGAGACTGACAAAACTCACTACCAACTCTGTCAGACAACAAACTATCTTCATCTCTATACCGATCCTCGGAAACTACTACACTAGCCTGAGAGAAAACAGAGACAGATTCTGGAAAGTCAAACAACCCACTAAGCTGCGCCTCTTCCCATAGCCTAAGTAAATCCCGTTCCCTCCTGATCTCTAATAGTTTAACTTCATGTCCGAACAGTTTCTCTAAACTTTTAATGTTAATTTCCTTCCAAGATTCTGACATGAATATATCCCTTCTAATCTCTAACAACTTCTCCTCTTTCTCTCTCGCGATCTCTAACAACTTAGCTTGATACTTCCTCTCAATTTCTTCAACCCTAATTCGTCCTATCTCATAATATTCTATCGAGTCTAGACACTCCTCCTCTAATCTACCTGTATTCACTAACTCAACACAAATATGATCTCGTAGAACTCTATCTCTATCCGACACATCAACCTCTAGTCCTAGCTCCTCAACTAGACGCAACAACTCTACGCGACAAAACCTGTCTAAAACTTCTAGAGTTGGACACTCAATAAAACTCATTACGTCCATGATTCACACTTACGGAACTTATCAAGCTAAATGGTGGCGGTTAACTACTACAAATGTGGCTCACAACAAACAACTTTAACTTAAACATTAAAAGTAGGGCTATCACCTTTGACACTTGAAACAGGTAGACACCAGCTATACTGGGCCAACCAAACTAAATATCCAGCTACACTGGATCACAAACGATTTACTCACGTATACTGGGAATTGACCCTCCAGCTATACTGAGCAAACCAAACAAAAATTACGAATTTATTCACGTACCTGGGAATTGACCCTCCAGCTGTACTGAATAAACCCGAACACTCCAGTTCCACTGGACCACACAAAAATATTCGAGTATACTGGGCATTAATCCCTCCAGCTATACTGAATCAACAAAAAAAATCAAGAAAAATAAACTCAGTGTCAATACAAAGGTGATAAGCTCGCTACTTACTCAATGTTTGGAAAACTCTCCTGATTCCGTGAACAACTTTACTCTCACTACTCATAAACTTAAAATTAAAACACAAGCTCGTGAGCCCCCAACTGAAAATGGCATCAAAAGAAACTATTCAACTCGTTGTCTGTCCTATCCCGGACTCTAGCCACCAATTGTTACGCACCCCCTTCTCTAATCCTTTCGAACTAGTCAGGGGATCGTAAACAAGAAGAAGAAAAATAAAATTAAATAAAAGCCAACTTCAGTAATCTCTATTTATTCGCCACAAATCACAACACTTAAAGTTAAACCCGCCACCGAAGTACAACAATCGAAATATACACAACTAGCTATAACAATTAAAGTCCTTAATTTGACTAATCTACTTGTCCCTAACTGTCAAGCCTAGCCTAAGTCTAAAACATGTCGTGGCTTTCCACTAGCTCACAAAGACGACCCATGTCTCCTCTACCTAGCTATCCGAGACGAGTACGTCCGTCTCCGTGTGTGTGTCCCGACTGTCTGTCGAGTGTGTCCCCCTAGTCTCCGGTCTACCCTCCTAAAGTACTCAAGTCGTCCCTCGCTAGTGTGGGAACCTTGTTAATCGAGCCTGACCCCCAGGTCAGGTCAGGTCAGGTCAGGACATGACCGTCCATCTCGGCCCTGTGCGATCTGGAAGGTTTTCCCAGCCGTAAAACATGGACCGTCACTAGCCTAGATCAAGCATCAACGGTCAGCCCGTGGTGTCACCAGGTAATTTATGGGCTGTTGGCCACGTTAATAGCCGAGTCCCCCAAGTCTCCAAGTCTGCCACGCCTACACGCGTGGAATCTAATCCGGTGTGGCCATCACGGCCCAAAGATTCTCACGACCAGCACTGGTCAGTGCATTAACATGCCTAAGCATTTCATTTTAATTACCTGGCCCTCCTCGATGGGACCAAACCCAGGTAAAGATCGCTTGGGTTCGTAACAATAGCTTGGGTCAGTTGTAGAGCGTGGGTCAGTTGTATAGCTTGGGTCGGTTGTAGAGCCTGGTGTAGAGCCTGGGTCAGTTGTAGAGCCTGGGTCAGTTGTAGAGCCTGGGTCAGTTGTAGAGCCTGGGTCAGTTGTAGAGCCTGGTGTAGAGCGTGGGTCAGTTGTAGAGCCTGGGTCAGTTGTAGAGCCTGGGTCAGTTGTAGAGCCTGGTGTAGAGCCTGGGTCAGTTGTAGAGCCTGGGTCAGTTGTAGAGCCTGGGTCAGTTGTAGAGCCTGGTGTAGAGCCTGGATCAGTTGTAGAGCCTGGGTCAGTTGTAGAGCCTGGGTCAGTTGTAGAGCCTGGGTCAGTTGTAGAGCCTGGGTCAGTTGTAGAGCCTGGGTCAGTTGTAGAGCCTGGTGTAGAGCGTGGGTCAGTTGTAGAGCCTGGGTCAGTTGTAGAGCCTGGGTCAGTTGTAGAGCCTGGTGTAGAGCCTGGGTCAGTTGTAGAGCCTGGGTCAGTTGTAGAGCCTGGGTCAGTTGTAGAGCCTGGGTCAGTTGTAGAGCCTGGTGTAGAGCGTGGGTCAGTTGTAGAGCCTGGGTCAGTTGTAGAGCCTGGGTCAGTTGTAGAGCCTGGTGTAGAGCCTGGGTCAGTTGTAGAGCCTGGGTCAGTTGTAGAGCCTGGTGTAGAGCCTGGATCAGTTGTAGAGCCTGGGTCAGTTGTAGAGCCTGGGTCAGTTGTAGAGCCTGGGTCAGTTGTAGAGCCTGGGTCAGTTGTAGAGCCTGAGTCAGGTGTAGAGCCTGGGTCAGTTGTAGAGCCTGGGTCAGTTGTAGAGCCTGGGTCAGTTGTAGAGCCTGGGTCAGTTGTATAGCTTGGGTCAGTTGTAGAGCCTGGTGTAGAGCCTGGTGTAGAGCCTGGGTCAGTTGTAGAGCCTGGGTCAGTTGTAGAGCCTGGGTCAGTTGTAGAGCCTGGGTCAGTTGTATAGCTTGGGTCAGTTGTAGAGCCTGGTGTAGAGCCTGGGTCAGTTGTAGAGCCTGGGTCAGTTGTAGAGCCTGGGTCAGTTGTAGAGCCTGGTGTAGAGCCTGGGTCAGTTGTAGAGCCTGGGTCAGTTGTAGAGCCTGGATCAGTTGTAGAGCCTGGGTCTGTTGTAGAGCCTGGGTCAGTTGTAGAGCCTGGGTCAGTTGTAGAGCCTGAGTCAGTTGTAGAGCGTGGGTCAGTTGTAGAGCCTGGGTCAGTTGTAGAGCCTGGGTCAGTTGTAGAGCCTGGGTCAGTTGTAGAGCCTGGGTCAGTTGTAGAGCCTGGGTCAGTTGTAGAGCCTGGGTCAGTTGTAGAGCCTGGTGTAGAGCCTGGGTCAGTTGTAGAGCCTGGGTCAGTTGTAGAGCCTGGGTCTGTTGTAGAGCCTGGGTCAGTTGTAGAGCCTGGGTCAGTTGTAGAGTCTGGTGAAGAGCCTGGGTCAGTTGTATAGCTTGGGTCAGCTGTAGAGCCTGGGTCAGTTGTATAGCTTGGGTCAGTTGTAGAGCCTGGGTCAGTTGTAGAGCCTGAGTCAGTTGTAGAGCGTGGGTCAGTTGTAGAGCCTGGGTCAGTTGTAGAGCCTGGGTCAGCTGTAGAGCCTGGGTCAGTTGTAGAGCCTGGTGTAGAGCCTGGGTCAGTTGTAGAGCCTGGTGTAGAGCCTGGTGTAGAGCCTGGGTCAGTTGTAGAGCCTGGGTCAGTTGTAGAGCCTGGGTCAGTTGTAGAGCCTGGGTCAGTTGTATAGCTTGGGTCAGTTGTAGAGCCTGGTGTAGAGCCTGGGTCAGTTGTAGAGCCTGGGTCAGTTGTAGAGCCTGGGTCAGTTGTAGAGCCTGGGTCAGTTGTAGAGCCTGGGTCAGTTGTAGAGCGTGGGTCAGTTGTAGAGCCTGGGTCAGTTGTAGAGCCTGGGTCAGTTGTAGAGCCTGGGTCAGTTGTAGAGCCTGGGTCAGTTGTAGAGCCTGGGTCAGTTGTAGAGCCTGGTGTAGAGCCTGGGTCAGTTGTATAGCTTGGGTCAGTTGTAGAGCGTGGGTCGACCTGTGAAATAAGGAATGTGAGGTAGATGGGGACGTGACTACTTAACGTCTGAGATGATCTACCTGGAGACACCAGGAAGAAAAGATAGAGGACGGACTTTTGTGGCTGATGTCTAGCGCCCCCCACCACCCTCCTCCAGGGGTGTGCTGGATCTGAAGTGGGCGTAGTCTCCGGTAACCGAATAAAGTAAATTAACTGGACTTGCCAGTAACTGAAACAGCTCACAACGTAGAGAACAGTTTACAATCACAACATACTGGACGTGTTTGTTTTACCAAATATAACGACATAATCCGTAGCGTTGGAGTCTCAAACCCAAGCCAAACATATACTCTGTAGGGTTAAAATACAACGTAGATGCGATTAGTAAAGATTACATTATTTTCTCACATCAAATTTCGTGAGTTTTATCAACGTTATGGTCAACACCAAACCTGTTGTAAATTACCATTTAAGATTTACAACTGAAATGTACACAGAAATATCAGTGAGTGCTTAAACTAATCGATTGGTTAACTTTCAAGTACTAGCTATTTAATAATAAAGCAGTTTTTTTGTGTGAGTTAAATATAGGTTAGTTTGTACTTCTGTGTGCATGTTGAAGTACGTGTAGGTGTAAGTGTTCGTGTGTTTGAGTGTTTGAGTACGTATGTGCGTGTCTGTGTGTGCTAGTATGTGTTGTTTGTGTGTGTATCTGTGTATATGTATAGCAAACAACACGTCACCTGATGGTGGATGAATGGAAGATTACAAACTTCCTCCCCCCCCCCCTCAAACCCCATGAAGCGGTCACGTGACGAAACCCTCCAGGCTTTCAGGCAGGATTAACTGGCACAGTGAGAGCCACAGTGGTTGTATGGGGCCAGTGGTTGTATGGGGCCAGTGGTTGTATGGGGCCAGTGGTTGTATGGGGCCAGTGGTTGTATGGGGCCAGTGGTTGTATGGGGCCAGTGGTTGTATGGGGCCAGTATGGGGCCAGTGGTTGTATGGGGCCAGTGGTTGTATGGGGCCAGTGGTTGTATGGGGCCAGTGGTTGTATGGGGCCAGTGGTTGTATGGGGCCAGTGGTTGTATGGGGCCAGTGGTTGTATGGGGCCAGTGGTTGTATGGGGCCAGTGGTTGTATGGGGCCAGTGGTTGTATGGGGCCAGTGGTTGTATGGGGCCAGTGGTTGTATGGGGCCAGTGGTTGTATGGGGCCAGTGGTTGTATGGGGCCAGTGGTTGTATGGGGCCGTATGGGGCCAGTGGTTGTATGGGGCCAGTGGTTGTATGGGGCCAGTGGTTGTATGGGGCCAGTGGTTGTATGGGGCCAGTGGTTGTATGGGGCCAGTGGTTGTATGGGGCCAGCGGTTGTATGGGGCCAGTGGTTGTATGGGGCCAGTATGGGGCCAGTGGTTGTATGGGGCCAGTGGTTGTATGGGGCCAGCGGTTGTATGGGGCCAGTGGCTGTATGGGGCCGTATGGGGCCAGTGGTTGTATGGGGCCGTATGGGGCCAGTGGTTGTATGGGGCCAGTGGTTGTATGGGGCCAGTGGTTGTATGGGGCCGTATGGGGCCAGTGGTTGTATGGGGCCAGTGGTTGTATGGGGCCAGTGGTTGTATGGGGCCAGTAGTTGTATGGGGCCGTATGGGGCCAGTGGTTGTATGGGGCCGTATGGGGCCAGTGGTCGTATGGGGCCAGTAGTTGTATGGGGCCAGTGGTTGTATGGGGCCAGTGGTTGTATGGGGCCAGTGGTTGTATGGGGCCAGTGGTTGTATGGGGCCAGTGGTTGTATGGGGCCAGTGGTTGTATGGGGCCAGTGGTCGTATGGGGCCAGTGGTTGTATGGGGCCAGTATGGGGCCAGTGGTTGTATGGGGCCACTGGTTGTATGGGGCCAGTGGTTGTATGGGGCCAGTGGTTGTATGGGGCCAGTGGTTGTATGGGGCCAGTGGTTGTATGGGGCCAGTGGTTGTATGGGGCCAGTGGTCGTATGGGGCCAGTGGTTGTATGGGGCCAGTGGTTGTATGGGGCCAGTGGTTGTATGGGGCCAGTGGTTGTATGGGGCCAGTGGTTGTATGGGGCTAGTGGTTGTATGGGGCCAGTGGTTGTATGGGGCCAGTGGTTGTATGGGGCCAGTATGGGGCCAGTGGTTGTATGGGGCCAGTATGGGGCCAGTGGTTGTATGGGGCCAGTGGTTGTATGGGGCCAGTGGCTGTATGGGGCCAGTGGTTGTATGGGGCCAGTGGTTGTATGGGGCCAGTGGTTGTATGGGGCCAGTGGTTGTATGGGCCAGTGGTTGTATGGGGCCAGTGGTTGTATGGGGCCAGTGGTTGTATGGGGCCGTATGGGGCCAGTGGTTGTATGGGGCCAGTGGTTGTATGGGGCCGTATGGGGCCAGTGGTTGTATGGGGCCAGTGGTTGTATGGGGCCAGTGGCTGTATGGAACCGTATGGGGCCAGTGGTTGTATGGGGCCGTATGGGGCCAGTGGTTGTTTGGGGCCGTATGGGGCCAGTGGTTGTATGGGGCCAGTGGTTGTATGGGGCCAGTGGTTGTATGGGGCCAGTGGTTGTATGGGGCCAGTGGTTGTATGGGGCCAGTGGTTGTATGGGGCCAGCGGTTGTATGGGGCCAGTGGTTGTATGGGGCCAGTGGTCGTATGGAACCAGTGGTTGTATGGGGCCAGTGGTTGTATGGGGCCAGTGGTTGTATGGGGCCAGTGGTTGTATGGGGCCAGTGGTTGTATGGGGCCGTATGGGGCCAGTGGTTGTATGGGGCCAGTGGTTGTATGGGGCCAGTGGTTGTATGGGGCCAGTGGTTGTATGGGGCCGGATGGGGCCAGTGGTTGTATGGGGCCAGTGGTTGTATGGGGCCAGTGGTTGTATGGGGCCAGTGGCTGTATGGGGCCAGCGGTTGTATGGGGCCAGTGGTTGTATGGGGCCAGCGGTTGTATGGGGCCAGTGGTTGTATGGGGCCAGCGGTTGTATGGGGCCAGTGGTTGTATGGGGCTAGTGGTTGTATGGGGCCAGTGGTTGTATGGGGCCAGTGGTTGTATGGGGCCAGTGGTTGTATGGGGCCAGTGGTTGTATGGGGCCAGTATGGGGCCAGTGGTTGTATGGGGCCAGTGGTCGTATGGGGCCAGTGGTTGTATGGGGCCAGTGGTTGTATGGGGCCAGTGGTTGTATGGGGCCAGTGGTTGTATGGGGCCAGTGGTTGTATGGGGCCAGTGGTTGTATGGGGCCAGTGGTTGTATGGGGCCAGTGGCTGTATGGGGCCAGTGGTTGTATGGGGCCAGTGGTTGTATGGGGCCAGTGGTTGTATGGGGCCAGTGGTTGTATGGGGCCAGTGGTTGTATGGGGCCAGTGGTTGTATGGGGCCAGTGGTTGTATGGGGCCAGTGGTTGTATGGGGCCGTATGGGGCCAGTGGTTGTATGGGGCCAGTGGTTGTATGGGGCCAGTGGTTGTATGGGGCCAGTGGTTGTATGGGGCCAGTGGTTGTATGGGGCCAGTGGTTGTATGGGGCCAGCGGTTGTATGGGGCCAGTGGTTGTATGGGGCCAGTATGGGGCCAGTGGTTGTATGGGGCCAGTGGTTGTATGGGGCCAGCGGTTGTATGGGGCCAGTGGCTGTATGGGGCCGTATGGGGCCAGTGGTTGTATGGGGCCGTATGGGGCCAGTGGTTGTATGGGGCCAGTGGTTGTATGGGGCCAGTGGTTGTATGGGGCCGTATGGGGCCAGTGGTTGTATGGGGCCAGTGGTTGTATGGGGCCAGTGGTTGTATGGGGCCAGTAGTTGTATGGGGCCGTATGGGGCCAGTGGTTGTATGGGGCCGTATGGGGCCAGTGGTCGTATGGGGCCAGTAGTTGTATGGGGCCAGTGGTTGTATGGGGCCAGTGGTTGTATGGGGCCAGTGGTTGTATGGGGCCAGTGGTTGTATGGGGCCAGTGGTTGTATGGGGCCAGTGGTTGTATGGGGCCAGTGGTCGTATGGGGCCAGTGGTTGTATGGGGCCAGTATGGGGCCAGTGGTTGTATGGGGCCACTGGTTGTATGGGGCCAGTGGTTGTATGGGGCCAGTGGTTGTATGGGGCCAGTGGTTGTATGGGGCCAGTGGTTGTATGGGGCCAGTGGTTGTATGGGGCCAGTGGTCGTATGGGGCCAGTGGTTGTATGGGGCCAGTGGTTGTATGGGGCCAGTGGTTGTATGGGGCCAGTGGTTGTATGGGGCCAGTGGTTGTATGGGGCTAGTGGTTGTATGGGGCCAGTGGTTGTATGGGGCCAGTGGTTGTATGGGGCCAGTATGGGGCCAGTGGTTGTATGGGGCCAGTATGGGGCCAGTGGTTGTATGGGGCCAGTGGTTGTATGGGGCCAGTGGCTGTATGGGGCCAGTGGTTGTATGGGGCCAGTGGTTGTATGGGGCCAGTGGTTGTATGGGGCCAGTGGTTGTATGGGCCAGTGGTTGTATGGGGCCAGTGGTTGTATGGGGCCAGTGGTTGTATGGGGCCGTATGGGGCCAGTGGTTGTATGGGGCCAGTGGTTGTATGGGGCCGTATGGGGCCAGTGGTTGTATGGGGCCAGTGGTTGTATGGGGCCAGTGGCTGTATGGAACCGTATGGGGCCAGTGGTTGTATGGGGCCGTATGGGGCCAGTGGTTGTTTGGGGCCGTATGGGGCCAGTGGTTGTATGGGGCCAGTGGTTGTATGGGGCCAGTGGTTGTATGGGGCCAGTGGTTGTATGGGGCCAGTGGTTGTATGGGGCCAGTGGTTGTATGGGGCCAGCGGTTGTATGGGGCCAGTGGTTGTATGGGGCCAGTGGTCGTATGGAACCAGTGGTTGTATGGGGCCAGTGGTTGTATGGGGCCAGTGGTTGTATGGGGCCAGTGGTTGTATGGGGCCAGTGGTTGTATGGGGCCGTATGGGGCCAGTGGTTGTATGGGGCCAGTGGTTGTATGGGGCCAGTGGTTGTATGGGGCCAGTGGTTGTATGGGGCCGGATGGGGCCAGTGGTTGTATGGGGCCAGTGGTTGTATGGGGCCAGTGGTTGTATGGGGCCAGTGGCTGTATGGGGCCAGCGGTTGTATGGGGCCAGTGGTTGTATGGGGCCAGCGGTTGTATGGGGCCAGTGGTTGTATGGGGCCAGCGGTTGTATGGGGCCAGTGGTTGTATGGGGCTAGTGGTTGTATGGGGCCAGTGGTTGTATGGGGCCAGTGGTTGTATGGGGCCAGTGGTTGTATGGGGCCAGTGGTTGTATGGGGCCAGTATGGGGCCAGTGGTTGTATGGGGCCAGTGGTCGTATGGGGCCAGTGGTTGTATGGGGCCAGTGGTTGTATGGGGCCAGTGGTTGTATGGGGCCAGTGGTTGTATGGGGCCAGTGGTTGTATGGGGCCAGTGGTTGTATGGGGCCAGTGGTTGTATGGGGCCAGTGGCTGTATGGGGCCAGTGGTTGTATGGGGCCCGTGGTTGTATGGGGCCGTATGGGGCCAGTGGTTGTATGGGGCCAGTGGTTGTATGGGGCCGTATGGGGCCAGTGGTTGTATGGGGCCAGTGGTTGTATGGGGCCAGTGGCTGTATGGGGCCGTATGGGGCCAGTGGTTGTATGGGGCCAGTGGCTGTATGGGGCCGTATGGGGCCAGTGGTTGTATGGGGCCAGTGGTTGTATGGGGCCAGTGGCTGTATGGGGCCGTATGGGGCCAGTGGTTGTATGGGGCCAGTGGCTGTATGGGGCCGTATGGGGCCAGTGGTTGCATGGGGCCAGTGGTTGTATGGGGCCAGTGGTTGTATGGGGCCAGTGGTTGTATGGGGCCAGTGGTTGTATGGGGCCAGTGGTTGTATGGGGCCAGTGGTTGTATGGGGCCAGTGGTTGTATGGGGCCGTATGGGGCCAGTGGTTGTATGGGGCCAGTGGTTGTATGGGGCCAGTATGGGGCCAGTGGTTGTATGGGGCCAGTGGTTGTATGGGACTAGTGGTTGTATGGGGCCGTATGGGGCCAGTGGTTGTATGGGGCCAGTGGTTGTATGGGGCTAGTGGTTGTATGGGGCCAGTGGTTGTATGGGGCTAGTGGTTGTATGGGGCCAGTGGTTGTATGGGGCCAGTGGTTGTATGGGGCCAGTATGGGGCCAGTGGTTGTATGGGGCCAGTGGTCGTATGGGGCCAGCGGTTGTATGGGGCCAGTAGTTGTATGGGGCCGTATGGGGCCAGTGGTTGTATGGGGCCAGTGGTTGTATGGGGCTAGTGGTTGTATGGGGCCAGTATGGGGCCAGTGGTTGTATGGGGCCGTATGGGGCCAGTGGTTGTATGGGGCCAGTGGTTGTATGGGGCCAGTGGTTGTATGGGGCCAGTGGTTGTATGGGGCCAGTGGTTGTATGGGGCCAGTGGCTTTATGGGGCCAGTGGCTGTATGGGGCCGTATGGGGCCAGTGGCTGTATGGGGCCGTATGGGGCCAGTGGTTGTATGGGGCCGTATGGGGCCAGTGGTTGTATGGGGCCGTATGGGGCCAGTGGTTGTATGGGGCCAGTGGTTGTATGGGGCCAGTGGTTGTATAGGGCCAGTGGTTGTATGGGGCCAGTGGTTGTATGGGGCCAGTGGTTGTATGGGACCGTATGGGGCCAGTGGTTGTATGGGGCCAGTGGTTGTATGGGGCCGTATGGGGCCAGTGGTTGTATGGGGCCAGTGGTTGTATGGGGCTAGTGGTTGTATGGGGCCAGTATGGGGCCAGTGGTTGTATGGGGCCGTATGGGGCCAGTGGTTGTATGGGGCCGTATGGGGCCAGTGGTTGTATGGGGCCAGTGGTTATATGGGGCTAGTGGTTGTATGGGGCCAGTATGGGGCCAGTGGTTGTATGGGGCCGTATGGGGCCAGTGGTTGTATGGGGCCAGTGGTTGTATAGGGCCGTATGGGGCCAGTGGTTGTATGGGGCCGTATGGGGCCAGTGGTTGTATGGGGCCAGTGGTTGTATAGGGCCGTATGGGGCCAGTGGTTGTATGGGGCCAGTGGTTGTATGGGGCCAGTGGTTGTATGGGGCCAGTGGTTGTATGGGGCCAGTGGTTGTATGGGGCCAGTGGTTGTATGGGGCCAGTGGTTGTATGGGGCCAGTGGTTGTATGGGGCCAGCGGTTGTATGGGGCCAGTGGTTGTATGGGGCCAGTATGGGGCCAGTGGTTGTATGGGGCCAGTGGTTGTATGGGGCCAGCGGTTGTATGGGGCCAGTGGCTGTATGGGGCCGTATGGGGCCAGTGGTTGTATGGGGCCGTATGGGGCCAGTGGTTGTATGGGGCCAGTGGTTGTATGGGGCCAGTGGTTGTATGGGGCCGTATGGGGCCAGTGGTTGTATGGGGCCAGTGGTTGTATGGGGCCAGTGGTTGTATGGGGCCGTATGGGGCCAGTGGTTGTATGGGGCCGTATGGGGCCAGTGGTTGTATGGGGCCAGTGGTTGTATGGGGCCAGTGGTTGTATGGGGCCAGTGGTTGTATGGGGCCGGATGGGGCCAGTGGTTGTATGGGGCCAGTGGTTGTATGGGGCCAGTGGTTGTATGGGGCCAGTGGCTGTATGGGGCCAGCGGTTGTATGGGGCCAGTGGTTGTATGGGGCCAGCGGTTGTATGGGGCCAGTGGTTGTATGGGGCCAGCGGTTGTATGGGGCCAGTGGTTGTATGGGGCTAGTGGTTGTATGGGGCCAGTGGTTGTATGGGGCCAGTGGTTGTATGGGGCCAGTGGTTGTATGGGGCCAGTGGTTGTATGGGGCCAGTATGGGGCCAGTGGTTGTATGGGGCCAGTGGTCGTATGGGGCCAGTGGTTGTATGGGGCCAGTGGTTGTATGGGGCCAGTGGTTGTATGGGGCCAGTGGTTGTATGGGGCCAGTGGTTGTATGGGGCCAGTGGTTGTATGGGGCCAGTGGTTGTATGGGGCCAGTGGCTGTATGGGGCCAGTGGTTGTATGGGGCCCGTGGTTGTATGGGGCCGTATGGGGCCAGTGGTTGTATGGGGCCAGTGGTTGTATGGGGCCGTATGGGGCCAGTGGTTGTATGGGGCCAGTGGTTGTATGGGGCCAGTGGCTGTATGGGGCCGTATGGGGCCAGTGGTTGTATGGGGCCAGTGGCTGTATGGGGCCGTATGGGGCCAGTGGTTGTATGGGGCCAGTGGTTGTATGGGGCCAGTGGCTGTATGGGGCCGTATGGGGCCAGTGGTTGTATGGGGCCAGTGGCTGTATGGGGCCGTATGGGGCCAGTGGTTGCATGGGGCCAGTGGTTGTATGGGGCCAGTGGTTGTATGGGGCCAGTGGTTGTATGGGGCCAGTGGTTGTATGGGGCCAGTGGTTGTATGGGGCCAGTGGTTGTATGGGGCCAGTGGTTGTATGGGGCCGTATGGGGCCAGTGGTTGTATGGGGCCAGTGGTTGTATGGGGCCAGTATGGGGCCAGTGGTTGTATGGGGCCAGTGGTTGTATGGGACTAGTGGTTGTATGGGGCCGTATGGGGCCAGTGGTTGTATGGGGCCAGTGGTTGTATGGGGCTAGTGGTTGTATGGGGCCAGTGGTTGTATGGGGCTAGTGGTTGTATGGGGCCAGTGGTTGTATGGGGCCAGTGGTTGTATGGGGCCAGTATGGGGCCAGTGGTTGTATGGGGCCAGTGGTCGTATGGGGCCAGCGGTTGTATGGGGCCAGTAGTTGTATGGGGCCGTATGGGGCCAGTGGTTGTATGGGGCCAGTGGTTGTATGGGGCTAGTGGTTGTATGGGGCCAGTATGGGGCCAGTGGTTGTATGGGGCCGTATGGGGCCAGTGGTTGTATGGGGCCAGTGGTTGTATGGGGCCAGTGGTTGTATGGGGCCAGTGGTTGTATGGGGCCAGTGGTTGTATGGGGCCAGTGGCTTTATGGGGCCAGTGGCTGTATGGGGCCGTATGGGGCCAGTGGCTGTATGGGGCCGTATGGGGCCAGTGGTTGTATGGGGCCGTATGGGGCCAGTGGTTGTATGGGGCCGTATGGGGCCAGTGGTTGTATGGGGCCAGTGGTTGTATGGGGCCAGTGGTTGTATAGGGCCAGTGGTTGTATGGGGCCAGTGGTTGTATGGGGCCAGTGGTTGTATGGGACCGTATGGGGCCAGTGGTTGTATGGGGCCAGTGGTTGTATGGGGCCGTATGGGGCCAGTGGTTGTATGGGGCCAGTGGTTGTATGGGGCTAGTGGTTGTATGGGGCCAGTATGGGGCCAGTGGTTGTATGGGGCCGTATGGGGCCAGTGGTTGTATGGGGCCGTATGGGGCCAGTGGTTGTATGGGGCCAGTGGTTATATGGGGCTAGTGGTTGTATGGGGCCAGTATGGGGCCAGTGGTTGTATGGGGCCGTATGGGGCCAGTGGTTGTATGGGGCCAGTGGTTGTATAGGGCCGTATGGGGCCAGTGGTTGTATGGGGCCGTATGGGGCCAGTGGTTGTATGGGGCCAGTGGTTGTATAGGGCCGTATGGGGCCAGTGGTTGTATGGGGCCAGTGGTTGTATGGGGCCAGTGGTTGTATGGGGCCAGTGGTTGTATGGGGCCAGTGGTTGTATGGGGCCAGTGGTTGTATGGGGCCAGTGGTTGTATGGGGCCAGTGGTTGTATGGGGCCAGCGGTTGTATGGGGCCAGTGGTTGTATGGGGCCAGTATGGGGCCAGTGGTTGTATGGGGCCAGTGGTTGTATGGGGCCAGCGGTTGTATGGGGCCAGTGGCTGTATGGGGCCGTATGGGGCCAGTGGTTGTATGGGGCCGTATGGGGCCAGTGGTTGTATGGGGCCAGTGGTTGTATGGGGCCAGTGGTTGTATGGGGCCGTATGGGGCCAGTGGTTGTATGGGGCCAGTGGTTGTATGGGGCCAGTGGTTGTATGGGGCCGTATGGGGCCAGTGGTTGTATGGGGCCGTATGGGGCCAGTGGTTGTATGGGGCCAGTGGTTGTATGGGGCCAGTGGTTGTATGGGGCCAGTGGTTGTATGGGGCCAGTGGTTGTATGGGGCCAGTGGTTGTATGGGGCCGTATGGGGCCAGTGGTTGTATGGGGCCAGTGGTTGTATGGGGCCAGTATGGGGCCAGTGGTTGTATGGGGCCAGTGGTTGTATGGGGCCAGTGGTTGTATGGGGCCAGTGGTTGTATGGGGCCGTATGGGGCCAGTGGTTGTATGGGGCCAGTGGTTGTATGGGGCCGTATGGGGCCAGTGGTTGTATGGGGCCAGTGGTTGTATGGGGCCAGTGGTTGTATGGGGCCGTATGGGGCCAGTGGTTGTATGGGGCCAGTGGTTGTATGGGGCCAGTGGTTGTATGGGGCCAGTGGTTGTATGGGGCCAGTGGTTGTATGGGGCCAGTGGTTGTATGGGGCCAGTGGTTGTATGGGGCCAGTGGTTGTATGGGGCCAGTGGTCGTATGGGGCCAGTGGTTGTATGGGCCAGTGGTTGTATGGGGCTAGTGGTTGTATGGGGCCGTATGGGGCCAGTGGTTGTATGGGGCCAGTGGTTGTATGGGGCCAGTGGTTGTATGGGGCCAGTGGTTGTATGGGGCTAGTGGTTGTATGGGGCCAGTGGTTGTATGGGGCCAGTGGTTGTATGGGGCCAGTGGTTGTATGGGGCCAGTGGTTGTATGGGGCCAGTGGTTGTATGGGGCCAGTGGTTGTATGGGGCCAGTGGTTGTATGGGGCCGTATGGGGCCAGTGGTTGTATGGGGCCAGTGGTTGTATGGGGCCAGTGGTTGTATGGGGCCAGTGGTTGTATGGGGCCAGTGGTTGTATGGGGCCAGTTGTTGTATGGGGCCGTATGGGGCCAGTGGTTGTATGGGGCCAGTGGTTGTATGGGGCCAGTGGTTGTATGGGGCCAGTGGTTGTATGGGGCCAGTGGTTGTATGGGGCCGTATGGGGCCAGTGGTTGTATGGGGCCAGTGGTTGTATGGGGCCAGTGGTTGTATGGGGCCAGTGGTTGTATGGGGCCGTATGGGGCCAGTGGTTGTATGGGGCCAGTGGTTGTATGGGGCCAGTGGTTGTATGGGGCCAGTGGTTGTATGGGGCCGTATGGGGCCAGTGGTTGTATGGGGCCAGTGGTTGTATGGGGCCGTATGGGGCCAGTGGTTGTATGGGGCCAGTGGTTGTATGGGGCCAGTGGTTGTATGGGGCCGTATGGGGCCAGTGGTTGTATGGGGCCAGTGGTTGTATGGGGCCAGTGGTTGTATGGGGCCAGTGGCTGTATGGGGCCAGTGGTTGTATGGGGCCAGTGGTTGTATGGGGCCAGTGGTTGTATGGGGCCAGTGGCTGTATGGGGCCAGTGGTTGTATATGCAGAAGGAAGCGTCGCGAGGCTGGGGCGGGGGAGGGAGGGTGCGCACCGTTTTGGAACGGGGGTGACACAAAGAGAAAAAAATTGAAAATATGTAGAACAAATATGCTTTTTGTCTGTTTAAAGAATGATTAGTTCGTTAAAAAGTATCCATGGTACCAACTGACAATCCCGGCAAGGGGCGGGGGAAGGGGGGGGGGGGGTGACACCATGTGGCCAGTAAAGGGATTTCTCGGTAGTGTGGAGTGGAAGGGTTGGATGGATTAGATTTATAACAAGGGATTATAAGATTAAGTTTCATGTGGGCAGGTGTGTAACACATCAGTGGGTGGCAGATGTTAAAGCGGTTAAAAAATAACGTCACAATCATCACGTCCTTTATGCCGGTACAAGACTTGGGACGTCAAACCACAATCATCACGTCCTTTATGCGGGTACAAGACTTGGGACGTCAAACCACAATCATCACGTCCTTTATGCGGGTACAAGACTTGGGACGTCAAACCACAATCATCACGTCTTTTATGCCGGTACAAGACTTGGGACGTCAAACCACAATCATCACGTCCTTTATGCCGGTACAAGACTTGGGACGTCAAACCACAATCATCACGTCCTTTATGCCGGTACAAGACTTGGGACGTCAAACCACAATCATCACGTCTTTTATGCCGGTACAAGACTTGGGACGTCAAACCACAATCATCACGTCCTTTATGCCGGTACAAGACTTGGGACGTCAAACCACAATCATCACGTCCTTTATGCCGGTACAAGACTTGGGACGTCAAACCACAATCATCACGTCCTTTATGCCGGTACAAGACTTGGGACGTCAAACCACAATCATCACGTCCTTTATGCCGGTACAAGACTTGGGACGTCAAACCACAATCATCACGTCCTTTATGCCGGTACAAGACTTGGGACGTCAAACCACAATCATCACGTCCTTTATGCCGGTACAAGACTTGGGACGTCAAACCACAATCATCACGTCCTTTATGCTGGGGCAAGACTTGGGACGTCAAACCACAATCATCACGTCCTTTATGCTGGGGCAAGACTTGGGACGTCAAACCACAATCATCACGTCCTTTATGCGGGTACAAGACTTGGGACGTCAAACCACAATCGTCACGTCCTTTATGCGGGTACAAGACTTGGGACGTCAAACCACAATCATCACGTCCTTTATGCGGGTACAAGACTTGGGACGTCAAACCACAATCATCACGTCCTTTATGCCGGTACAAGACTTGGGACGTCAAACCACAATCATCACGTCCTTTATGCCGGTACAAGACTTGGGACGTCAAACCACAATCATCACGTCCTTTATGCCGGTACAAGACTTGGGACGTCAAACCACAATCATCACGTCCTTTATGCCGGTACAAGACTTGGGACGTCAAACCACAATCATCACGTCCTTTATGCGGGTACAAGACTTGGGACTTCAAACCACAATCACGTCCTTTATGCGGGTACAAGACTTGGGACGTCAAACCACAATCATCACGTTCTTTAGGCTGAAGCCAGACTTGGAGAAGTGTCAGGCAGCCTATGAAAACAATGGCGCCACTTCAAGCGTATCCTGTTTCTAGCAGGTCACCGTGACACCCTACACAGCTGTCAGCCTCCGCCCGTCCCCCTCAATTCCTTATCCCCAACCCGCGCCATCTTGTGTAGGATGTCTGCAAAATAAAAACCGGTCAAATCTCGCGTTACATCATTTCCCGCGGCAACTAGATCACGTTATCTGCTCTTCTCTCTGCTCGCCAGACGTAGAACTTTCTTACCCAGACGTCACGGGGAAGATAACCGCTTAAAATAGTTTTATAATTGCCTCCCCTTATTGGGGCAAGTATGAAACAATTCCCTCCCTTACCAAGATCTTTCAGCACGTCGACTGTGGCTAATCAACCACGTGATTCCCGTATTGATTCCTACACGGGTTTACCTACTTCCTTTTTATCAAACACGTTTCTATACCTCCTATGAATGTATAGAATATGTGCTGCATATATGTCTGGGAGCTAATTCTGTGGGGCTAGGGGAAGGGGGGGAGGCGAGGGGCGATGTAGGAGCCGCCACAAGTCGAGGGTCAAGATTCAACAATTGACATGCATGATCAGCTTTTGTCGGACAACACAAAACACTCACGTGGTCAGGTTTAATTCAATTTCAGTTTGGAGAGGCGTCCAAAGCATTGCATGTAATACTCTAAGGCGGGGTGGAGAGAGAGAGGGGGGGGGGGGGGGGGGGGGGATGGGTCCATGCGGGTTCACGATTTATTACGTTAAGAATATGACGTGGTTAACTGGTATAATAAACTACATAATAAAAGGCTAGGTTCACCACAAGACATGACAAAAGACTAGGTTCTCTAAAGACAAAAGACTACGTTCTCTGTAGAAAAAAACCAGGTTCTCTGTAAACAAAAGACTAGGTTTCCCATAAGTAAAAGACTAGGTTCTCTATAGACAAAAGACTAGGTTCTCTATAGACAAAAGACTAGGTTCTCTATAGACAAAAGACTAGGTTCTCTATAGACAAAAGCCTAGGTTCTCTATAGACAAAAGACTAGGTTCTCTATAGACAAAAGACTAGGTTCTCTATAGACAAAAGACTAGGTTCTCCATAAACAAAAGACTAGGTTCTCTATAGACAAAAGACTAGGTTCTCTATAGACAAAAGACTAGGTTCTCCATAAACAAAAGACTAGGTTCTCTATAGACAAAAGACAAGGTTCTCCATAAACAAAAGACTAGGTTCTCCATAAACAAAAGACTAGGTTCTCTATAGACAAAAGACTAGGTTCTCTATAGACAAAAGACTAGGTTCTCTATAGACAAAAGACTAGGTTCTCCATAAACAAAAGACTAGGTTCTCTATAGACAAAAGACTAGGTTCTCTATAGACAAACGACTAGGTTCTCTATAGAAAAAAGACTAGGTTCTCTATAGACAAAAGACTAGGTTCTCTATAGACAAAAGACTAGGTTCTCCATAAACAAAAGACTAGGTTCTCTATAGACAAACGACTAGGTTCTCTATAGAAAAAAGACTAGGTTCTCTATAGACAAAAGACTAGGTTCTCTATAGACAAAAGACTAGGTTCTCTATAGACAAAAGACTAGGTTCTCCATAAACAAAAGACTAGGTTCTCCATAAACAAAAGACTAGGTTCTCTATAGACAAAAGACTAGGTTCTCCATAAACAAAAGACTAGGTTCTCTATAGACAAAAGACTAGGTTCTCTATAGACAAACGACTAGGTTCTCTATAGAAAAAAGACTAGGTTCTCTATAGACAAAAGACTAGGTTCTCTATAGACAAAAGACTAGGTTCTCCATAAACAAAAGACTAGGTTCTCCATAAACAAACGACTAGGTTCTCTATAGACAAAAGACTAGGTTCTCTATAGACAAAAGACTAGGTTCTCCATAAACAAAAGACTAGGTTCTCTATAGACAAAAGACTAGGTTCTCCACGTCTATTGACCCCCAGACAACGATGCACCACTCTAAGCCTGACATAAGTCTCTATGCTGTGAGCACCTGGGGGCGCCACAGGTAAGAGACGAGATCACCTGGCCGGCTGATGACGTCGGTGGTGTGAATACCCGCCAGGGATGAAGGTGGGGTGTATGGTAACAGCTCATTGCTTTAAGTGGGGTAGGGGAGGGGGGCTTAACCGTGCTCGGTGCATAAAGTGTTAACGTGCGTGTGTGACACTTAAGGTGTGTGTGTGTGTGTTTGTGTGAGTACTAAATTAGCCTTGACATTTATCATATATTTTCTAAAACCGTTTATTTTATAAGCGAGTGAGCCGGCTCCTATGTGTACAGTCACACCTTGTATGGTTTTCTTTAGGTTCGTAGTTAATAGCAGTCATGTATTCATCCTTAATGGCTGTCACTTTCATGTAGCCCTACTTTTGATAACCATTTGAGGTAGCTCTACTTTATGTAACAGTCAGTGCTAGCTCTACTTTATGTAACAGTCAGATGTAGCTCTATTTTATGTAACAGTCAGATGTAGCTCTACTTTATGTAACAGTCAGTGCTAGCTCTACTTTATGTAACAGTCAGATGTAGCTCTATTTTATGTAACAGTCAGATGTAGCTCTATTTTATGTAACAGTCAGATGTAGCTCTACTTTATGTAACAGTCAGTGCTAGCTCTACTTTATGTAACAGTCAGATGTAGCTCTACTTTATGTAACAGTCAGTGCTAGCTCTACTTTATGTAACAGTCAGATGTAGCTCTATTTTATGTAACAGTCAGATGTAGCTGTACTTTATGTAACTTTGGCTGACAGAAACAGGTAGCCAAGTCTTAGACACTTTACAATTAAAGTTCCAGCATGTTACTAAGATAAAGCATGATGAAGCCAGACGTTAATTAAAACTCTCTCTAATTAATCGAGACACCTATCTGCGGTAATTACACACATGTGACGTCATGGTGATTTACTTCTTGCAATCCATGCCATATTTTACGCTGTCTTCCCGGCTGATTAAGTTGGGTTAATTAATTAACTGCACGTTTTTGTCGTCTGTCAGAACGAGGCAATACCCTCGCAGACGTTAGCTGCAGCTCCCGACAAACGCCTGATTGATGGGACATGCGCATTACAATGTTTAGCGTTCATTTCCTGCCTCAAGTGTATTCCACACAGTTGATTTCCTACACTCGAGTTCTAGTTTGTTTTTTCGTTAAACAACAAACAATGCATGGGTTCAATGTACGCACATTCACGTAGTTAAACAATGCATGGGTTCAATGTACGCACATTCAGGTAGTTAATCAACAAACAATGCATGGGTTCAATGTACGCACATTCACGTAGTTAAACAATGCATGGGTTCAATGTACGCACATTCAGGTAGTTAAACAAACAATGCATGGGTTCAATGTACGCACATTCACGTAGTTAAACAATGCATGGGTTCAATGTACGCACATTCAGGTAGTTAATCAACAAACAATGCATGGGTTCAATGTACGCACATTCACGTAGTTAAACAATGCATGGGTTCAATGTACGCACATTCAGGTAGTTAAACAAACAATGCATGGGTTCAATGTACGCACATTCACGTAGTTAAACAATGCATGGGTTCAATGTACGCACATTCAGGTAGTTAAACAAACAATGCATGGGTTCAATGTACGCACATTCAAGCAGTTAAACAACAAACAATGCATGGGTTCAATGTACGCACATTCAAGCAGTTAAACAACAAACAATGCATGGGTTCAATGTACGCACATTCAAGCAGTTAAACAACAAACAATGCATGGGTTCAATGTACGCACATTCAAGCAGTTAAACAACAAACAATGCATGGGTTCAATGTACGCACATTCAAGCAGTTAAACAACAAACAATGCATGGGTTCAATGTACGCACATTCAAGCAGTTAAACAACAAACAATACATGGGTTCAATGTACGCACATTCAGGTAGTTAAACAAACAATGCATGGGTTCAATGTACGCACATTCAGGTAGTTAAACAAACAATGCATGGGTTCAATGTACGCACATTCACGTAGTTAAACAATGCATGGGTTCAATGTACGCACATTCAGGTAGTTAAACAAACAATGCATGGGTTCAATGTACGCACATTCAGGTAGTTAAACAAACAATGCATGGGTTCAATGTACGCACATTCAGGTAGTTAAACAAACAATACATGGGTTCAATGTATGCACATTCGGGTAGTTAAACAAACAATGCATGGGTTCAATGTACGCACATTCAGGTAGTTAAACAAACAATGCATGGGTTCAATGTACGCACATTCAAGCAGTTAAACAAACAATGCATGGGTTCAATGTACGCACATTCAAACAGGATGGGTTAATTCAACATACAAAATTAGAGTTCAATTGCTTTTGTAGATATCACAAAAAACCTAACATTTTTTTCCAAGTTGTTCTGTTGATGCCAACATCTGGTCTATAATATTACTCACTCGTCTCTGTGTTATGTTTACTCCATCCTTTCATCTACTCCCCACACTCTCAACTTACCCCCATCCCTATTTATAATTTGTCTCAACCAATAGTCTACCCCACCCCTATTAATAATGTGTCTCTCTTCATTTTAAATGTTGCACCCGTTCTCTACCCCCCCCCCCAAACACACCACATATGGTAATCGTCTAAGCCTCCATATTGTTCTGACCCCCCCCCCTACCCGTAGCGGTGTATCACCCCCCCCCCCCCTGTTGCCCATCACCTGCCTCCACCGACCAGCTTTGTCTACCTGTGGCCTAATTCAGTAGTTAATCCGTCATAATACCTCGAGACTCTGGCCATATGTAGCCACATGTCGCGGTTGCTACAAAGGTGTAACAATAGCCACATGTGGCGGTAACAAAGATGTAGCACACATCTGTAGTTACCAACAGCAACAAATACATTCATCTGCCTGGGTAACTCTGGGTTAGTCAAAGGTTACATCTGTATAGTCAAATTTCTTTTTAATGTGAGCGAATTTTACGTTTGTCTTTCTTACCTACCCCCCCCCCCCCATTCATACCCTCCCTAACCCCTAATAACGTTTTTCAATGTTTAAAACGACATCAAGGAGGGATGAATCGAGTCTTAGAACTCCACTACAAACGATGAGTAGATCGTATATCTGAATGTACGAAGAAAAACTGAGCCTTGAACTCTACATTAAAAACATAAGTGCTTGTAGAACACAAATATTAGTGACGTAGACAACACAATATCCCTGCTGTATTCGATTGGATATAGGGTTTGACATTCTCTACCGCTGTCGTTGCTTAACTCCATCTAGTTTATCCAGGTAGTCGTTTCAGCTGAATAAGTCAATGGCGGCAATTATTTACTCGTGTATATATATATATATATATATATATATATATATGCTTATTTATGTATATATATGTATATATCTATATATATATATATATAAACATGTATATATACATTTTCATATATATATATATATATATATATATATATATATATATATATATATATATATATATATATATATTTGTGTGTATGTATGTATGTATATGTTTAGCTAGCTCAGTACTACTAGATTGATCTAAATCGTTGACCGAATGAAGTTACTTTTGACATGACTCTTGACTCCTGTCCCCCAATGAAACTTATCCTTGACTCCTGACTCCTCTAGTTGCCACTATCTACTCGACCACCTATGTTCCCCCCTATTGAGCTAAAAATAGTTTCCGAAGCCATCAATTTCCGTCACGCGACTGGGTCTAATAGCACCAGCAGAAAATAATCCCGTGTCACGTGATTTCTGACATTTAGCGATGCCGATTTTTTCTGGAACTCACCATCAACTTAGTTAAAACTGCACTTTCCCCTCTGACCTTTGAATATTCCAGAATTCAAATCTCTCTCCCCAGCAGCCGACAGCCAGCAGTCTCGCGCTATCACCTGTCTATTGTGACGTCACTTCCTGGTTAGCCTCACCTGACTGCAAGTTTCTTCACGTATTGACGTAAGATGAAATCGTATGAGAGAGTTTTTCTTGAGGTCACGTGATAACCGTATCCTGGTATACACGGATGTCCGGGTGGTGGAGGCCAAGAGCTGACAGACAGACCGTCATGACTGGAGTCATGACGTCATCATGGCTGGGACTATTGCTGCTGGCAGGTAAATAACTAGGGTCAACACACAGGGTTTGGCAGGTGTATTGACAGGCGGGCAGGTTTTATTGACAGGCAGGCAGGTTTTATTGACAGGCAGGCAAGTCAACAGACAGGGTCTGGCAAGTTTATTGACAGGCAGGCGGGTTTTCAACTGTCTAGGTTCAACAATCTTAAATCAATTCTTGATGATAGAGAGTATCATCTCTTGTCTATCCACCCCACAAAAAGTCTATCTCAAGAGTACCTCACCCCCTAGCCTACAACCCCCACACATATTCTATCATCCCTAGCCTATCAACCCCACAAAAAGTCAGTCGTCTGTTAATAATATCACGCATACAGTGAGTCTGTCATCTTGAACCTCTAGGAGAATATGTTAAAATATGTTAACATCGATACTCTTATTTTATTTACAAAAGCTCTAATCTCTACTGCGCCTTTTATATTTATAAACAAACACACCATCACTCACACCTATACATCACTTCAACACCAACCACTATTTATCCCCCATCACCCACCCCTAAATACCCCCATCACCCACCCCTAAATACCCCCATCACCCACCCCTATACACCCCCATCACCCACCCCTATAACCCCCCTCACCTAATAATGTTACATTAACTTAACTTAATATTGAAACTGTCGCTGTTAAAATACGATTAAGACTAGTAATGTCACATTAACTTAACTAAAGATTGATAATGCTGCTAGTTTCAAAAAGTTTAAGATCCGCAAAACCTCCGTAAATAATCTAAATATTCACAAAACCTCCTTAAATAATCTAAATATTCACAAAGCCACATAAAATAATCTAAATATTCACAAAACCTCCTTAAATAATCTAAATATTCACAAAGCCACATTAAATAATCCACGCTGACAATGTCACCGATTTAAATAGCTAAAATTGACAATGTCGCTGGTTTGCAACAAAAATAAAGCCCCATATGAGCTTCTGTCCCTCCCCCCCCCCCTCCTCTAAATCCCCGCATGCCTTTTATTCGAGTTTTTACAAATTCATTTTTGCTGGGAAAAATCTCGAAATTTCAAATCAAAGTTGACAGCAACGAAAGGAAAAATTTCTTGAAAATTGTTCAATACGAGAAAAAATATTTTTATTGATTTTTTTTCCATGAACGATGGCGCTACATTTCCTTTTACAGGCATATTCTCTGATATCTGCAACCTGAACCCTAACCCTCACCGAGGATCTGCAACCTGAACCCTAACCCTAACTAAAGAGCTGTTACTTGACCCCAACATGAAAGCTGTAATTTAACCCCTGCTAAAATCTGTCTGTTTGACCCCTAAGCTGATTTGACCTCATTTTTCTCGCAACTTCAAATTTCACAACTGATGTTTTATAAAGCTAGTGAATGAACCAATAAAACTATACTAGCAATTAAAATTTATAAATTATATAATCAAGGTACATTAGAAAACTACAAAATAATTTCCATTAGAAATCTTCAATATCTTGTTCCATTAGAAAACTGCATGATCAAATTCTATTTGAAGACTTCACGATCAAGTTCCATTAGAAAACTACAAAATAAGTTCCATTAGAAAACTACAAAATTAAGTTCCATTAGAGAACTGTCATATTTATCGTTCCGACCACATCATCAAGTTTCAATACAAACCTGCATCATCATCATCTTTCATTACAAAACAAACAACATTTCTTCAGCTCCCTGGTTCAAGGTCGTTGCTTCCATCCAGTGACCCCATCCACAGATCCCTGAGAGCATTTATCTATCTCTTGTCTGGGCTTGTAAAAACAGGCTGGACGGCGCTAGAGCTTGCCGGACGGTGCTAGGGCCTGAGCCGTTGTGTAAGTGAATCGAATCCATCGCTCATGTGGTTAATGGATCGTTCTGATGTCAGGTTATGCTTGGTGGTTAATGGACCGTTGTCAGGTTAGGCTTGGTGGTTAATGGATCGTTCTGATGGTAGGTTAGGCTTGGTGGTTAATGGATCGTTCTGATGTCAGGTTAGGCTTGGTGGTTAATGGATCGTTCTGATGTCAGGTTAGGCTTGGTGGTTAATGGATCTTTAGGCTTGGTGGTTAATGGATCGTTCTGATGTCAGGTTAGGCTTGGTGGTTAATGGATCGTTCTAATGTTAGGTTAGGCTTGGTGGTTAATGGATCGTTCTGATGTCAGGTTAGGCTTGGTGGTTAATGGATCGTTAGGCTTGGTGGTTAATGGATCGTTCTGATGTCAGGTTAGGCTTGGTGGTTAATGGATCGTTCTGATGTCAGGTTAGACTTGGTGGTTAATGGATCGTTCTGATGTCAGGTTAGGCTTGGTGGTTAATAGATCGTTCTGATGTCAAGTTAGGCTTGGTGGTTAATGGATCGTTCTGATGTTAGGTTAGGCTTGGTGGTTAATGGATCGTTGTGATGTCAGGTTAGGCTTGGTGGTTAATGGATCGTTGTGATGTCAGGTTAGGCTTGGTGGTTAATGGATCGTTCTAATGTCAAGTAAGGCTTGGTGGTTAATGGATCGTTCTAATGTTAGATTAGGCTTGGTGGTTAATGGATCGTTGTGATGTCAGGTTAGGCTTGGTTGTTAATGGATCTTTAGGCTTGGTGGTTAATGGATCGTTGTGATGTCAGGTTAGGCTTGGTGGTTAATGGATCGTTCTGATGTCAGGTTAGGCTTGGTTGTTAATGGATCTTTAGGCTTGGTGGTTAATGGATCGTTCTGATGTCAGGTTAGGCTTGGAGTCACAAGCGCCCACTGTCGGCTGACTGGTCTACACGACAGTAGAGCCTCGTTTTGGTCGGAGGGAGGGGGTGGAGGGGCGGGGTTTTATTAGTTAACTTGTCAGAACAGTAATTACGATTACATCAATGTATTATGTAATCACAGTAAGGTATTATGTGATTACATCAATGCATCATGTGATTACACCAATGAATTATGTGATTACATAATTGTATTATGTGATTACATCAATGTATTATGTGAATTTTCTTTCCCCCAGTTTTAAACGAAAAAAAGGTTTCATAGATAATGGATTGATAGATAATGGGTCAATAGATTATGGGTTGATAGATAATGTATTAAAAGATAACAGGTTGATAGAAAACAGGTTGAGAGATAACAGGTTGAGAGATACTGATAAATGGTTGTTGGATCCTTGCATGCCGAAAGGGTATAAATAACACATAGGGTTTACACGCCAACCCCAACATGTACACAAACACACACTATACACAAAACAGCTTCTCCCTCCCCTCCCCCACTTTACCCACACATACTAACTTTTATACTCGTCTGTAAACACACATTCACACAAACACCAGAGCCTTTGCTATTGAATAACAAAAGATGGCCATTTAAAACAAGTCAACAAGTCGTGCGTTAAAAGTTTAAAAAAAAACCTCATGTGTACAATATGAGAGTAACCAAGGATATCAAATGTGGTATGTAAACAACATGATTTATTATCAGATCACAAGCTCAGCTTAAACATAAGGTGTTTGTTTTGACTTCAATCCCGCAAAATACTAGCCTCACATAAAATACACGCGACACATAATACACGCCACACATAATACACGCCGCACATAATACACGCCGCACACAAAATACCTGCCTCACACAATACAAGCCAAACAAACTAACCACACAACACTAACCACACACATCAACTTGATTCACACTAGTAATGTTTTACAACTTTTGTTTTAAAACCACTTCATGACTCAAGTACAATAATATTGCCCCTCCCCATCGCCACCCTGTCGGTACCCCCCTCCCCCTCAAATCTTCTCGCGTTAGGGAAGAGTACTCGAACCAACCCCTCGTGTATGACGTCATTGATTTGTTTTTGCCACTTCTGCAACTCAGGCTAGGAATTAGTTTTTCACCAGCGGAGAATGGCGCAAGTGTTTGCTTGCTTTCAAAACAAAACCCAGGCCACGTCATGCGCTGCATCCAACGTCTTATCACAACTGCAGATTATCGGCAACTAAATTTGATGGGCTAGGATTTATCTTATTTATTTCATATTTGTGACGCCATTTTTTTATGCCTCGCTTATCCCCCTTACCCTCCCCTTAAAACATTTTTTTTCGTCGAGTGAAAAATTTTCATTTCAAATATTCTCATGAACGAATCTATTTACGAATCATTTCTTCTGGGCTTGTCCTGTAGCCACTGATTTACACGTGCCTCGGTGGTTAGTGTTGGTGTGTTCATAGCTTCACGGACCTGGCACGGGAGATGTAGGTTAGGGTTAATTTGGGCTGTTTCATTTCCAAATTCCTTCATCAATATGGATTAGAGGGTCGCTGAATAAATCAATGCCTTAACACGACACATCGTAACCACGTTGTCGCTTTAAAACATTAACACGAACTCCAAACTTTTCACTAAACCCGCAAAACAAACCCCATAATATTTCATACTAAACCCACAAAACGAACCCCATATTTTCTACTAAACCCACAAAACTAACCCCCTATTTTCTACTAAACCAACAAAATTAACTGCATATTTCCTACTAAACCAACAAAACTAACCCCATATTTTCTACTAAACCCACAAAATTAACTCCATATTTTCTACTAAACCCACACAATTAACTCCATATTTTCTACTAAACCCACAAAATTAACTCCATATTTTCTACTAAACCCACAAAATTAACTCCATATTTTCTACTAAACCCACAAAATTAACTCCATATTTTCTACTAAACCCACACAATTAACTCCATATTTTCTACTAAACCCACAAAATTAACTCCATATTTTCTACTAAGCCCACACAATTAACTCCATATTTTCTACTAAACCCACAAAATTAACTCCATATTTTCTACTAAACCCACAAAATTAACTCCATATTTTCTACTAAACCCACAAAATTAACCCCATATTTCCTACTAAACCCACAAAACTAACCCCATATTTTCTACTAAACCCACACAATTAACTCCATATTTTCTACTAAACCCACAAAATTAACTCCATATTTTCTACTAAACCCACACAATTAACTCCATATTTTCTACTAAACCCACAAAATTAACTCCATATTTTCTACTAAACCCACACAATTAACTCCATATTTTCTACTAAACCCACAAAATTAA
The DNA here is from genome assembly GCF_028476545.2 of Physella acuta. Lineage (NCBI taxonomy): Eukaryota > Metazoa > Mollusca > Gastropoda > Physidae > Physella > Physella acuta. Next base: position 108,295 of record NW_026732451.1, on the reverse strand, counting down.
CTCCATATTTTCTACTAAACCCACAAAATTAACTCCATATTTTCTACTAAACCCACAAAATTAACTCCAAATTTTCTACTTAACCCACAAAACTAACCCCATATTTTCTACTAAACCAACAAAATTAACTCCATATTTTCTACTAAACCCACACAATTAACTCCATATTTTCTACTAAACCCACACAATTAACTCCAAATTTTCTACTAAACCCACAAAACTAACCCCATATTTCCTACTAAACCCACGCCACAAACCCTAAACATCTCAACCCCTTGCACCAAGCCCAAACAGAACTCTAAACTTAAACCTCCGGGTAATCAGCACTATTGAAGTCCAGGACAGATAGCTTCTGTTGTATGGCTAAAACAAATAATTGCAAGAGTTGATAATACAATGCCTGACAGTTCTGTTGTATGGCTAAAACAAGTAATTGCTAGAGTTGATAATACAAGGCCTGACAGTTCTGTAGTATGGCTAAAACAAGTAATTGCTAGAGTTGATAATACAAGGCCTGACAGTTGTGTTGTATGGCTAAAACAAGTAATTGCTAGAGTTGATAATACAAGGCCTGACAGTTCTGTTGTATGGCTAAAACAAGGCTAGAGTTGATAATACAAGGCCTAACAGTTCTGTTGGATGGCTAAAACAAGTAATTGCTAGAGTTGATAATACAAGGCCTGACAATTGTGTTGTATGGCTAAAACAAGTAATTGCAAGAGTTGATAATACAAGGCCTGACAGCCTGAAGTAAATAAACATCTGAGTGAGCACATGATGGACGTGCACACTGCCGGCCTGCACCACTGGGTACTCACTATCTGCGTGCTGCGTTTTTTATTCTGTTTATTGTGTAACAGGTAGAGGCTAAATATAGCTCGCGTGTGCATTCTCCCGGTGGTTCCCGGATAAAGGTGTGGTCTCTGTTGTAATCTGTTGGCATCCTGGCTGAGAGTTGTGTGTCTGTTGCTGTGTTGGTCTGTGTGTTTGTTGGTCTGTGTGTCTGTTGCTGTGTTGGTCTGTGTGTCTGTTTGTGTGTTGGTCTGAGTGTTTGTTGGTGTGTTGGTCTGTGTCTGTTGGTGTGCTGGTCTGTGTGTTTGTTGGTGTGTTGGTCTGTGTGTCTGTCTATTGGTGTGTTGGTCTGTGTGTTTGTTGGTGTGTTGGTCTGTGTGTTTGTTGGTGTGTTGGTCTGTGTGTCTGTTGGTGTGTTGGTCTGTGTGTCTGTTTGGTGTTGGTCTGTGTGTTTGTCTGTTGGTGTGTCGGTCTGTGTGTCTGTGTGTGTTGGTCTGTGTGTTTGTTGGTGTGTTGGTATTTGTGTTTGTTGGTATGTTGGTCTGTGTGGTTGTTGGTCTGTGTGTTTGTTGGTGTGTTGGTCTGTGTGTCTGTTGGTGTGTTGGTCGGTGTGTCTGTTGGTGTGTTGGTCGGTGTGTCTGTTGGTGTGTTGGTGTGTCTGTCAGTTTGGTGTTGGTCTGTGTGTTTGTCTGTTGGTGTGTTGGTCTGTGTGTCTGTGTGTTGGTCCGTTTGTCTGTTTGTGTGTTGGTCCGTTTGTCTGTTGGTGTGTTGGTCTGTGCGTATTTCTATATAAGTGTGTAGATCTGTACGTTGATGGTCTATGTGTGTCTGTTTCTTTCTGTTTGTATAATCTTTCGTTTTCCTCTCTATGATAGCGTGTGTAAATCCCTCCTGTGTCTTTTAGGGTAGTATCTCTGTTCTATCTGTCTAGTATCTCCATTCTATCTGTGTAGTATCTCTATTCTATCTGTCTATTATCTCTTTTCTATCTGTCTAGTATCTCTATTCTATCTGTGTAGTATCTCTATTCTATCTGTCTATTATCTCTTTATTATATGTCTATTACCTCTATTCTATCAGTCTATTATCTCTATTCTATCAGTCTATTACCTCTATTCTATCAGTCTATTATCTCTATTCTATCTGTCTATTATCTCTATTCTATCAGTCTATTATCTCTATTCTATCTGTCTATTATCTCTATTCTATCAGTCTATTATCTCTATTCTATCAGTCTATTATCTCTATTCTATCTGTCTATTATCTCTATTCTATCAGTCTATTATCTCTATTCTATCTGTCTATTATCTCTATTCTATCAGTCTATTATCTCTATTCTATCAGTCTATTATCTCTATTCTATCAGTCTGAGCTGAGTTTATCTTTATTCCCTCAGAAATGACCTTCACCTTGTAATGTGCATCAATTTTACCATCCGTTTATTTGTACAATCATCCATACTCAGCTATTCGTTGGCTTAATTTTCCTTCTATCGTATTAATCATTTAGAACCCACTTATGAGTTTTCATCAGATAAAACCATAAGCTTAAAATGAAATTGACACACTAATCTTTAAAATTATCAAATTCATTTTTCATGTGTTAGCTTAACTACTTGACGGTGTTATTTTTTATCAGTTAACTTCACTTTAATACAAGCCAGAGAATTTCGTAAACATGAACAGAAGATCTTGATTACGGTAAACATTAATAGGAAATCTTGATTACAGTAAACATTAATAGGAAACCGTGATTACAGTAAACATTAATAGGAAACCTTGATTACAGTAAACATTAATAGGAAACCTTGATTACAGTAATTGTTGCCTGTACGTCTTGATTATAGTCAACATTACCAGATTGTCTTGGTTATAATTAGCAACAATTATTACCTCGAAACATTGCAATCAATGATTAACCATTTACCTCGGAATTTTGGAATCTTCATGACTACAAACTTGTATTACTGCGACATTTCATGACTGCGGATCTATATGACTGCTATATTTTATGACTGCGGCCGTTGATGACTGCAGATCTATATGATTGTGACTGTTGATGAGAGCAGACCTATATGACTGCGGACCTTTATGACTGCAGACCTCTATGACTGCAGACCAATATGACTGCGGCCGTTGATGCCCCTGTACAATCAATGAAGCACAATTAGAGAGACTATGCCAGTAGCACTGCCCACATAGTGATCTGCCCCTGTGGCCTAATGGATGATAATTTCCCTCCTCAAACGACAGATATTTATTTTAGATTAGGGAAAAATGTAAGAAAATGGTTTGAAAGCCCTAATAGCAGAAATTGTCATTTGGCCTTTCAAACTTTTAACAAAACGAAAAGAAAACAAAATTTTCGAGTAAAAATAACAAGAAAACAGAATAAAAATAAAATAAAAATAGAATGGCGAAAAAAAAAAAAATCAAGAATATTTTTTACCCCATTAGCTTTAAACCATTCAGACAAAATTTTTAAAGCCTAGTTTTGAGTTGCCATAATTTGGTAGAACTTCTATAAAGCTTTTAACTACGGAAGCGGTTCAACAGTTCCTTGTACTACTAATTCTTTCTGCTATTTGTTCCAAGTGCAACACAGTCTTTTTCGCTACTTCTTTTTACTATTATATTTATTTATTATTTTTTATTCTTTGTACTATTATATTTAAGAGTTGCTTGTAGCACAAAGTTCCGTGTTGATGTTGTAATGACTCCTTGGAGCACAAAGTTCCGTGTAGATGTTGTAATAATTCCTTGGAGCACAAAGTTTGTGTTCGTCTGTTAGATCATGCAGACACGCTATACATAAATCATCTTAATGTTGATGTCAACATTCTCTGTACAAATCATGTGATCAAGGTGGAATACGACATCTTATGGCACTGTACTACAGAACACATCACAATACAACACATCACAACACATCTCAACATAACACAGCACACCACGACACACGGTAACACAACACAATAAACAACAACACGCTACTACACAAAAGAACACACCGCAAAACGTAGCACAATACAGGACATACAACACAACAGAGCAGAGTACGACTCTATTCTTGTGTACTCATCTCACATGTTAGTTCTACGCCCTAGGTACTGTAAACTATAGTTCTACGCCCTAGGTACTGTAAACTATAGTTCTACGCCCTAGGTACTGTAAACTATAGTTCTACGCCCTAGGTACTGTAAACTATCTAGTTTAATCAACGCCTTATTAAACCCGTCAACTACGCCGTTTACTAGATTCTAGATCTGGGTAAAAAAGTTATAAAATAAATAATATCGATTTATAAACGCTCAGTTGTTGATGTTGTTTTTTTTTAAAAACTAATCCGGAACAAATACCCGTAACTCTCATAGGAAAATCCCCATAACTCTACTTGTAAAATTCCCATCATTCCTCTAATAGAATGGCAAAAACTGCTACCAGAATCCACAAAATTAAGAATTTCCTCCCTGCAAAGATTTCCCGTGACAGGATTAGACAAGAGCTAAGAGAAATCAAGTGAAACGTTTCATTAAATGAACATAAAACTGCTCAGGTTACCTGCCAGGTGCTCCCTCGGCTAGTAGAAGGTGAGCACATTCTGCACGCGACCAACCCCAACCATACACAGCCCGGCTTTTTTCTCTCGCTAAATGTGAACGTTTGAGTTAATAGTTCGTGGCCTGATTGCCTTGGCTGGAGTTAATGAAGTAATTGTAGGAAGGAGTAGCGTAGGAAAAGTTTCCAGAGATTTGAAAAGAATGTCTTCCACACTTCTGGCATCAACCAAACACAATTTCTCAAACTTTGACAGGACTTAAGGAGTGCTTAGGGTGTGTACGTTGAATGTGTATCAGGGTGTGTGCCAGAATGTGTACCAGAATGTGTACCAGAATGTGTAGCAGGGTGTGTACGTTGAATGTGTATCAGGTTGTGTGCCAGAATGTATACCAGAATGTGTACATTGAATGTGTACTGAGTATTTATATCGTGAAGATGTACATGGACTGTATACGTGGAGTCTGTGATTGGAATGGGGAACTTTGATTTATATACCTGGAATGTACTCCTTGAAAGGATACATAAATTTGTACGAGAATGTGTACCAGAATGTGTACCAGAATGTGTACCAGAATGTGTACCAGAATGTGTACCAGAATGTGTACCAGAATATTACGAGAAAGTGTACCAGAATGTGTACGAGAAAGTGTACGCGAATGTGTACGAGAATATGTAACACAATGTGTACGAGAATGTGTACCAGAATGTGTACGGGAATGTGTACGAGAATATGTACGGGAATGTGTAGAGTTTTGCCGGAAGTTACACGTGCCCTCCTCTACATCCCCTTCAGGTATCCGAAAGAAACCCTGTGTAGGCCTACATCTAACGCAAACTTAGAATGTTGAGCTTGAAAATGTATAAAACTTTACTTACACAGTCTTATAAAACTGTCTCATAGTATTTCTGTCTAAGTCGAATTGTTATTTACCAACAATGACATAGTTGTGGCTTTGTCATACGTTGTTGAGTCAGCATCAGACTTGACAGCAGAAGACCAACTTAGACATCACCATAGTCAAGTTTTAACCATTGGACGGACGCCTGTGATCACGTGATTGAGTATTGTGATCATGTGACTGGTCACCATGGTCACGTGACTGACCGCACCGATCACGTAACTGACCGCACCGATCACGTAACTGACCGCACCGATCACGTAACTGACCGCACCGATCACGTAACTAATCGCAACCATCACGTAACTGACCGCACCGATCACGTAACTGACCGCACCGATCACGTAACTAATCGCAACCATCACGTAACTGACCGCACCGATCACGTAACTAATCGCAATTATCACGTAACTAATCGCAATCATCACGTGACTGAAAACTTAAATCCCGTGACATACCAAACGTCTGTAGAAGATCGACCATCACAGTAGCCTATCCCTAGACGCCAGTACTTGCTTAAGACATCAAACCCTAGCTTAGCCCTACACCCAAACACAACTCGGAACAACATCTTTTATTTTTTTACCTTCAATAATTGGACTCACCCCGGAGCTATCCCCCACCCTGCCCTTCCCAATATTCTTTTAATATGCTTCGCTTCTTCCCAGAGGAATAACAATTAGCCCCTTCCCCCCTCCCCGTTCCCGTATAATTAGTAGTACTGTAAAGTTACCAGTTTAAAAGGTAATTTGAGAAGAACCGAATCATCCAATTACAGCAAATTGAATGTGAACATCGGCTGTGTTAACTATAATAATATATTTTATTAAGCATTTTACCAGATTAATATTATACTTGTCATGTACACGACAAATAGATAAAGTGTTTCTCACACAAAAATCGTTCATTTAATATCAAGTGGGACATACTTTCAGACAACAGTATTGTTTCTTGTATAATATCGTTAGTGTCTCCTAAATTTCAATTATATTGTCCCCTACAAATTATTGGTATCATTCCCTACATATTACTGGTATTGTCCACTACCTATCACTGGTATTGTCCCCTACATATTACTGGTATTGTCCCCTACATATTACTGGTATTGTCCCCTAAGTAGAGCCCCCCCCCATAATGTCCCCTTCATATCACTGGTATTGTCCCCTACCTATCACTGGTATTGTCCCCTACATATCACTGGTATTGTCCCCTACAAATTACTGGTATTGTCCCCTACCTATCACTGGTATTGTCCCCTACATATCACTGGTATTGTCCCCTACCTATCACTGGTATTGTCCCCTACATATCACTGGTATTGTCCCCTACCTATCACTGGTATTGTCCCCTACATATCACTGGTATTGTCCCCTACCTATCACTGGTATTGTCCCCTACATATCACTGGTATTGTCCCCTACCTATCACTGGTATTGTCCCCTACCTATCACTGGTATTGTCCCCTACAAATTACTGGTATTGTCCCCTACCTATCACTGGTATTGTCCCCTACATATCACTGGTATTGTCCCCTACCTATCACTGGTATTGTCCCCTACATATCACTGGTATTGTCCCCTACCTATCACTGGTATTGTCCCCTACATATCACTGGTATTGTCCCCTACCTATCACTGGTATTGTCCCCTACATATCACTGGTATTGTCCCCTACCTATCACTGGTATTGTCCCCTACATATCACTGGTATTGTCCCCTACCTATCACTGGTATTGTCCCCTACCTATCACTGGTATTGTCCCCTACCTATCACTGGTATTGTCCCCTACATATCACTGGTATTGTCCCCTACATATCACTGGTATTGTCCCCTACCTATCACTGGTATTGTCCCCTACCTATCACTGGTATTGTCCCCTACATATCACTGGTATTGTCCCCTACATATTACTGGTATTGTCCCCTACCTATCACTGGTATTGTCCCCTACATATCACTGGTATTGTCCCCTACATATCACTGGTATTGTCCCCTACATATCACTGGTATTGTCCCCTACATATTACTGGTATTGTCCCCTACATATCACTGGTATTGTCCCCTACATATCACTGGTATTGTCCCCTACATATTATTGGTATTGTCCCCTAAGTAGAGCCCCCCATATTGTCCCGTACGGTTAAGTCCAGTATGTAGCGCTGCTAGTGATATGAAAGCCAGAAACGTTTTGTGAAGGATCGTTGTTGCTGTGAGAATAAAGAATAGTCTCGTCTATGCCTCAGACAGGAGGGATAATGTCTAGTCTCTGATATTTAAAGGGCGGTAGTTATCGGTATTGTTTCAACAACTCAATAAGCAAAATGTGACGCAAGGACAGTGCTACAGTATTTAAATCAGTGGTTCTTATCCTGGGTTCCATCGAACCCCAGGGTTTCATCGAACCCAAGGGTTTCACTGCGTCAGTCTCAGGGGTCTAGACACACACCCGACTCATGATTTGCGAACGGATTTTGCTTTTCCTACTAACTAAGGTTTGGTGGATGCACACATGAAGTAACTGGGGCTTAGTACATTCAAAAAGTTTAAGAACCGCTGGTCTAGAAACTATGTTGTTGTGTATTTGCTCACACAACGGTTACTCAAAGTAGCCGGTTATCACGTGACTCACGACGAAGATTATTTTGTTAGTTAATTCTGCCCCGCTCCATTCAAGTATCAGGAAATAATTCTCATGATCAAATCAATCGATTTTTCCATCTTAATTGGATTAATTAAAAACGTTAGCCTAGAATCACTTGTCTGATTTCACGCTCAGAGATCAGGTCTTCTGATGGGTGTGGTATATGTGTGTTTAAGGTCTTCTGATGGGTGTGGTATATGTGTGTTTAAGCTCTTCTGATGGGTGTGGTATATCTGTGTTTAAGGTCTTCTGATGGGTGTGGTATATGTGTGTTTAAGCTCTTCTGATGGGTGTGGTATATCTGTGTTTAAGGTCTTCTGATGGGTGTGGTATATGTGTGTTTAAGGTCTTCTGGTGGGTGTGGTATATGTGTGTTTAAGGTCTTCTGATGGGTGTGGTATATGTGTGTTTAAGGTCTTCTGATGGGTGTGGTATATGTGTGTTTAAGGTCTTCTGATGGGTGTGGTATATGTGTGTTTAAGCTCTTCTGATGGGTGTGGTATATGTGTGTTTAAGGTCTTCTGATGGGTGTGGTATATGTGTGTTTAAGGTCTTCTCATGGGTGTGGTATATGTGTGTTTAAGGTCTTCTGATGGGTGTGGTATATGTGTGTTTAAGGTCTTCTGTTGAGTGTCTTATAATAATATGTGTGTTTAAGGTCTTCTGGTAAGTATGGTATATGTGTTATGTAATTCCTACTGGAATTGTTCTTTCCCATATTTTTATATACCGGTGAACTTATCAGATCGACGTTTTAAACTTAATCTGCATCTCTGAATCTTAGAATAAAATTTTCTTTACATTCTTTCTATTTCCATTGTCAAACATTTTCTATTTACAGCATAGAGAAGTAGATGTTTTACTTCCCATACAAATGTGTGTATAGCGATTATTAAATAAACACACAACCACCTAATCAAATTAAACAAACTGGATTCTTTATTTAATAGACAGAAGTAACGAAGAATTTGTAATATGCATTAGGCTAATACAATATGAATATGCTTTTGATAAACTCATTGATGACGTTGCAACAGTTTTAAAAAATCAATACATTCCCCCCCCCCCCTCTCCACCCATTTCAACAAATAAATCATCCTGCGGTGTGTAGCTTTATTGATGGGAATAATTCTGTTGTTCCAGACCGCTTTGATAAGATTGATGCTGCACTAACGTTTACCCCGGGCGTTGGGCCCGTTGGGTGGGGACGGGGGGACGGGGGACGGGGGGGGGGGGACAAATGTTTGATCAGAGTTTAACAGCAGCCAAGGGCGTCTGCATCAAACAGTCGACCCGATCATACACAGATAGAGGCTTTCATTACATTTATGTTGGTCCAGGGTTTCATTACATTTATAGAGATACAGGATTTTATTACATCCTACAGATACAGGCTTTCATGCTAGCACAGATTTTATAGCATCATACAGATAAGTGTTTACATTACATTCACGCACATACTAATTTTTGTTGCATTCGTACATATACCGGCCTTAATCGTATGTCTATACACATATCGAGTCTAACCAGCCTATGTTCTGAACCCAGCACCATATCAGAATGAGGCTACACTAGACTTAGCGATTGTTTTTAGATAAGGCTCGATAACTTGAGACAACAAACCATCTAGGGGAGACAACTCCAAAATCAAACAACTGCTGTCGCTTGTTCTGGGATGGACAAAGGCTACGGAAGCAAATCCTAAAAGCAAGCAGGCTGAAATCAGAGTCCATGGCCTAATATGGCGCACATGTTGATAAGTAATGCTTAATTGTGTTCCGTGAATTTCTGTCGAACATAATATTGAATGCGAAGAAGAAAGCTCAGACAAAATAATCTTCCTCAGACACGAAAGCACTGCACAGATATTTGTTTGATTATTGGCAAATCTTTCTCCTGCAGATAATCCGTCCTTATATCTTTATCTATCAATATAAGGTACTTTCCCGTGTAATACATGCTCAATAATTGTATGAGCATATCTTTTTATGTGCTGTACACACTTATATTAAACATATTATATGTATACTATATATATATATATATATATATATATATATATATATATATATATATATATATATATATATATATATATATATATGTATATTATATACAATATAAAACATACGAAATTATATACTATACACACACGCACACACACACACACACACACACACACATATATATATATATATATATATATATATATATATATATATATATATATATATATATATATATATAAACAAAACGATTAGTATGACGATCCAAACAAACCAATCGATACTTGTGTGATGTACCAACTAGATTGTACGAGTGCTGCCCTGTATCTGCCCATTGAGTCCATGTACGTCGTGTACTCCCCATGCACCCCTCCCGGCTCACGCCTGACGTTTGTAAGCCGCACGTGTTGGCAGGTTGACAAAAACACCTGTCAAACAGGACATCTGAGATACGAGAATGAAACAAAAGCCTAGCAACGACCTTGACCTCTAGCTACTAAAATGTATGCGATTCTGGAGGCGAGGGCTAATAATAGCTCAGAGCTCACGGAGCTGAGACTATTTTCTTCCACAAACAACTGACGGAGTCCGTGGCTGGGTGCTGGCAAGGTCATTCGGTGCAGCGGGACTGGTAGGTGCATGTCCGGTCACGTGGTGCTTGTCCGGTCACGTGGTGCATGTCCGGTCTCGTGGTGCTCGCCAGTTTGGTGGTGGGGTAACCACCACATGCTGTAGATGGTAGTTTGGTGGTATAATGTGTGTTAGGTATAGGGGTGTGCTAGGTATAGGGGTGTGCTAGGTATAGGGGTGTGCTAGGTATAGGGGTTTGCTAGGTATAGTGATAGAAGTGTGCTAGGTATAGATCTATTGTCTAGTATTATGCTATGTGTTTAGCTGTTGACGTGTTACATTGTGAGTTATGTTTATATAAATATTAAGTGAGAACTAAAGATCAAACAAGTATAAGAAAATAAACCCAATTGTATCATGTCACTCCCACACATCATCTAAATCTAGTGAATTGATCTATGACGTTGGATTGTATATATAAGATCAGTAGCATCTCGAGGTTGACTATTGTAAGTCTTTTATATGTAAGAACATCTGTAGTTGACACACCTTAAAGATGGTACTGCAACATTTAAAGTACCCAACACCCCCATGTCAAGCTTTGATGGTCCAAGAATCTGACCTTGACCCTCCCATTTATCCTTGTCATCAAGATCCAACCCATGGTCTAACCCAGGGTCAAGCTATGTCCACTCATTGAATGGCCAGCAGTGACTCAAATTGATTCGGGTGAATCACCCCATGTGTATTTACTCACTCTTCGCTACTGATTTGGGCGGAAATTTATTTCCGTGTGATAAACGTCATCGATAAATCTTTGTGATTAATCTCCTCTCTGCCGATCGCAGCCTGTAAAAAAAAGTACTTATAATTTAGACTGTAGTATAAGTTAGACATTCGTGTACACTAATTAGGAAATTAAATATTCGGAACTATATATAGATCTATATGTATGTATATATATATATATATATATATATATATATATATATATATATATATATATATATATATATATGTTTTGTGTGTGTGTGTGTAATTACGCACCGAACTCATAATATCAAAACATGGGCAATTTTTAAAAAATATAGGGAACAGCTCTATCCCAATCCTATCCACACACTAGTTTGCACCCTGCCCCCTACCCACACCTACCCATGCTTGCTCCATGTCCCCTACCCACCATCTGACCCACCTGACAACCAAGCCCTTGCTTCAACCCCCCCCCCCCCCCCCCTCATGTGTGACACCAAGTATCGAATTACTCTTTGTCCTCTTGAGGTTGCGGGACAAACTACTCCATCTTACCCCACAGAGACTAGGGTCGAGTCTAACCCTAGGATCCCTCAATGAACCAACTCCTACACGCCCCCTCCCCCCACCAGGAACTTAACGTTCCAACGATCTGCGTCACGCCTGCAAGTCTGGCCAAGTCCCGCATTGACCGATAAAAGAAGGTCAGATTTATGTCTGCTTATCTATGAGCGCATATTTGCCTGGGTTTATATATCAACAAGGAGCAGCTCTAGGAATAGCAACACGCAAACGTCCCAAACCATTTGACGGCAGCCCAGAGTTATCTGAACGTCTGCTCAGGATACGGTCCAGTCTGCTTGTCAAGTCCAACTATGGTGTTGCTAAGATTAGTTTTTAATGAGTTTACTTGCAAGGTCTAATCACTAGGTGTTCTTAGTACTCATTTTGTAAATGCTTGAAATATGAAGACTAACTCATTCTCATGATGGCTTTTGGCTAGCTTAGCTTTCATAGCTCTTGTAGTTGGGCTATTCTAGTGTAGCTGGGCTATTCTAGTGTAGCTGGGCTATTCTAGTGAAGCTGGGCTATTCTAGTGTAGCTGGGCTAGTGTAGCTGGGCTATTCTAGTGAAGCTGGGCTATTCTAGTGAAGCTGGGCTATTCTAGTGTAGCTGGGCTAGTGTAGCTGGGCTAGTGTAGCTGGGCTAGCATAGCTGGCTATTCTAGTGAAGCTGGGCTATTCTAGTGAAGCTGGGCTAGCATAGCTGGCTATTCTAGTGAAGCTGGGCTATTCTAGTGAAGCTGGGCTATTCTAGTGTAGCTGGGCTAGTGTAGCTGGGCTAGCATAGCTGGCTATTCTAGTGTAGCTGGGCTATTCTAGTGTAGCTGGGCTAGCATAGCTGGCTATTGTAGTGTAGCTGGGCTATTCTAGTGCAGCTGGGCTATTCTAGTGTAGCTGGGCGGTTATAGTGTAGTTGTGCTATTGAAGCTGGGCTAGCATAGCTGGGCTATTCTAGTGTAGCTGGGCTATTCTAGTGTAGCTGGGCTATTCTAGTGTAGCTGGGCTATTCTAGTGTTCTAGTGCAGCTGGGCTAGTGTAGCTGGGCTAGTGTAGTGTAGCTGGGCTATTGAAGCTGGGCTAGCATAGCTGGGCTCTGTTATAGAGCCCCAGTGAACTACTTGGCAAGTATTAATCATGCTCTGACGTCACAATTACCCACTCGATACGCTAACGATAAAAACAAAAATCACACGCTCGTGTGATATTACCGGGATTAATTAATTGTCATTTAATGACCAGGCTTAATTACTGCGGTTATTATTATGATTTGCAGCCCTGCATTGTGCACATGATGAGAATGTTTTACATTACAGGGGACTCGGTGGAGAGATATAGGACAATATAGCTGCTTTATAGAGGGTGGTAGGATATATAGACCTACGTGTATTGATGTGGATGGTAGGACATATAGGCCTACGTGTATTGATGTGGATGGTAGGACATATAGACCTACGTGTATTGATGTGGATGGTAGGACATATAGGCCTACGTGTATTGATGTGGATGGTAGGACATATAGACCTACGTGTATTGATGTGGATGGTAGGACATATAGGCCTACGTGTATTGATGTGGATGGTAGGACATATAGACCTACGTATATTGATGTGGATGGTAGGACATATAGACCTACTTGTATTGATGAGGGCGGAAGGACATATAGACCTACGTATATTGATGTGGATGGTAGGACATATAGGCCTACGTGTATTGATGTGGATGGTAGGACATAGGCCTACGTGTATTGATGTGGAAGGTAGGACATATAGACCTACGTGTATTAATGGCGGCGGTAGGACGTATAGACCTACGTGTATTGATGTGGATGGTAGGACATATAGGCCTACGTTTAAATAAGGTTGGTAGGACATATCCTTTTGATGATGAGGGTTGTGGGACATATCCCTATACCTCTAGTGGCGGTAGGACATACCGAAAACAACGTCCAGTTTATGTATCACAACGTATAGACTGTTTTTCTGGTGATTTTTTTTATTTTTTTACACACACAAAATGTTTGATTTTTTTTACTTTTAATTGAGAAAGATTTGAAATTAAATTAATGAAATAATTCGAGATTTAAAAATACATTAGAGAATTTATGTTTTCTTAAATGGTCCCGAAAACAAAAAGGATTGAAAAAAATATCTTAATTTTTTTTCTTATCTTCTTTTTGCTTAAAACATGTTTTCTATTTATTTCACATGTTTTTAAAGTTTGTCCAAAAATATAAGAAAATAGATGTGCACATGTATATCTCTCATGTATATTTCTCATGTACTGTATGGTATGGACGGCTAGCGGGAAAAAACTGGAGGGTAGGTTGTATGGGGAGTGGGGGCGAGAGGGGGGAGAGGGAGGGGCGAGATCCGACAGGATGTTGCTCAGATAAGAGAGATAACCCACTGTATTCGTTTCGTCATGTCAGGGGTTCCTGGTAATGAGTTGAGGTTATCGCCCCTGTCGGAATAGCTTCCTCCTTCTTTACGGCCATTTATATCACGTGCTATAATCGGCTGTCTTTAATTCTATTTTTGCATCCGTTTCAATATGCATGCACAGATTAATATTAGTGCACACACACACACACACACACACACACATATATATATATATATATATATATATATATATATATATATATATATATATATATATATATATATATATATATATCATGTCATTTGAATCTCCTCCCCCGTCACTCACCATTTCATCTCAGTGTGAATCTGTATTAAACAATGCGCGTGTATTATGAATGAGGCAATGTTGATCTCAATAGCAATGCGATAATGTATTGATTGGCGGGATGCTGTATAGCCTGAAAGGCATGCTGTAAATTACAAAAAAACTAATTACCACTTAAATTATGTATCATCTCATTAGTGAAGACAGCGTGAAGAAATCTGATTGAATAAAGCATAATCACGTTAAGATGATCACGTCTAGCAGATCACGTCTACGGGATCACGTCCAAGTGATCACGTCTAGCTGACCTTTCTGTATGATCAAGTACACAAACGTTTAGAGAAAACTATTATCTCCTTGAACCTAATGTATTAAAGACCTCCAGTGAGGGCTCTAAGTTAGGCTTAACTAGGGGTTGAATGTGGGGTTAAACAACAGTGGCCTTGTTCGTATTTATTTGTGGACTAAAGGAACAAAAGACCAACTAGCCTCTATGTGTGGTTAAAGTTAGCCTCTATGAGTGGTTAAAGTTAGCCTCTATGTGTGGTTAAAGTTAGCCTCTATGTGTGGTTAAAGTTATCCTCGATGTGTGGTTAAAGTTAGCCTCTATGGGTGATTAAAGTTAGCATCTATGTGTGGTTAAAGTTAGCTTCTATGTGTGGTTAAATTTAGCCTCTATGAATGGTTAAAGTTAGCCTCTATGTGTGGTTAAAGTTAGCCTCTATGTGTGGTTAAAGTTAGCCTCTATGTGTGGTTAAAGTTAGCCTCTATGTGTGGTTAAAGTTAGCCTCTATGTGTGGTTAAAGTTAGCCTCTATGTCTGGTTAAAGCTAGCCTCTATGTGTGGTTAAAGCTAGCCTCTATGTGTAGTTAAAGCTAGCCTCTATGTGTGGTTAAAATTAACCTCTGTGAGTGGTTAAATGAACAAAAGCCTCGTTAGCCACGACGTGTGCGTCCTTTATCGTCCAGTGTCTAGCACGCCGTGATTATTTCCCCTGCCCGGCGGTTACTGCCCTTATCTTGAGGCTGGCTCCCCTTATATTTTCTTACCAAACGGTGTCTGATAGACATGCCAGTGTAATCTAGCTCCCCCTACTCCACCCCGTCACTATATTCTACCACAACATAAACAATAACCCGGCTCTGACTAATCACTCCTTGCCTAGTTAACCAATAAGTAACTCTATGGGTGGTTAGGTCTGCCGGTAGGTTAACCTGGTTAGTTCTACTGGTAGGTTAACCTCAGCTACGCCATATTGCATCCTAATGTATCTCAGACTTTGACTGCCAACCCACCTAACCTGACCTTTGACTGCTAACCCACCTAACCTGACCTTTGACTGCCAACCCATCTAACCTAACCTTTGACTGCCAACCCATCTAACCTGAGACTGCCAACCCATCTAACCTGACCTTTGACTGCCAACCCATCTAACCTGACCTTTGACTGCCAACCCATCTAACCTGACCTTTGACTGCCAACCCATCTAACCTGACCTTTGACTGCCAACCCATCTAACCTAACCTTTGACTGCCAACCCATCTAACCTGACCTTTGACTGCCAACCCACCTAACCTGACCTTTGACTGCCAACCCACCTAACCTGACCTTTGACTGCCAACCCATCTAACCTGACCTTTGACTGCCAACCCACCTAACCTGACCTTTGACTGCCAACCCACCTAACCTGACCTTTGACTGCCAACCCACCTAACCTGACCTTTGACTGCCAACCCACCTAACCTGACCTTTGACTGCCAACCCACCTAACCTGACCTTTGACTGCCAACCCATCTAACATGAGACTGCTAACCCATCTAACCTGACCTTTGACTGCCAACCCATCTAACCTGACCTTTGACTGCCAACCCACCTAACCTGACCTTTGACTGCCAACCCATCTAACCGGACTTTTGACTGCCAACCCATCTAACCTGACCTTTGACTGCCAACCCATCTAACCTGACCTTTGACTGCCAACCCATCTAACCTGACCTTTGACTGCCAACCCACCTAACCTGACCTTTGACTGCCAACCCACCTAACCTGACCTTTGACTGCCAACCCATCTAACCTGACCTTTGACTGCCAACCCACCTAACCTGACCTTTGACTGCCAACCCATCTAACCTGACCTTTGACTGCCAACCCATCTAACCTGACCTTTGACTGCGAACCCATCTAACCTGACCTTTGACTGCGAACCCATCTAACCTGACCTTTGACTGCCAACCCACCTAACCTGACCTTTGACTGCCAACCCATCTAACCTGACCTTTGACTGCCAACCCATCTAACCTGACCTTTGACTGCCAACCCATCTAACCTGACCTTTGACTGCCAACCCATCTAACCTGACCTTTGACTGCCAGCCCATCTAACCTGACCTTTGACTGCCAACCCATCTAACCTGACCTTTGACTGCCAACCCATCTAACCTGACTTTTGACTGCCAACCCATCTAACCTGACCTTTGACTGCCAACCCATCTAACCTGACCTTTGACTGCCAACCCACCTAACCTGACCTTTGACTGCTAACCCACCTAACCTGACCTTTGACTGCCAACCCATCTAACCTGACCTTTGACTGCCAACCCATCTAACCTGACCTTTGACTGCCAACCCATCTAACCTGACCTTTGACTGCCAACCCATCTAACCTGATCTTTGACTGCCAACCCATCTAACCTGACATTTGACTGCCAACCCATCTAACCTGACCTTTGACTGCCAACCCATCTAACCTGACCTCTGACTGCCAACCCACCTAACCTGACCTTTGACTGCCAACCCACCTAACCTGACCGTTGACTGCCAACCCACCTAACCTGACCTTTGACTGCCAACCCACCTAACCTGACCTTTGACTGCCAACCCATCTCACCTGACCTTTGACTGCCAACCCACCTAACCTGACCTTTGACTGCCAACCCACCTAACCTGACCTTTGACTGCCAACACACCTAACCTGACCTTTGACTGCCAACCCACCCAACCTGACCTTTGACTGCCAACCCACCTAACCTGACCTTTGACTGCCAACCCACCCAACCTGACCTTTGACTGCCAACCCACCTAACCTGACCTTTGACTGCCAACCCACCTAACCTGACCTTTGACTGCCAACCCATCTAACCTGACCTTTGACTGCCAACCCACCTAACCTGACCTGTACATCCCCAGGTGTGGTCCGTGCTAGCCACAACATCCAGGTCAGTGGGTGTAACGGTCAAACCATTCGAGCCAAATGTCCAGACGGTCATCAGATCGCCATCAAGCGAATCTTTTTTGGTGTCAAAACTAACTCGGAGTGTGTCAACAGCCCACCCTATAGGGGTGTCAGTGGCAGAGGCGGGTAAGTGTCATCTCAGTGTCACTGTCACGTCATCACTGTCATGTCATCAATGTCATGTCATCAATGTCATGTCATCAATGTCATGTCATCACTGTCACACCGTCATTGTCGAGTACTGTTATAGTGTCCTTACCAATCCAACACTGCTTCACTGTTTAATGTCAAACACCTAAATGTCAAACAACTCACACAACGACCAAACACCTCACACAACTCACACAACGACCAAACATGTCACACAACTCACACAACGACCAAACATGTCACACAACTCACACAACGACCAAACATGTCACACAACTCACACAACTCACACAACGACCAAACATGTCACACAACTCACACAACTCACACAACTCACACAACTCACACAACGACCAAACATGTCACACAACTCACACAACGACCAAACATGTCACACAACTCACACAACGACCAAACATGTCAAACAACTCACACAACGACCAAACATGTCACACAACTCACACAACTCACACAACTCACACAACTCACACAACGACCAAACATGTCACACAACTCACACAACGACCAAACATGTCACACAACTCACACAACGACCAAACATGTCAAACAACTCACACAACGACCAAACACGTCACACAACTCACACAACTCACACAACTCACACAACGACCAAACATGTCACACAACTCACACAACGACCAAACACATCACACAACTCACACAACGATCAAACACATCACACAACTCACACAACTCACACAACTCACACAACTCACACAACTCACACAACGACCAAACACGTCACACAACTCACACAACTCACACAACTCACACAACTCACACAACTCACACAACTCACACAACTCACACAACTCACACAACTCACACAACTCACACAACGACCAAACACGTCACACAACTGACACAACTCACACAACGACCAAACACGTCAAACAACTCACACAACGACCAAACACGTCACACAACTCACACAACTCACACAACTCACACAACTCACACAACTCACACAACTCACACAACTCACACAACGACCAAACACGTCACACAACTCACACAACTCACACAACTCACACAACTCACACAACTCACACAACTCACACAACTCACACAACTCACACAACGACCAAACACGTCACACAACTCACACAACGACCAAACGCCTCACTTACCTGTAAAACCTGTATCGACCAGGCGCTATAACGTGAGTACCCCCAGCGACTGTTGCAAACACACGAGCGCCGACTGCATGATGGACGAGGACAGCAAGTACTCCAACTACAACATCAAGTGCTCAGGTCACCAGAAGTGCGACATCTCCGTGGAGAGGACACGGACCAAGGACCCGTGTCGCTCTAAGAGCTATACAGACATCCTCACTATAGTCTACTCATGTATAGCTGGTAGGTTTAGTCACACTATAGCTTGGTAGGTTTAGTCAGACTATAGCTTGGTAGGTTTAGTCACGCAACAGTCGATAGGTTTAGTCACACTATAGCTGGTAGGTTTCGTCAGTCTATAGGTTGAGTCATGGTAGGTTTAGTTACACTACAGTCGATAGTTTAGTCACACTATAGACGGTAGGTTTAGTCAAACTGTAGCTGGTAGGTTTAGTCAGACTATAGCTGGTAGGTTTAATCACACTATCGCCAGTAAGCAGATAGTTACACTTAATAAAGTAGAAAAGTTATCCTACCAATTCTCTCCCATGCCAGTTGAAGATATCGCCATCCTATGCTCCAACGACAGCAAGCGTGGCAAGGCCCTGTACCTCACCAACAGAGAATACCCAGACCAGATCAAAACACCGGCAGAGAGGATGAACTGTCAGTGTATGGTGAGGACAACAAACCCAGAGGTCAGTACCTGATGTCGCTTTAACATCCATCACAGGGTGCACTAAGCCAACATCCATCCCAGAGTGCACTCATTCAACATCCATCCCAGAGTGCACTCATTCAACATTCAGGGTGCACTAATCCAACATCCAGGGTGCACTAATCCAACATCCATCCCAGGGTGCACTCATACAACATCCATCCCATGGTGCACTCATACAACATCCAGGGTGCACTCATACAACATCCATCCCAGGGTGCACTCATATAACATCCATCCCAGGGTGCACTCATACAACATCCATGGTGCACTCATACAACATCCAGGGTGCACTCATACAACATCCAGGGTGCACTCATACAACATCCATCCCAGGGTGCACTCATATAACATCCATCCCAGGGTGCACTCATACAACATCCATCCCAGGGTGCACTCATACAACATCCATCCCAGGGTGCACTCATACAACATCCATCCCAGGGTGCACTCATACAACATCCAGGGTGCACTCATACAACATCCATCCCAGGGTGCACTCATACAACATCCAGGGTGCACTCATACAACATCCAGGGTGCATTCATATAACATCCATCCCAGGGTGCACTCATACAACATCCAGGGTGCACTCATACAACATCCAGGGTGCACTCATATAACATCCATCACAGGGTGCACTCATACAACATCCATCACAGGGTGCACTCATACAACATCACAGGGTGCACTCATACAACATCCAGGGTGCACTCATACAACATCCAGGGTGCACTCATATAACATCCATCCCAGGGTGCACTCATACAACATCCAGGGTGCACTCATATAACATCCATCCCAGGGTGCACTCATACAACATCCATGGTGCACTCATACAACATCCAGGGTGCACTCATAAAACATCCAGGGTGCACTCATACAACATCCATCCCAGGGTGCACTCATATAACATCCATCCCAGGGTGCACTCATACAACATCCATCCCAGGGTGCACTCATACAACATCCATCCCAGGGTGCACTCATACAACATCCATCCCAGGGTGCACTCATACAACATCCAGGGTGCACTCATACAACATCCATCCCAGGGTGCACTCATACAACATCCAGGGTGCACTCATACAACATCCAGGGTGCATTCATATAACATCCATCCCAGGGTGCACTCATACAACATCCAGGGTGCACTCATACAACATCCAGGGTGCACTCATATAACATCCATCACAGGGTGCACTCATACAACATCCATCACAGGGTGCACTCATACAACATCCCAGGGTGCACTCATACAACATCCAGGGTGCACTCATACAACATCACAGGGTGCACTCATACAACATCCAGGGTGCACTCATACAACATCCAGGGTGCACTCATATAACATCCATCCCAGGGTGCACTCATACAACATCCAGGGTGCACTCATATAACATCCATCCCAGGGTGCACTCATACAACATCCAGGGTGCACTCATACAACATCCAGGGTGCACTCATACAACATCCAGGGTGCACTCATACAACATCCATCCCAGGGTGCACTCATATAACATCCATCCCAGGGTGCACTCATACAACATCCATCCCAGGGTGCACTCATATAACATCCAGGGTGCACTCATATAACATCCATCCCAGGGTGCACTCATACAACATCCAGGGTGCACTCATATAACATCCATCCCAGGGTGCACTCATACAACATCCAGGGTGCACTCATACAACATCCAGGGTGCACTCATATAACATCCATCCCAGGGTGAACTCATACAACATCCATCCCAGGGTGAACTCATACAACATCCATCACAGGGTGCACTCATACAACATCCATGGTGCACTCATACAACATCCATCCCAGGGTGCACTCATATAACATCCATCCCAGGGTGCACTCATACAACATCCAGGGTGCACTCATACAACATCCATCCCAGGGTGCACTCATACAACATCCAGGGTGCACTCATACAACATCCAGGGTGCACTCATATAACATCCATCACAGGGTGCACTCATACAACATCCATCCCAGGGTGCACTCATACAACATCCAGGGTGCACTCATACAACATCCAGGGTGCACTCATATAACATCCATCACAGGGTGCACTCATACAACATCCATCCCAGGGTGCACTCATACAACATCCATCCCAGGGTGCACTCATACAACATCCAGGGTGCACTCATACAACATCCAGGGTGCACTCATATAACATCCAGGGTGCACTCATACAACATCCAGGGTGCACTCATATAACATCCATCACAGGGTGCACTCATACAACATCCATCCCAGGGTGCACTCATACAACATCCAGGGTGCACTCATACAACATCCATCCCAGGGTGCACTCATACAACATCCAGGGTGCACTCATACAACATCCAGGGTGCATTCATATAACATCCATCCCAGGGTGCACTCATACAACATCCAGGGTGCACTCATACAACATCCAGGGTGCACTCATATAACATCCATCACAGGGTGCACTCATACAACATCCATCACAGGGTGCACTCATACAACATCACAGGGTGCACTCATACAACATCCAGGGTGCACTCATACAACATCCAGGGTGCACTCATATAACATCCAGGGTGCACTCATATAACATCCATCCCAGGGTGCACTCATACAACATCCAGGGTGCACTCATATAACATCCATCCCAGGGTGCACTCATACAACATCCAGGGTGCACTCATACAACATCCAGGGTGCACTCATATAACATCCATCCCAGGGTGAACTCATACAACATCCATCCCAGGGTGAACTCATACAACATCCATCCCAGGGTGCACTCATGCAACATACAGGGTGCACTCATATGACATCCATCCCAGGGTGCACTCATACAACATCGTTCCCAGGGTGCACTCATACAACATCCATGGTGCACTCATACAACATCCATCCCAGGGTGCACTCATACAACATCCAGGGTGCACTCATATAACATCCATCCCAGGGTGCACTCATACAACATCCAGGGTGCACTCATATAACATCCATCCCAGGGTGCACTCATATAACATCCATCACAGGGTGCACTCATATAACATCCATCCCAGGGTGCACTCATATAACATCCATCCCAGGGTGCACTCATACAACATCCAGGGTGCACTCATACAACATCCAGGGTGCACTAATCCAACATCCAGGGTGCACTAATCCAACATCCATCCAAGGGTGCACTAATTCAACATCCAGGATGCACTAATCCAACATCCAGGGTGCACTAATCCAACATCCATCCAAGGGTGCACTAATCCACATCCATCCCAGGGTGCACTAATCCAACATCCAGGTTGCACTAATCCAACATCCAGGATGCACTAATCCAACATCCATCCAAGGGTGCACTAATCCAACATCCAGGGTGCACTAATCCAACATCCATCCCAGGGTGCACTTATCCAACATCCAACATCCAGGGTGCACTAATCCAACATCCAGGGTACACTAATCCAAGGTCCAGGATGCACTAATCCAACATCCAGGGTGCACTAATCCAACATCCAGGGTGCACTAATCCAACACCCAGATTGCACTAATCCAACATCCATCCCCAGGGTATCAGCGTCCACACCATCGATGTCCTACTGGCCAGTAGACACAGCGGTATGGAATGTACCAGAACCCTGAGCATACAGGACCCCATGTCCTACCAGAAGACCCTGCAGTGTTCTTCCATCGGCCTGTATGGTTTCAAGTCTGTCTACAGCCGCTCAGCTGAGAACGTCACCCTGACCCTAAACGTGCTGCCCGTGGAGGGGCTGGGCTACATTTTTCTACAAGTCAAACGTGAGCTCGTTATACAAGTTGGGATACATATATTTTATCCAACCACTAACACATGTATTTATCCCACCAGCCTATGACGCTAACACAAACCCACCAGCCCATGACTCTAACACATGTATTAACCCACCAACCCATGACTCTAACACATGTATTTCACTCACCAGCCCATGACTCTAACACAAACCCACTAGCCAATGACTCTAACACATGTATTTACCCACAATGACTCTAACACATGTATTAACCCACCAGCCCATGACTCTAACACATGTATTTAACCCACCAGCCCATGACTGTAACACATGTATTTAACCCACCAGCCAATGACTCTAACACATTTATTTCACTCACCAGCCCATGACTCTAACACATGTATTTAACTCACCAGCCCATGACTCTAACACAAACCCACTAGCCAATGACTCTAACACATGTATTTACCCACAATGACTCTAACACGTGTATTAACCCACCAGCCCATGACTCTAACACATGTATTTAACTCACTAGGCCATGACTCTAACACATGTATTTATCCCACCAGCCCATGATTCTAACACATGTATTTAACCCACCAGCCCATGACTCTAACACATGTATTTACCCACAACGACTCTAACACATGTATTTAACCCACCTGTCCATGACTCTAACACATGTATTTAACCCACCAGCCCATGACTGTAACACATGTATTTAACCCACCAGCCCATGCTCTAACACATGTATTTAACTCACCAGCCCATGACTCTAACACATATATTGAACCCACCAGCCCATGACTCTAACACATGTATTTAACCCACCAGTCCATGACTCTAACACATGTATTTAACCCACCAGTCCATGACTCTAACTCATGTATTTAACCCACCAGCCCATGACTCTAACACATGTATTTAACCCACCAGCCCATGACTCTAACACATGTATTTAACCCACCATGACTCTAACACATGTATTTAACCCACCATGACTCTAACACATGTATTTAACCCACCAGCCGATGACTCTAACACATGTATTTAACCCACCAGCCAATGACTCTAACACATGTATTTAACCCACCAGCCCATGAACCTAACACATGTATTAACCCACCAGCCCATGAATCTAACTCATGTATTAACCCACCAGCCAATGACTCTAACACATGTATTTAACCCACCAGCCAATGACTGTAACACATGTATTTAACCAACCAGCCCATGACTCTAACACATGTATTTAACCCACCAGCCAATGACTCTAACACATGTATTTAACCCACCAGCCCATGACTCTAACACATGTATTTAACCCACCAGTCCATGACTCTAACACATGTATTTAACCCACCAGTCCATGACTCTAACACATGTATTTAACCCACCAGCCAATGACGCCGATGGTCTAGTGGAGGTCCTGTGTGGGCAGGCACTAGACAACCTGTTGACCCAGATCAAGGACGAGGCTGAAGCCAGGGAGTTGGCCATCCAGACTGAGAAGAACCCAGTGGGGGAGGGGACTGTGAAGAACGAGACAGTGGCGCCATCTAACAGCACCAACGTCTCAGTGGCGGCCAGCTCACACGCTCTCAACTCGGACCTCGGTATATATTTTAAAGTAACTTCTAGCGCTAGCGCTATGGGCAATATTCCCTCTAAGGGGGGAAAAGCTAGTGTGCAAAATTTATTTTCTGTGCGCGCTCTTCTTAAAGTCTTATTCAAGTATATATTTATTTTACACAATCACTGCGCGGCAGCTCAAAACTACTGCGCGGTCGCGCAACCGCGCAGCTTAGCGGGAACATTGGCTATGGGAGGTGTGGACTAGCGCTAGTGGAGGTGTGGTTTAGTGTTAAGGGAGGTATGGCCTAGTACTAGGGGAGGTTTGGACTAGTGCTAGGGGAGGTGTGGACTAGTGCTAGGGGAGGTGTGGTCTAGTGCTATGTGAGGTGTGGACGAGTGCTATTGGAGGTGTGGCCTAGTGTTAAGGGAGGTATGGCCTAGTACTAGGGGAGGTTTGGACTAGTGCTAGGGGAGGTGTTGACTAGTGCTAGGGTGGTATGGCCTAGTACTAGGGGAGGTGTGGACTGGGTCTAGGGGAGGTGTGGACTAGTGCTAGGGGAGGTGTGGTCTAGTGTTAAGGGAGGTATGGCCTAGTACTAGGGGAGGTGTGGCCTTGTTGCTAAAGACTACTACTAAAATAACCAATAGTTTTTTTAATATTTATGTTACATGTCTATTTCTAGCTGCCATCATTGGAGGAATAGTTGCGGCAGGATTTTTACTGATTGCTATCGTCATTGTTGCTATGGCGCTACACTGTAGAAAGTAAGTTTTTCTGACCAATGGTCATTGGGCTAACAAACTTAGTACACGACAGTATAATGCATGTGACATTTAGATGGTAGAATATATGTGACATTTATAGGGCAGGATATATGTGACATCTACGATAGATGGTAGAATTTGTATGATATTTAAAATAAATAACAGAATGTGAGTGATATTTAATATAGATGGTAGAATATGTGTGATATCTAAAGTAGATAGTAAAATGCATGTGACATTTCGATGGTAGAATATGTGACACCTACAGTAGAAAATATGTGACATCTAAAGTAGAAAGTAGAATTTATGTGACATCTAAAGCAGAAGGTAGAATATATGTGACATTTATATGGTAGAATATATGTGACATTTATATGGTAGAATATATGTGACATTTATATGGTAGAATGTAAGTAACATCTAAAGTAGAAAGTAGAATATATGTGACATCAAAAGTAGAAAGAATATATGTGACATCTAAAGTAGAAAGTAGAATGTATGTGACATCTAAAGTAGAAAGTAGAATATATGTGACATCCAAAGTAGAAAGTAGAATGTATGTGACATCTAAAGTAGAAAGTAGAATATATGTGACATCTAAAGTAGAAAGTAGAATATATGTGACATCTAAAGTAGAAAGTAGAATATATGTGACATCTAAAGTAGAAAGTAGAATATATGTGACATCTAAAGTAGAGAGTAGAATATGGGTGACATCTAAAGTAGAAAGTAGAATATATGTGACAGCTAAAGTAGAAAGTAGAATATATGTGACATCTAAAGTAGAAAGTAGAATATGTGTGACATCTAAAGTAGAAAGTAGAATATATGTGATTCCGATGTCTTGGTAACCGTGGAACATAAAGTGCATGTGATATTCTCTTAACAGAATAGGCAAAGACAAACAGGCGAGGAAGCCCTTAGAACTGTATCCAGCGGTTAATTCCGAGCCCCTCGACCTGGCCTCCTACTGTAGATATGACTTTGACGATGACCACCTACCTACTATCAACAGGTCCCCCATGAAAATGGCGGCGCTGACCGACGAGGGAGCCGTGGCCAGCCAGCGCCGGCCCAACGGTTTCACCACGCTGTCCCGGGCAGAGGAGTACCGAGTACATCGTGACCCCACGCCCAGCCCGCCCCTCCCCTTGGGCATATCCACGCCCCCGCCCTCAGTACAGAACCAGCCCCTCTTGTCCCAGAGGTCGTACCGCGAGGTCTACTACCCCGGGGACCTGTCCCTGAGGTTCGTCAAGCCTCTCCACACCTGCACCGACCTTGACCCCTACTACATGAAGCAGGGGCACACCACTCTGCCCACCAACAGAAAGGCCGTCCTCATCAGCTCGGGCCCCAAGAGCCCACTCGGCAAACGCAGCAAAAGCGTCACCTTCTCCCAGCCCGTTGCTATGGTAACGCCGCTGAACGCCGAGTCTGAAGAATCGATGGAGAACAAGAACCACGTGACCGATGACCTGGACGAGCCCAACTACGACAACCTGAACAAACTGACGATCCCAGACCAGCCGGTTCTGGCCGGTCAGCCGGTTCTGGCCGGTCAGCCGGTTCTAGCCGGTCAGCCGGAGCTGGTCAAGATCCCGCGCTGGGACTACAAGGACTACATGGACGACACGCCCGCCAGGCCCATGTTCACCTTCCAGAACAGTCTAGAAGCCCCGGAGGACCTTCTGGGATATCCCGCCCCTCCCCCCGAGTTTAAGGCGTCATGTGACTCCGATGATCTGGCCTACATGTCTGACTCATCGGCCTCGTTCTGGTACACGTCCAAGCCAATCGGCAAGTCCCTGATGTTGCCCAAACCACAGAACGCGCAGCTCTTTGAGACGGGTGTATAGCAGGTCACATGACTGACACACAGGTGTATAGCCGGTCACGTGACACACAGGTGTATAGGAGGTGACACACAGGTGTATAGCAGGTGACGTGACACACATGTGTATAACAGGTCACGTGGCTGACACACAGGTGTATAGCAGATTGAATGACTGCCACACTGGTGCCTTTATTACGCCCATTTAATTATGTTTGAAGACTAGCAGCTATTACATAATCGTTGATGATGTGAACGATGTTTTTGTCGATGTAATTTTCTTCATAAAAGTTGGTTGTGTTCATCAGAGACCAGTTCTAGTACACAATATGTGTATGTGTGTTGTCGACTTGTGTAGACAACGTGATTTGTACAAAAACAAAAACTTCCTCTTTATCTCTATGCAATTTAGTCATCAAAGTTTTAAAATATTCTCAGACTAGCAGGGCAATCGGTGCAGTCATTTTACTGTACCAATAAGGGGTAGTAACTCTCGAGGATAAAGTAAAATAAAACAATATTTAGGGTTACTTCTCTTGAAATAATTAATTTATTGACTAATTTTCATTTATCAAAAATATTTTTATTGACATCGAAAAATGGGTAGGTTATCTTATTTGTTTATTTTATTTAAGATACAAATAAATGAGAATCTTGAAACACCTTAAATATTCGTTAGAGTCAAGAGTTAAGTATAAAATTAGCTAAAACTGTAGAGCAGGGGTCTCCAAACTACGGCCCGCGGGCCGCATGCGGCCCGCGAGGTCCTCTTATCCGGCCCGCGGAGATCTTTTTGTCCACGGAAAAAAACGTTTGTTTGTGATGGCTGAGGAACTTTGCCCAGAAAAATCAAAGACATGCCTGGAAGAATCTGGCCCCCGAACTGAAATTTGATACTTAATGCGGCCCTCGGACTGAAAAGTTTGGAGACCCCTGCTGTAGAGCCTAGCTTAAGCTTTAACCATCAAGGTCTTTTTTCCCCTTGAATGGCCACTGTCCACGTCTGCCCCACGTCTGTCCCATGTTGACTAAACTGGAAACTTAATAATTACAAATTTTATTCGTACATTTCCTTTGTGACGAATTTTCCATAATGCCAATCTTACTGATTATGGCACACAAGCTTTGTTGAATCATGTTTAAGTTCAATCCTTTCATTACTTCTCTATGTAATTAGTAACGTCGTTGTAAATATTATTCTGTATGTAAGCTAGTACCTTTGTTGTAAATATTATTCTGTAAGTAAGCTAGTAACTTTGTTGTAAATATTATTCTGTACGTAAGCTAGTAACTTTGTTGTAAATATTAATCTCAAGTTTTGATGAGGAATCTAGTCACGAGATTACGTCAAACCTGCCAATGAATTCCAGTGAAAAGTTTGATTGGAGACATCTAAGAATGGTCAGGCTAGCTGGTGTAGCATAAGTCATGTACATACTTCGTCTCTTACTGGCTTTGTTATCAAGTGCAATATATTATAGAATGTAAACTGCATTATTCACGTATTTATTACTTTGTATACACTGTATATATGTCAATGTTGTTTCACTGTTATATGTTAGTTTATTCTAAACCAATTTTTGAGCCATTGTTATTATACAAAAAATATACAGTATGATGTAGTATATATATATATATATATATATATATATATATATATATATATATATATATATATATATATATATATATATATATATATATATATATATATATATATATATATATATATATATATATATATGTATATGCTTCTATTGTGCATATTTTAATGATGACATATGTAGTGTTCTCATGTGGTTGCCCTTGTGGTTGTACGATTGCCTATTTGGTTGTCTACTGTTGTATCGTGTGGTTGGGTTGTCTCCTGTAGTTAAATGGGGTTGTCCAATTAGGCAGCCTCTAGTTATTGTCACGTGGTACTCCGGTCGCTAGTGTGAAGGCGTATTACTTTGATTACATAGTTATCACTATGTAAGACCTTGATTACATAGTTCTCACTATGTAAGACCTTGATTACATTGTTATCACGCTGTAAGTTAACAGTTTCTACCGGCGGTAACCATATTTGTTACATCCGTGCCTTTAGAATTTTTTGTATGTTTTCAATTTATGTTCAGATTATGGGATGTATGTTCTCTATGTATGTTCAGATTATGGGATGTATGTTCTCAACTATGTTCAGATTATGGGATGTATGTTCTCTATTTATGTTCAGATTATGGGATGTGTGTTCTCAACTATGTTCAGAAAATGTGGGCTGTATGTTCTCTATTTATGTTCAGATCTTGGGATGTATGTTCTCTATTTATGGTCAGATTATGGGATGTATGTTGTCAACTATGTTCAGATTATGGGATGTATGTTCTCTATTTATGTTCAGATTATGGGATGTATGTTCTCTATTTATGTTCAGATTATGGGATGTATGTTCTCAACTATGTTCAGATTATGGGATGTATGTTCTCTATTTATGTTCAGATTATGGGATGTATGTTCTCAACTATGTTCAGAAAATTTGGGGCTGTATGTTCTCTATTTATGTTCAGATCTTGGGATGTATGTTCTCTATTTATGGTCAGATTATGGGATGTATGTCGTCAACTATATTCAGATTATGGGATGTATGTTCTCTATTTATGTTCAGATTATGGGGTGTATGTTCTCTATTTATGTTCAGATTATGGGATGTATGTTCTCAACTATGTTCAGATTATGGGATGTATGTTCTCTATTTATGTTCAGATTATGGGATGTATGTTCTCAACTATGTTCAGATTATGGGATGTATGTTCTCTATTTATGTTCAGATCATGGGATGTATGTTCTCTATTTATGGTCAGATTATGGGATGCATGTTGTCAACTATGTTCAGATTATGGGATGTATGTTCTCTATTTATGTTCAGATTATGGGATGTATGTTCTTAATTTATGTTCAGATTATGGGATGTACGCTAACAATTTTATGTACAAATTATAAGGTGTATGTTATCAATTGTATGTCCAGATTATGAGGTGCGTTAAACATTATTTGTCCAGATATTTTTATTGACTATACGATGGTAGTTTAAACCAGACCACTTCAATAACGTAAGATTATATACCTCCACAATTATATATCCCTTCATAACTTTATTATTACGACCATATTTAGCCAAAAATTAAATACCCAAAAAGTCTAATACACATATAAAGTTTAAACCCCTAAAGCCTGATACAGATAAACATAAAATCTGTATTGTTGCTGTTACTTGAAATTAATTCAACCACCAATGGTTTCTCTTAACATTGATTCATTGATGCAACTGTACGATATGAATGCTTTTTTAAGTGATCTAACTAATCTCAATGTTCTCGCTACATTACACCACTACTACATTTGCACTCAACCTTGTCAACATTACGTCTCATGTCATAGCTCCACCCAGCCCAGCCCTGCCCCATTGTCGGTGGCCATGGGCGGTCATTAGATGCTGTGGGCCCTGGGTGTTCACTGGATGATGTGGGCCATGGGCTTACAGTGGCCACAGGGCCGTGGGCTTACAGTGGCCACAGTGTTGGCCGTGGGCTTACAGTGGCCACAGGGCCATGGGCTTACAGTGGCCACAGTTTGGCCGTGGGCTTACAGTGGCCACAGGGCCATGGGCTTACAGAGGCCACGGTGTTGGCCGTGGACTAACAGTGGCCTTAGTATGTCCGTTGGCCATCAGGTGACAAATAGAGCTCACTAGTCGTTCCACACTTGATTGTCTTTACACCCCCTAGTACTGTAGACCTGTCTGTTTTTATAACGAATCATTGAACAAACCAATAAAAATATTAAGAAATCTGACTTCCTTGTTATTCATTGGGTCATCAGCTGGTGGGCGCCATGATGTAATGTATTGCTACCCAATATGTTTTAACTTAGCATCAGCTTTCAATAGGGCTTGTAGCGATGTAGATTTTATGAACCTGGACTAGATCTTAAATGAGCACACGGTATGAAATGTATAAATAGAAGGGTGACGTTATTCAAACAAATGTGCAATCATTTCTTCCCAAGACGGGTCGTTCAAGTGTCGATGGATTGATTCCTCCTGCGTCATGGTAGGTAAATAGTGGCTGCTGACACACCTTGGTGCTGCTGGCGTCTTCAACTCTATTCACAGACACACAGACACATACATAGACAAACAAACACACATCATAAATTGGTGCTTTCGTGGAGATTAAAGTATTTAAAGCAAATCTTTAGCTTTCTTGATTGGTCGATATTAATTTTTTTTTAAATTAACAATTAAGTTTAGAAGAAAGCGGTGGATGTCAGCTTGTACTGGGTTCCCTTAGATGGCTTTGGTTCACGATGGTATGACGTCATCAGAAGCTAGGCCCAGCCGACACACGTGACATTCTGGACGTGTTTGTTTGATCTGGACGACACGGCTCGCCACAAGGATGGGAGGGTGGGGGGGGGGGGGGGGGGGGTCGGTTGGACATTTAGTCACTGGGACATAAAGTCACGGGACATAAAGTCACGGGACATAAAGTCACAAGATAAAAAGTCACCAGACATAAAGCCATAACTGACAAAGTCACGGCAAAAAAAAAATGTCGTTTATAAATTATGTATCAATAAATATTGTTTAAAATATTGTCATTCATGGAGAATGTGTCCTGCGACTATCCAACCCCCTCCCCGCACCCCTAATCCCCTAATCCCCTAATGTGGGTTAATCCCAGTGGCCACAAACTCTGGACAACGGTCCTTGTGTGACGAGTTTGGTCAGATCAACTGTCAGCACCCTCTCATCTCACTTCAACATGGGCGCACCATTTTCTGCACGGGGGGGGGGGGGGGTACAGGGGGAGTGCGGACATGTGAACTATTGGTTGAGTTCAGTTCAACATGGTACTAGACTTTTGTAGAAACATTATATAAGTGGGCGTGTAATGTTATGTCATGTCATGTCTTACATGTCATGTCATGTTTCACATGTCATTTTGGTACTAAAGGTTTGGCGTGGTCGGGGCGGGTAGAGCTCGTGGTTGCTTAAAAACGAAGTCTCGAGTTTAAACCAGGGGTGATGAGGCTCGATAGCTGGGAACAGCAACCCATCTAGGAGAGACAACTCGATAGCTGGGGACAGCAACCCATCTAGGAGAGACAACTCGATAGCTGGGGACAGCAACCCATCTAGGAGAGACAACTCGATAGCTGGGGACAGCAACCCATCTAGGAGAGACAACTCGATAGCTGGGAACAGCAACCCATCTAGGAGAGACAACTCGATAGCTGGGGACAGCAACCCATCTAGGAGAGACAACTCGATAGCTGGGGACAGCAACCCATCTAGGAAAGACAACTCGATAACTGGGGGCACCAACCATCTAGGAGAGACAACTCGATAGCTGGGGACAGCAACCCATCTAGGAGAGACAACTCGATAGCTGGGGACAGCAACCCATCTAGGAGAGACAACTTGATAGCTGGGGACAGCAACCAATCTAGGAGAGACTACTCGATAGCTGGGGACAGCAACCCATCTAGGAGAGACAACTCGATAGCTGGGGACAGCAACCAATCTAGGAGAGACAACTCAATAGCTGGGGACAGCAACCCATCTAGGAGAGACAACTCGATAACTGGGAACATCAACCAATCTAGGAGAGACAACTCAATAGCTGGGGACAGCAACCCATCTAGGAGAGACAACTCGATAACTGGGGACAGCAACCAATCTAGGAGAGACAACTCGATAGCTGGGGACAGCAACCCATCTAGGAGAGACAACTCGATAGCTGGGGACAGCAACCCATCTAGGAGAGACAACTCGATAGCTGGGGAGAGCAACCCATCTAGGAGAGGCAACTCGATAACTGGGGACAGCAACCCATCTAGGAGAGACAACTCGATAGCTGGGGACAGCAACCCATCTAGGAGAGACTACTCGATAGCTGGGGACAGCAACCCATCTAGGAGAGACAACTCGATAGCTGGGGACAGCAACCCATCTAGGAGAGACAACTCGATAGCTGGGGACAGCAACCCATCTAGGAGAGACAACTCGATAGCTGGGGAGAGCAACCCATCTAGGAGAGGCAACTCGATAGCTGGGGACAGCAACCCATCTAGGAGAGACAACTCGATAGCTGGGGACAGCAACCCATCTAGGAGAGACAACTCGATAGCTGGGGAGAGCAACCCATCTAGGAGAGACAACTCGATAGCTGGGGACAGCAACCCATCTAGGAAAGACAACTCGATAACTGGGGGCACCAACCATCTAGGAGAGACAACTCGATAGCTGGGGACAGCAACCCATCTAGGAGAGACAACTCGATAGCTGGGGACAGCAACCCATCTAGGAGAGACAACTTGATAGCTGGGGACAGCAACCCATCTAGGAGAGACTACTCGATAGCTGGGGACAGCAACCCATCTAGGAGAGACAACTCGATAGCTGGGAACAGCAACCCATCTAGGCGAGACAACTCGATAGCTGGGGACAGCAACCCATCTAGGAGAGACAACTCAATAGCTGGGGACAGCAACCCATCTAGGAGAGACAACTCGATAGCTGGGGACAGCAACCCATCTAGGAGAGACTACTCGATAGCTGGGGACAGCAACCCATCTAGGAGAGACAACTCGATAGCTGGGAACATCAACCAATCTAGGAGAGACAACTCGATAGCTGGAAACAGCAACCCATCTAGGAGAGACAACTCGATAGCTGGGAACATCAACCAATCTAGGAGAGACAATTCAATAGCTGGGGACAGCAACCCATCTAGGAGAGACAACTCGATAGCTGGGGACAGCAACCCATCTAGGAGAGACAACTCGATAGCTGGGGAGAGCAACCCATCTAGGAGAGACAACTCGATAGCTGGGGACAGCAACCCATCTAGGAAAGACAACTCGATAACTGGGGGCACCAACCATCTAGGAGAGACAACTCGATAGCTGGGGAC
The DNA here is from genome assembly GCF_028476545.2 of Physella acuta. Taxonomy (NCBI): domain Eukaryota; kingdom Metazoa; phylum Mollusca; class Gastropoda; family Physidae; genus Physella; species Physella acuta. The sequence goes on along the minus strand of NW_026732451.1, from coordinate 73,685 downwards.
AGCAACCCATCTAGGAGAGACAACTCGATAGCTGGGGACAGCAACCCATCTAGGAGAGACAACTTGATAGCTGGGGACAGCAACCCATCTAGGAGAGACTACTCGATAGCTGGGGACAGCAACCCATCTAGGAGAGACAACTCGATAGCTGGGGACAGCAACCCATCTAGGCGAGACAACTCGATAGCTGGGGACAGCAACCCATCTAGGAGAGACAACTCGATAGCTGGGGACAGCAACCCATCTAGGAGAGACAACTCGATAGCTGGGGACAGCAACCCATCTAGGAGAGACAACTCGATAGCTGGGAACATCAACCAATCTAGGAGAGACAACTCGATAGCTGGAAACAGCAACCCATCTAGGAGAGACAACTCGATAGCTGGGGACAGCAACCCATCTAGGAGAGACAACTCGATAACTGGGAACATCAACCAATCTAGGAGAGACAACTCAATAGCTGGGGACAGCAACCCATCTAGGAGAGACAACTCAATAGCTGGGGACAGCAACCCATCTAGGAGAGACAACTCGATAGCTGGGGACAGCAACCCATCTAGGAGAGACTACTCGATAGCTGGGGACAGCAACCCATCTAGGAGAGACAACTCGATAGCTGGGAACATCAACCAATCTAGGAGAGACAACTCGATAGCTGGAAACAGCAACCCATCTAGGAGAGACAACTCGATAACTGGGGGCACCAACCATCTAGGAGAGACAACTCGATAGCTGGGGACAGCAACCCATCTAGGAGAGACAACTCGATAGCTGGGGACAGCAACCCATCTAGGAGAGACAACTCGATAACTGGGGGCACCAACCAACTAGGAGAGACAACTCGATAGCTGGGGACAGCAACCCATCTAGGAGAGACTACTCGATAGCTGGGGACAGCAACAGATCTAGGCGAGACAACTCGATAGCTGGGGACAGCAACCCATCTAGGCGAGACAACTCCAAAATCAAATAACTGATGCATTGTAGTTTATTCTTGGCATACCAAGTTGACAAGTATTTGATTGTTTTGGATGAAATCACGTCTACCATGACAGTTAACAACAAAGTACAAAAAAACATCTTGGTACTAGAGACATTCGGTGTAGGTGCGTGGCATATCTTCCCGCTACACACACGACCTGTATACCAGTGTCGGCGCCCACCAAGTCTACGCCCATGATTTCTGCAGCTCCAGCTCAAGCTGATAAAACAGATGTGGTCAGTCTGACCAGCTGACCAGCGTGCTGTTGACTGGGCTAAAAATAGCTCTCTGTTGATTGTTGACAACGGCGTGTGACGCGAAAATTGAGCCGATTACATTCTTCATCCAGCAAGTTTGTCTGTCATACTTTGACAGACTGTCGTCAGTCTGATGATTCATCCAGCAAGTTTGTCCATCATACCTTGACAGACAGTCATCAGTCTAATGATTCATACAGCAAGTTTGTGCATCATAACTTGACAGACTGTCGTCAGTCAAATTCTTCCTCCTCTAATCGAGGTGACAGACAGTCCCAACACAAATGTTCCAAAACATTTTTTTTCTTCAAATATTTGTATTGCTCCTAGTTTTGCGTAGAATAAAATATTTCAGTAACTTCAACAATAAACCGGGAGTGATCTCCCCTAAACTTTCTCGAATATTCTAATATAACACTACGTGGGATGGCAACTCGGAGTATAGACATGATTTTTGTTTACTTAAACTTTTAAAAATAGAATAAAATCTAGTAGAAAAAAGAATTGCGCACCAAGCGAACGCCAAAACAAAATGTGCATAATAGTGCGCAATATTATTAGTACTTTATAAATTTACATGCGTTTTTTGAGAAACCGGAAATAGCGTAAATTAGTACTTCCGTTCAACGGAAATTACTCAAAATTTGAAAGAAGTTAGAGAATTAGATCTTTTACTTACATGTGAAATTTCATTTATCTATCTGAAATAGTACTCAAGTTATAGGCTTTTGAAAAAGTTATCGTGTTTACACACACACAGACACTCACACAGACACACACACAGAAATACGGACAAGATTGCAAAATTATTTTTTTCCGTATCAGTGAGGTGTAAAACGTCGAGATTTGCAAAAATCTCGATTTTTTTTTTGCACGATTACAAGACTTTCTCTATACTTCGTATAAACGAGAAAGTAAAATGTTATCAGCATCAAGTACAACATCACCTTAAAAACTGTTGTCAACGTTATGGACAATATCACCAAACAAAACTGGTATCAACATTAAGTTGTCTCCAAACAAAACGATCCTTTATAAATCTGTTTCATTCCAAAATTTAATTCTAAAATTGGCTGACCTAAACATTATAACACCTACTGACATACCTAAACCATCCCATGATTCTATCCACACACAGAACCATCCTTCGCCCGTTTACCCCACCCATAACCTGTTTTATAAACATACACCTTGTCTATTATACCAGCCCAGCCCTCATCGTATATTAACACTCCTAAACCAACCCCTTTTCTATTAGACTCTATCCCATCCCTCATTTTATAACACACCTAATCATCCACCAGCTATCAACACACCAAACCCAACCCTCGTCTATCAACACACTAAACCCAACCCTCATCCATCAACACACTAAACCCAACCCTCATCTATCAACACACCAAACCCAACCCTCGTCTATCAACACACTAAACCCAACCCTCATCTATCAACACACTAAACCCAACCCTCGTCTATCAACACACCAAACCCAACCCTCGTCTATCAACACACTAAACCCAACCCTCGTCTATCAACACACCAAACCCAACCCTCATCTATCAACACACCAAACCCAGCCCTCGTCTATCAACACACTAAACCCAACCCTCGTCTATCAACACACCAAACCCAGCCCTCATCTATCAACACACCAAACCCAACCGTTGTCTATCAACACACTAAACCCAACCCTCGTCTATCAACACACCAAACCCAGCCCTCGTCTATCAACACACCAAACCCAACCGTTGTCTATCAACACACTAAACCCAACCCTCGTCTATCAACACACCAAACCCAACCCTCGTCTATCAACACACCAACCCCAGCGACTCACCTATCCACACGATGTTTTCCCTTGATGCCCCTAAAGCTGCGTAATTCATTCAATTTTCTGTTTGATTTTACTCAATGTTCGGGCCTAGCGGCGCCTTCACATCACTCTGCTCCTGTGATGGTTACCCCAGCCAGGTAACGGCGATACCTGGGACTAGTTCGATGTGAACACGTCCTGAGCTGACCAAACACGGGCCGCTTGGTTTGTCTGCAGTCAACAGAGGACTGAGGTGGTGATGCTGCGGTCTAGCTACACCATCGGTGTCTGTCACTAGATGTCAACTGTCATTGGCACAATCTTAGCATGGCCGACACTACCATTTTCTCTTTCACTGGTGTAACATTAGTTTAAGTGTACGGACTTCATTTGTGATGTAACATTAGTTTAAGTGTACGGACTTAATTTGTGAAGTAACATTAGTTTAAGTGTACGGACTTCATTTGTGATGTAACATTAGTTTAAGTGTACGGACTTAATTTGTGAAGTAACATTAGTTTAAGTGTACGGACTTCATTTGTGATGTAACATTAGTTTACGTACTCAATTTGTGAGGTATCATTAGTTTAAGTATACGGACTCAATTTGTGATGTATCATTATTTTAAGTGTACCGATTTAATTTGTGAGGTAACATTAGTTTAAGTGTACTGATTCAATTTGTGAGGTATCATTAGTTTAAGTATACGGACTTAATGTGTGAAGTAACATTAGCTTAAGTGTAAGGACTTAATGTGTTATATTTCTGCTGGATATTGTGGACTATTCTGTGGGTCGATTAGACAGACCATCAACATCATCGACGGACAGAGATTAAATCACAGTATTGTCATTGTTTTTTTTTTTAAGACTAGTGTGTTGGATGACGGACGATTGTTAGACCATTAATCTGACGAGTGTGCTGGAACATTTGGTGGTGCTGAATGAAGCTGACCATGCGTGTTCTAGAATGATCTGTAGCCCCGTGTCTCCAGAAGCTCTGCCCCCTACCTCTGCTGTATGGCTGATACTTCTGGTCCTCACGTCCACCCTAAGTCCAGTAGCCAGTCAGTCGGGTCTCCTGATTGGTGAGTTCTAGCCACGTCATCAGGACGTTTTAATCAGTGATTGTATACATACAGCTAGCTTACAACATAGATCTAGATCTATCAGAATTTATCTGGTTCTCTGAGTAAATTCGTCTATGTGACTTACTGAATGAGTAGGCGTAGCTTCTGTTATTACATTGAAATGTGTATTACAAATTAAATACTGGAATAAATGTATAAATAAAATGAACAAACAAGACCAGATTTAAGATCTCGTACAATCTTTTATTTAAACTGCTACTACTGTTTGTGCTAAATATGTCCACCCATTTGTAACTATCCCCCCCCCCGATATGTGTGTATTGTGTCTACTTGTCCTTACACTCCCCCCTCACCCCAAATATGTGTGTATTGTGTCCACTTATCTTTACCTCCCCCCCCCCCCTCTGAATATGTGTGTAATGTGTCCACCCATCTTTACCTACCCCCCCCCCCCTACCCCCACGCGTGTCCCCAGCGGCTGCCTGCTATGGAAACATCAACAACTACCTACGACTGGACTGTGGGGAGAGCGGGAAGATCCAAGTCATCAATGTCTACCACGGCACGCGGGCCAAGTCCTACAACTGTACCAGTCCAGCTAGCGTGGACACTTACAACAAGGAGTGCTGCAACAGGATCCCCTCTGTAAGTAGCATGTCCGATCTAGACCAAAGGGCAACAGGATCCCCTCTGTAAGTAACACGTTCACTCACTCTAGACCAAAGGGCAACAGGATCCCCTCTGTAAGTAGCACGTCCACTTTAGACCAAAGGGCAACAGGATCCCCTCTGTAAGTAACACGTCCACTCTAAAGGGCAATAGGATCCCCTCTGTAAGTAACACGTCCACTCTAGACCAAAGGGCAACAGGATCCCCTCTGTAAGTAACACGTCCACTCTAGACCAAAGGGCAACAGGATCCCCTCTGTAAGTAACACGTCCACTCTAAAGGGCAATAGGATCCCCCTCTGTAAGTAACACGTCCACTCTAGACCAAAGGGCAACAGGATCCCCTCTGTAAGTAACACGTCCACTCTAGACCAAAGGGCAACAGGATCCCCTCTGTAAGTAACACGTCCACTCTAAAGGGCAATAGGATCCCCCTCTGTAAGTAACACGTCCACTCTAAAGGGCAATAGGATCCCCCTCTGTAAGTAACACGTCCACTCTAGACCAAAGGGCAACAGGATCCCCTCTGTAAGTAACACGTCCACTCTAGACCAAAGGGCAACAGGATCCCCTCTGTAAGTAACACGTCCACTCTAAAGGGCAATAGGATCCCCCTCTGTAAGTAACACGTCCACTCTAGACCAAAGGGCAACAGGATCCCCTCTGTAAGTAACACGTCCACTCTAGACCAAAGGGCAACGGGATCCCCTCTGTAAGTAACACGTCCACTCTAAAGGGCAATAGGATCCCCCTCTGTAAGTAACACGTCCACTCTAGACCAAAGGGCAACAGGATCCCCTCTGTAAGTAACACGTCCAATCTAAAGGGCAACAGGATCCCCTCTGTAAGTAACACGTCCACTCTAAAGGGCAATAGGATCCCCCTCTGTAAGTAACACGTCCACTCTAGACCAAAGGGCAACAGGATCCCCTCTGTAAGTAACACGTCCACTCTAGACCAAAGGGCAACAGGATCCCCTCTGTAAGTAACACGTCCACTCTAAAGGGCAATAGGATCCCCCTCTGTAAGTAACACGTCCACTCTAGACCAAAGGGCAACAGGATCCCCTCTGTAAGTAACACGTCCACTCTAAAGGGCAATAGGATCCCCCTCTGTAAGTAACACGTCCACTCTAGACCAAAGGGCAACAGGATCCCCTCTGTAAGTTACACGTCCACTCTAAAGGGCAATAGGATCCCCCTCTGTAAGTAACACGTCCACTCTAAAGGGCAATAGGATCCCCCTCTGAAAGTAGCACGTCCACTCTAGACCAAAGGGCAACAGGATCCCCCTCTGTAAGTAACACGTCCACTCTAGACCAAAGGGCAACAGGATCCCCTCTGTAAGTAACACGTCCACTCTAAAGGGCAATAGGATCACCCTCTGTAAGTAACACGTCCACTCTAGACCAAAGGGCAATAGGATCCCCCTCTGTAAGTAACACGTCCACTCTAGACCAAAGGGCAATAGGATCCCCCTCTGTAAGTAACACGTCCACTCTAAAGGGCAATAGGATCACCCTCTGTAAGTAACACGTCCACTCTAGACCAAAGGGCAATAGGATCCCCCTCTGTAAGTAACACGTCCACTCTAAAGGGCAATAGGATCACCCTCTGTAAGTAACACGTCCACTCTAGACCAAAGGGCAATAGGATCCCCCTCTGTAAGTAGCACGTCCACTCTAAAGGGCAACAGGATCCCCTCTGTAAGTAGCACGTCCACTCTAGACCAAAGGGCAACAGGATCCCCACTATAAGTAACACGTCCACTCTAAAGGGCAATAGGATCACCCTCTGTAAGTAACACGTCCACTCTAGACCAGGGGCGGAACTACCATACCGCCAGACCCCGCAATGCGGGGGGGGGGGGGGGGGGGGCCGAGGACGTTTAGGGGCCCAGTTCCGACCAAAAAACAATGAATTTTTTTTTCGAAAATTATGTTTTTCATGCATCTTGAACGTGGTTTTTGTAAAAAAAAAAATAAAAAAAAAAAAAAAACAAGTTATTTAAAAAGTCTAGTGACAATTTTAGCGCAATTTCCTTATGTTATCTAAAAATAGCTCTGTCGTAGCGTAAATCAAGAGCAGGGTTAGTAAAACCATTGGTTAGTTATTAGAACGTTTTTTATTTTAAAAAATTTCAGTATTTTACGTTTTATTTACAAAAGAGTTACATGACTAAAAACCATTGCGCGCCTACTGAACGTGATGGCGCAGCCATGGAACGCGATGGCGCAGCTATTGAACGTGATGACGCGTGTGGTGTGGTTGGAAAAAATGCCTACTAATTCGGTCCAAATTTTAATTAATTCAAAAAAATTTTTGTGACCGAACGAAAGGATATTTTTGAAAACTTTCTTCGGCAATATTGTTTTAAATTATGGCAGGAATCGATTGGTACATGTTTCAAGTCGCTAAGTGGTCTGGTCGCCGAGATATGGGCCAAAAACTGCTTTTTTTCGAGGTTTTTTGGCTTTTCCGGGAAATCCATGAAAGAAACCCGTAATTTTTATGGCCTATGTTCATCCTCGTAACTTGCTTAACATAATTGCTTTTGGAACTAGTCATCGATATTGCTTCGTTGAGGAGGAGATACGACTTAAAGCTGCGGACACACATCCATCCATTCATTCATACATTCATACATCCAGAAATGACGGGTTAATAAACGCAATTCTCCAGAATGGAAATTGCGCTAAAAAAAAAAAAAAAAAAAAAAAAAAAGTCTACTATAGCAGAGATTGTTGCGTAGAAAAATATTTTAAAATCTACAAGAGCTATAGTTTGAAAGGTAGGTAAACATTCACACTACTTCCATGACTTACTGCCCTTCTTTAAAATAGGGATGCCCACGAAGCTCATTTGAATAGTTTTGTACTATGTATATTAAAAAGTAATTGAATCTCTGAATTGTTATTTAAATAAGACGTACTATACAATAGTATAGCTATAAAAATCAATGTTTTCAAAATTGATATTACAAAAGCCAAAAATGAAAAAAATAAACATAACGCGAGAAACCATTCACGAATCAAGCTAATGTCTTTATATATTTCTGACCAGCATGTTTTGAAACACTTATAGCTTAAGAAGAGTTTTGACTAAATGTTTTCTATTTTGTTCTCTCAGAATGGTTATATATTGCAAAGAAGTAGACTAAATTACTCAGTTAGGACAGGGGTCGGCAACCTGCGGCTCGCGAGCCGCATGCGGCTCTTTAGATATCAAGATGCGGCTCTCCAGCTCCTTAAATAAATACTAATAATCTTAATAAAAACATAAAATATTTGAAATGAAAAAAATGTTAGTGGCTCTTTAAAACCAGGGAAATTTTGGAAATTGTAACTTTTGGCTCTTTCGCTTCAACAGGTTGCCGACCCCTGAGTTAGGATATAGCTTATATATATATATATATATATATATATATATATATATATATATATATATATATATATATATCATGTCTGATTGTAGAGTTTTTAAGTAACACTCGACTAAGTCGTTATTAATTAACATTTTATGGATATGTTTCTCGTTTTGTCGTTTGTCATAATGACACCACAAACATCAACAAATCTGCAGAGTTTACAATAGCCGTCATCGCTTACTGCTCGCAAGTTGCCTGCACAGAAACACTATCTCTCTAATACTAGCCAGAAACGTTCTCTCTAATACTAGCCAGAAACATATGTGTTATACTATCATCGAAATATTATCTCTACTAATATCAAAGTTTTTTTCTGATGAAAGTAAATTTGTTACGATATTTGAAGAAAATGTCGCCCTGAGTTAGTATTGGTTTTGCTTATGCAAAAAGATACATAACTAAACCAACGTGTTGACCTACATTGCAGGACTGTATGATGCGCGTGGCAGACAGCGCCTACGTCGTGTGCAACAACAATGCCAGGTGTACCGTGGCCTCCACCTGGTCCAACGCCAACAAGGAGTGCGACCAGGACACCTACCCACAGAACTCCAACTACATGCTGATGGAGTACAGGTGCCTAGGTCAGTGCTCTGGTTTTAGGGGGCATTTTGTTGGCGTTTACCTAACATTTAATTTTTTCTCTCATTTTGGCCTACTATTTATTTTTATTTTGGCTTACCTTTTATTTTAATAGTTTCCGTTTGGCTTATAATTTGTTTTCGTTTTATTTTCGTTTGGCTTATATTTTATTTTTGTTTTATTTACATTTGGTAGAGAATATACAATGTATTTACATTTTGTTTTCGTATGGCTTACAACTTTAGCTGGCGTGTTTTCGTTTGGCTTTAAATTAATTTTTAAAAATTCTCGTTTGGCTCACTTTAAAAAAAATTATTTTCGTTTGGCTTACGTTTTTTTTTTAAATTTTATTTTGGCTTACAATTTGTTTTTATTTGATTTATAATTTATTTTGTTTTTGTTTGTTACATTTTATTTTTATTAGGCTAAAAAGGTGTATCGTTTGGCTTCAAATTTATTTTCATTTGGCTTACAATTTTTTTTTAATTTTTTTTTATACAAGCGAGTTACGACCACTTTTCATTTTGTTTTGTTTGGCTTACAATCTTAGTTTCTTTTAACATTTTGTCTACCAGGTATAACAACGGCAGCTGAAACAACAACCACTAGTATTAAAACTATCGACAGAAATCAGCTGATCACAAACAGCACAACAGCATGGCCTACGACAGCCTGGCCAACAACTGCTGCATCGACAACTGAATCTACAACTGTCGCAACGAACAATAAGCCTACAGGCTATAAATCAACATTGTTACAGCCCCTTACAACCCAACCTCCCACACATCCGTTCCCCACTCCACTCCCCACAGACCAAACCCCCTCACAAGCCCCCACACAGCAGTCGACTGTGGCACGGAACAGCACAGGACGAGTGTACAACCACACCCAGCCAGCACTCAGTGCCTTCAGCACAGAGAGACAATCGGCCAAATCAGAGGAGGAATGTAAGGCAATCTTGACTGACACGTCAGTCTTGACCGGACATGTCAATCTTGACTAGACACGCCAATCTTGATTGACACGTCAATCTTGATTGACACGTCAATCTTGACTAGACACGTCAATCTTGATTGACACGTCAATCTTGACCAGACACGTCAATCTTGATTGACACGTCAATCTTGACTGACACGTCAATCTTAACTAGACACGTCAATCTTGATTGACACGTCAATCTTGACCAGACACGTCAATCTTGACTAGACACATCAATCTTGACTAGACACGGCAATCTTGACTAGACAATCTTGACTAGACACATGAATGTTAACTAGACACATCAATCTTGACCAGACACGTCAATCTTGAGCTGGCCTAGTGTTAGAATTCATTGGTTAGGGGTCATCCATTTATGACGTCGAGGTGGGGGGGGGGGGGGGGGAATCCAATGTCGAATTTTGTGGAAACGTGTGAACTGTGGTGGGAGGGGAGAAGTTTGGGGTCCATCCCTCGAACCTCACCTCCTGAGTGACAATTAGGGCATGGCGGCATGTTATAATGTTAACTACCCTACATAGATCGAAATGTTTCGGTCATGGATTACGATGTGAACGATTCACGTTTCTAACTATGGCGTGAGCTGTTGAAAAACTCAATCATGTGTAAACATTTGTTGTGGTGTGTTAAAAAGTCAATCATGTGTAAACATTTGTTGTGGTGTGTTAAAAAGTCAATCATGTGTAAACATTTGTTGTGGTGTGTTAAAAAGTCAATCATGTGGAAACATTTGTCGTGGTGTGTTAAAAAGTCAATCATGTGTAAACATTTGTTGTGGTGTGTTAAAAAGTCAATCATGTGTAAACATTTGTTGTGGTGTGTTAAGTAGTCATTCATGTGTAAACATTTGTCGTGGTGTGTTAAAAAGTCAATCATGTGTAAACATTTGTTGTGGTGTGTTAAAAAGTCATTCATGTGTAAACATTTGTTGTGGTGTGTTAAAAAGTCAATCATGTGTAAACATTTGTTGTGGTGTGTTAAAAAGTCAATCATGTGTAAACATTTGTTGTGGTGTGTTAAAAAGTCATTCATGTGTAAACATTTGTTGTGGTGTGTTAAAAAGTCAATCATGTGTAAACATTTGTTGTGGTGTGTTAAAAAGTCAATCATGTGTAAACATTTGTTGTGGTGTGTTAAAAAGTCATTCATGTGTAAACATTTGTTGTGGTGTGTTAAATAGTCATTCATGTGTAAATATTTCTTGTGGTGTGTTAAAAAGTCATTCATGTGTAAACATTTGTCCTCAGTGAGTAATGCCATGGTTGGTGCCATCATAGGGGGATCGCTAGGGATGTTCTTGACACTGGTAGCCTTCATCTTCTATTGGGGCAGGTGAGTACAGGGCAGCTAGCACACAGTCATGGCTACATGGGCTGTTATATCAAGCTACAGTCATGGCTACATGGGCTGTTATAGCATGCTACAGTCATGGCTACATAGGCTGTTATAGCATGCTACAGTCATGGCTACATGGGCTGTTATAGCATGCTACAGTCATGGCTACACAGTCATGGCTACATAGGTTGTTATATCAAGCTACAGTCATGGCTACATAGACTATTATATCAGGCTACAGTCATGGCTACATAGACTGTTATATCATGCTACAGTCATGGCTACACAGTCATGGCTACATAGGTTGTTATATCAAGCTACAGTCATGGCTACATAGACTATTATATCAAGCTACAGTCATGGCTACATGGGCTGTTATAGCATGCTACAGTCATGGCTACATAGGCTGTTATAGCATGCTACAGTCATGGCTACATGGGCTGTTATAGCATGCTACAGTCATGGCTACACAGTCATGGCTACATAGGTTGTTATATCATGCTACAGTCATGGCTACATAGGCTGTTATATCAGGCTACAGTCATGGCTACATAGGTTGTTATATCATGCTACAGTCATGGCTACATAGGCTGTTATATCAGGCTACAGTCATGGCTACATAGGCTGTTATATCACAGTTACACAGTCATGGCTACATAGACTGTTATATCATGCTACAGTCATGGCTACATAAGCTGCTATATCATGCTACATATATCATAGTTATATAGTTACAATAGCTTTTATATAATAGTTACATTAGACGTCTGATCACAGTTACATTATTATTGCTATATAGTCACAATAACTCTCAAACCCACTCACGTAACTCTCACAACGGCTGTAAATGGTGTATTACCATACACATGTGTTTGCTATTAGTTAAGCTTTAGTTCTTGAACATTAGGTAGCTTTCTAAAATCACAACTGTTTAATATACGTGAGTCGTGGGGTATGGGTCATGGGTCGTGGGGTATGGGTCGTGGGTCGTGGGGTATGGGTCATGGGTCGTTGGTCATGGGTCGAGTCTGCCTTAAGCAGCTGTCGTGTCTTACGTTGTATAAGGAGAAGATCATGAACACCCCACCAACCCCGCCCCCTTGCTAAATAAAACTCTATATCCTCCAGAAAACGCCACCTGAGGATCGTGGGCAAGCCCCAGCCCACTGTGTGGGACTACCTCCTGTCTCAGACCTTCACCGTGCGGGGCTCCAGGGGATACGACCACTTCTCCAGCGTCAGATCTTCGGCCAGTTCGGACGGTGAGGCCGGCAGTCCGGTCGTCAGGTGAGTGGTCAGACTAGTGCTAGAGCCGGCAGTCCGGTCGTCAGGTGAGTGGTCAGACTAGTGCTAGAGCCGGCAGTCCGGTCGTCAGGTGAGTGGTCAGACTAGTGCTGAAGCCGGCAGTCCGGTCGTCAGGTGAGTAGTTAGACTAGTGCTAGAGCCGGCAGTCCGGTTGTCAGGTGAGTGGTTAGACTAGTGCTAGAACCGGCAGTCCGGTTGTCAGGTGAGTGGTCAGATTAGTGCTAGAACCGGCAGTCCGGTCGTCAGGTAAGTGGTCAGACTAGTGCTGAAGCCGGCAGTCCGGTCGTCAGGTGAGTGGTCAGACTAGTGCTAGAGCCGGTCGTCAGGTGAGTGGTCAGACTAGTGCTAGAGCCGGTCGTCAGGTGAGTGGTTATACGTACTAGAACCGGCAGTCTGGTCGTCAGGTGAGTGGTTATACGTATTAGAACCGGCAGTCCGGTTTTCATGTGAGCTTTAACTTGACACCTTTAAACTTTAACTTGACATCTTCAAGCTTTAACTTGACATCTTCAAGCTTTAACTTGACATCTTCAAGCTTTAACTTGGCATCTTCAAGCTTTAACTTGACATCTTCAAGCTTTAACTTGACATCTTCAAGCTTTAACTTGGCATGTTCAAGCTTTAACTTGACATCTTCAAGCTTTAACTTGACATCTTCAAGCTTTAACTTGACATCTTCAAGCTTTAACTTGACATCTTCAAGCTTTAACTTAACATCTTCAAGCTTTAACTTGACATCTTCAAGCTTTAACTTGGCATCTTCAAGCTTTAACTTGACATCTTCAAGCTTTAACTTGACATCTTCAAGCTTTAACTTGACATCTTCAAGCTTTAACTTGACATCTTCAAGCTTTAACTTGACATCTTCAAGCTTTAACTTCAAGTTCTCTCCAACTGACCTGAAATTTCTCCACAGAAAAAACATGTGGCTGCCCAACATTGTACACAGGGAAGACACGGCTCAGGATGACGCCATCAGTAACTATGACAACGAGACTGACAGACACAGGGTGGAGGTGCACCCACGGGCCTCACCAACGCCCTACGCCTTTGTCAACCTTTACGTGGACGCCCCAAGCACATCCCAAGGTTATCAAGGTCATCACGAGGCTTAAGGGTAAACTCATTTACCCTTGTGGGGACAAATGCGGAGGTCTGAATGTTGCCCAGTCTATTGAGGTCATTCCAAGGTCATTTGGAGGTCTGAATGTCAACACATTCATCACTTTCGTTGAGACATTAAAGTCATTTTTAGGTCATTAAGAGGTGTGAAGGTCAACAGGTTCATCACTTTCGTGGAAACATTGACGTCATTCCAAGGTCATTAGGAGTCAGCATATTCATCATTTTGTAAGAGGCATTTAAGTCTAGCAGTTAGCAACTATGAACTGATGTGAGTAAAACGGGACAGACTCTAGGGTAGAGAGTACTGACTAGTGTCGATATATGAACGCAGACTCTAGGGTAGAGAGTACTGACTAGTGTCGTTGTGTGGACTACTGATGCAAGGACTGACTAAGATCTTAATTTCCCGATGGCCGAATCGCTATGTATTAAAATTGTTTTGTCATTTAAATATTTTTTAACTTCCTTTTTCTGGATTCTCATAAATTATGATTGTTAAGACAGTTCCGATTGTTAAGTTTATAAAGATTTGTTTGTAATGTTTTCTGAATGTCAGGATTGTTATGATTATAACTGGCTGTGTTGCTTGTGTTTGTTTACTATTTATTATATCAGTGTAGAATGTGTGTATTGTGTCGACACAGTGTTTATAGCTGTAAACCTGGTTGTTAAGTATCTTTCAACACGGATGCTTCTATTTACTGCTTATGATGGTTTATAATGGATTGTGATTGCTTTGTATTTACTTTTATGATGGATTACTATTATTGTGATTGTTTTATATTTACTACTAATGATGATTATAATTGATTGTGATAGCTGTATATAAGTTTACTGTTATCCATTCAGAGAGGGCTCACAAAACATTTTATAATTCTTAACTCTAGCCACTGTCAGCTTTGGTAAACGGTAATGTTGTAGGGAATTGGTTGGATAAAGATAGAAGTAGGAAAGACTTTAGCTGTACATCAGCTTGTATTAAAATGTGTAGCTTAGCATCAATCATTTACTTTTCTAATTTGAGATAACTTCAGAACATTTTGTTAGACTTGAGATTATCCTTACTAATGTATGTCAATACAATAGTATTTCTATCGATGAGTACGCTGGATCTACACAAAACTGATTACTGACACAATTCTAGCCTAAAACAACTGACTACTGACACAATTCTAGCCTAAAACAACTGACTACTGACACAATTCTAGCCTAAAACAACTGACTACTGACACAATTCTAGCCTAAAACAACTGACTACTGACACAATTCTAGCCTAAAACAACTGACTTCTGACACAATTCTAGCCCAAAACAACTGATTACTGACACAATTCTAGCCTAAAACAACTGACTACTGACACAACACTAGCCTAAAACAACTGACTTCTGACACAATTCTAGCCTAAAACAACTTACTACTGACACAGTTCTAGACTAAAACAACTGACTTCTGACACAATTCATACCTAAAACAACTGACTACCGACACAATTCTAGCCTAAAACAACTGACTACTGACACAATTCTAGCCCAAAACAACTGACTACTGACACAATTCTAGCCTAAAACAACTGACTACTGACACAATTCATGCCTAAAACAACTGACTACTGACACAATTCTAGCCTAAAACAACTGACTACTGACACAATTCTAGCCTAAAACAACTGACTACTGACACAATTCTAGCCTAAAACAACTGACTACTGACACAACACTAGCCTAAAACAACTGACTTCTGACACAATTCTAGCCTAAAACAACTTACTACTGACACAGTTCTAGACTAAAACAACTGACTTCTGACACAATTCATACCTAAAACAACTGACTACCGACACAATTCTAGCCTAAAACAACTGACTACTGACACAATTCTAGCCCAAAACAACTGACTACTGACACAATTCTAGCCTAAAACAACTGACTACTGACACAATTCATGCCTAAAACAACTGACTACTGACACAATTCTAGCCTAAAACAACTGACTACTGACACAATTCTAGCCTAAAACAACTGACTACTGACACAATTCTAGCCTAAAACAACTGACTACTGACACAATTCTAGCCTAAAACAACTGACTACTGACACAATTCTAGCCTAAAACAACTGATTACTGACACAATTCTAGCCCAAAACAACTGATTACTGACACAATTCTAGCCCAAAACAACTGACTACTGACACAATTCTAGCCCAAAACAACTGACTACTGACACAATTCTAGCCTAAAACAACTGACTACTGACACAATTCTAGTCCAAAACAACTGCCCACAGCTGACGCAACATTAGCCTAAAACAATTTTTTTTTAAAATGTTAATGGTATAATGAGACACTTGACCCAAAATGTAAAAAAAAACAACAGCTGGTGTTCACAAATCTTTGGGTGGAGGATGGCCGACATTCTGATGGTGAAAACTTGATTTTGTGTGGGAGACTTGTGTTCATGTATTCTTATTTCATTGGTTCAATTATATCTCAATAAAAGCTAGATTTTTGTAATCAGATAATTGTGTCTGTTTTTAATTACCTTTCAAACGGCCACGTGATGTTATGTATATCATATGACCGTATGGATGCCATATGTGTAGACTAGCAACAGTTATGTATTAATGTATATCCTGTGACCTTATGGATGCCATATGCACATATTCCCATGTAGAGTTTGTGTACATATTCCCATGTGGAGTGTGTGTACATATTCCCATGTGGAGTGTGTACATATTCCCATGTGGAGTGTGTGTACATATCCCCATGTGGAGTGTATGTACATATTCCCATGTGGAGATTGTGTACATATTCCCATGAGGAGTGTGTGTACATATTCCCATGTGGAGTGTATGTACATATCCCCATGTGGAGTGTGTGTACATATTCCCATGTGGAGTGTGTGTACATATTCCCAAGTGTGAAGTGTGTGTGTACATATTCCCATGTTGGGTGTGTGTACATATTGCCATGTGGAGTGTGTGTACATATTCTCATGTGGAGTGTGTGTACATATTCCCACATGTGAAGTGTGTGGGTACATATTCTTATGTGGAGTGTATGTACATATTCCCATGTGGAGTGTGTGTACATATTCCCAAGTGTGAAGTGTGTGTGTACATATTCTTATGTGGAGTGTGTGTACATATGCCCATGTGGAGTGTGTGTACATATCCCCATGTGGAGTGTGTGTACATATTCCCATGTGGAGTGTGTGTACATATTCCCATGTGGAGTTGGTGTACATGATAATGTCATTAAATGTCTGGAAGAGTCGGGAATTGTATTTGTATTAATACGACAGATGCAGATAGTAGATCTACTTCTCATTGATTTGTCAAACAAGTATCTAATTAATGCTGAGTTATGTATGATGGGCACAACCATTGAACTAACCAGAAGTAGACAAGTTTAGAATACAGTATTCATACACTACTTAATGTTGTCTGTAAACTAGGCTACACATCCTACATTGCACATATCCTGCACTTAAAAACAAGACTACGCATCATAGATTGCCCATATCGTTCACTTAACAGCGAGACTACACATCATATATTGCACATAGCCTGCACTTAAAAGCAAGGCTACACATCAAAGGTTGCACACGCCCTACACTAAAAGTAGTGCGGCACCTAAAAAAACTTTGAGTGAAACAGGAAGTGGTTATAAGAAAGATAACTCAACACAATACAAATCAAGCGGCTACACAAGTTTTATTTCGTGTTTCAGTGCGTCATCATACTTTAAGGTATTTATTTTCTAATCTATAGTACTGGGAATATACTTCATGCCGTCAGGTAAAAGTAAAGATAAAAGTTGGTAAAATTCTACTCATTGTAGATAGATTACATTTATAGTACTGGACTCAATTGAGAGGGGTCTCGAAATTGTTTGCTAAACACAGTTTTAAAAGAACCAAAAACTATTTGGTTGTTTACATTTTTTTACCACAGAAAATGTAAACAAAATGGTAGAAGTATGTCATCTAAGATTATTGATAACAAATTACTATGAAGTGGGGGTTTTAGAATATCGATCGTGGAGTTCCTGTGTACAGCCAATCAATGTTTGTTTTATGAAAGTGAAACTTCAGGTTATAATTCAGGCTTGATAAAAATAAATGTAGATCTAGCCTTAAAAGCAAAATATATATATATATACATCTGCAAAAAATTTCAACATTGACTCTAAAAATATTAAATTTCTGAATTATTTCAGGGTTAAGATTTTTAAAATATTTTTATGGTTGCTTTGATGACAAAATCTAAAAACGGAACAAATTTTTAATCCATGTCAACAATAATAATGGAAGGATTCTAGTCATCTCGGTTAAGTCCATTGAATAAATCAACATAATTCACACCACTCTAGTGAACTCTAATAGATTCAAAGTTAGATCTGAACTGGGTAGGCCAAAGTGGCGTATCAACATATGTTTACACGTTGGAATTAATTAATAATTAATCAATGTGCGAATTTTTGTTGTTTTCAAACTAGAAGCTTATTCTTCCAAGTTAGCAACACCGATGTCTGCATAGAAAATGCTTTTTAAATATGTTTGTTATAAGATATTATATAATGTTACGTTATGTAATATATATATATATATATATATATATATATATATATATATATATATATATATATATATATATATATATATATATATATATATATATATACAAGCTTTAGCCTGAGTTTCAGTTTTTTAATTGTTGTACGGCCTAGTCAAGTGGTAGGACACACAACTTCTAGCTCGAGTTATATTCAAGAACAAGGCTGTAGGACGTCCAAAAGTCTAGCCAGCTCTGACTTTCAAACGTTACTGATAAATAAGTATCTATACTCTGTAGACGCGTGTCTGAGGCGTCCATAGTGGCTGTAGGGAGCCACCACTTACACTACCGCAGGGGCACAGGGTGCGACGCCTTAATCAATTTAGTAATCGATTGTTGCAGCCCACCGCAACAAAAGTGTATTGCGCTCTTTAAAACAAATGTAGGCGCAGCAGGCTCATTCGAAGCCCGTAGCTCCCCTGGACACAGGACACTATGCACCAGTAGACGCTCCTGCTGCAGTTAGACCGTTGATTCAAGTAGTTCCAGGACCTGTGCAGGGTACCCAATCTACGGACACCAGATGCAGGGTACCCAATCTACGGACACCAGATGCAGTGTACCCAATCTACGGACACCAGATGCAGGGTACCCAATCTACGGACACCAGATGCAGGGTACCCAATCTATGGACACCAGATGCAGGGTACCCAATCTACGGACACCAGATGCAGGGTACCCAATCTACGGACACCAGATGCAGGGTACCCAATCTACGGACACCAGATGCAGGGTACCCAATCTACGGACACCAGATGCAGGGTACCCAATCTACGGACACCAGATGCAGGGTACCCAATCTACGGACACCAGATGCAGGGTACCCAATCTACGTACACCAGATGCAGGGTACCCAATCTAAGGACACCAGATGCAGGGTACCCAATCTACGGACAACAGATGCAGGGTACCCAATCTACGGACACCAGATGCAGGGTACCCAATCTATGGACACCAGATGCAGGGTACCCAATCTATGGACACCAGATGCAGGGTACCCAATCTACGGACACCAGATGCAGGGTACCCAATCTATGGACACCAGATGCAGGGTACCCAATCTACGGACACCAGATGCAGGGTACCCAATCTATGGACACCAGATGCAGGGTACCCAATCTACGGACACCAGATGCAGGGTACCCAATCTATGGACACCAGATGCAGGGTACCCAATCTATGGACACCAGATGCAGGGTACCCAATCTACGGACACCAGATGCAGGGTACCCAATCTACGGACACCAGATGCAGGGTACCCAATCTACGGACAACAGATGCAGGGTACCCAATCTACGGACACCAGATGCAGGGTACCCAATCTACGGACACCAGATGCAGGGTACCCAATCTACGGACACCAGATGCAGGGTACCCAATCTATGGACACCAGATGCAGGGTACCCAATCTATGGACACCAGATGCAGGGTACCCAATCTACGGACACCAGATGCAGGGTACCCAATCTACGGACACCAGATGCAGGGTACCCAATCTACGGACACCAGATGCAGGGTACCCAATCTATGGACACCAGATGCTGAGCCGTGGAGCTCACAACTGCCCATCCCAACACTGCCGATCAATTGACGCCCATTTTGAAAAAGATGTGTAGGTCATAGTCCTGTGCTGGAATGATACTGATAGAAGCAATAAAGGTCTAGGGGAAGCAACGCTAGTAATATTTTTCTTGTCAAAATCACATAAGCTTGGTTATATCCCTTTTGGTATTCGATTGTGAGGACCCGATGGTCAATGTGTTTCGAATGAGTTTATATAATATGTGATACATTTATTTCATGTTTTCACCTGGTTAATATGTTCCACACCTACTTTACACGAACTCGTTTATACCTTATGGTTTAGATTCTTTCATTACATCTTTTCTGCAGAAGTTTATTATTATTATTGTTAGTACTAGTAGTAGTAGTATTAGTATTATTGAATCTAGATTCTAGAACATTCCCCCCCCCCCCTCAAATGAACAATACACAATTTATTAAACGTTTCTAAATTGTTACTTATGAAATAGATAGAGTTAATCATCCAATCACACCAGCTGCTACATGTTAGGTGTATCAAGGTTCGTCCCAATGAGACAAATGATATCTATACATATCGCTACTCATATCCATCTCCATATCTTACACGTATCACAAGCACTAGTAATTTACAGGGAGGTCATCGACAGGAGGTCATCGACAGGGAGGTTATTGACAGGGAGGTCATTCACAGGGAGGTCATTGACAGGGAGGTCATTGACAGTGAGGTCATTAACAGGGAGGTCATTGACAGGGAGGTCATTGACAGGGAGGTCATGGACAGGGAGGTCATGGACAGGGAGGTCATTTACAGTGAGGTCATTGACAGGGAGGTCATTGACAGGGAGGTCATTGACAGGGAGGTCATTGACACGTAGGTCATTGACAGGAGATCATTGACAGGGAGGTCATTGACAGTGAGGTCATTGACAGGGAGGTCATTGACAGGAGATCATTGACAGGGAGGTCATTGACAGTGAGGTCATTGACAGGGAGGTCATTGACAGTGAGGTCATTGACAGGGAGGTCATTGACAGGGAGGTCATTGACAGTGAGGTCATTGACAGGGAGGTCATTGACAGGAGGTCATTGACAGTGAGGTCATTGACAGGGAGGTCATTGACAGGAGATCATTGACAGGGAGGTCATTGACAGGGAGGTCATTGACAGGAGATCATTGACAGGAGATCATTGACAGGGAGGTCATTGAAAGTGAGGTCATTGACAGGGAGGTCATTCCTCCAGGGTTAATGACAAGGGGTAATATCCAGGGTGGTGTATTGACGGGGGTTAATGTCCTTTAATCATTTTATGTCCATTACAGGATAGGATGTGTGGAAGAGCTGATGTAAAAATTATGTGACGTCGACGGATCGGATGAGGTCAAGGCCATGTATTTGAGGCCATGAACGCTGCCAGAGCGCTGCTGTTAGTGCTCATGTTTCT